>NC_057806.1:276833071-277148375 GCF_018294505.1 Triticum aestivum
CTCCCCATCGGCGCCGCGCCGCCCGAAACCGACGTCCTCCCCGCGCCGCGCCTCCGCGTCGACGGGCCCAACCTCTCCCCCTCCGGCATTCCGAAGCGGGCCGCGGCTTCTTCCTCTTCCCCGCTCCCGTACGTCCTCCCTCCTCCCTCCCACCATGAGCAACGCTGGCTCCGCCCCGTCGAAGGGAGGCAGCAGGCGAGGGGCCGCGAGGGGGCGTCGTCCGACCGACGACATGGACGAGGCGCTCGCTCGCGGCGTGGTGCTCGCGGACGCGCCGGGCTCACCGCCGGCGACCGGTGTCGGCGTCAACGATCCAGGAGCGGCCGCGAGGGCTCTTCGTCGAGACGAGGATGCGGGGGAGGCTCTGGCCCGCGACCAGGTGCTCGCGAACGCGCCGCCCTCGCCGTCCGCAGCCCTGGTCGCCGCGAGGAACCCAGGAGCGGCTGGGAGTCGTCGTCGTCAAAACGGCGCCGCTGCGGACGACGAGGTGCTCGCCGAGGCGCACGCGCAGGCTTCGTCGTCTGCGACCCAGATCGTCAGGGTGGCAGGAGGAGGAGCTAGGCGAGGCCAGGGCAGCCTGGGTGGCAGGCGAGGCACGGCAGCGCACCTGAGGTAGGCGGCGCGGCCGTGTCCGAGAAACGGCGGTACGGCCATTGCGTGGTGGCGGCAGGCGGCAACGAGATCGGATCCCGGGGCGGAGGCGGCGCGGTGGTCGGATTCGGGGACTGGGTGGTTTTTTTTTCATGGATTCACTCTATCGAGCATCTGACGCGCGGGCCCGGGCGGTCAGTTCCAGCGTCAATACGTACAAATACAAAGTTTAGCCCGATTTGCAACGGTTCGGTCCAAACATGGTACTGACACGTAATTTTTTTCAAAACTGGTACCAATTCGCCAACACGATTCCAATTATGATACTATCGTGTAATTAACTCTCACCTGCCAGGCCTTGCTCGACACCGTCAGTGGAAACCGCGCACCAGGAGCAAGCGGGTTCAAGTTCCAGAAAACCACTGGCTGCCACGTAGAGGTCTAGTTTATCACAGCTAGCTCCGGCGGTCTAGTCGCCGGCGAGAGGTAGTTTCTTCTTGGCTTGTGTCCACTCCATACTCCATAGTGACCGCACAAGCTCAGATCGGTGGTAATAATTACTCTATCATGTGGGGTTATAAGTGTAAAGCAGGGGTGCATGGTTTACCGTTTACTGGGAAGTTAACACGATGCTTATATGCCGCCTTCATGAGCTGGTTACTCTTCTGTTACTACTTCAAAATTTAATTGTCAATAAACCATTTTTGTGGCACAATTAAGAGAAAAAAGTCTTGCCGTTCACTGTAATGTTTTCCTGTCTCGCGCATAGGGATGTAGGAATACTAGTGGGATACACGCGCTTTGCTGCGCCATTTTTCAGCCATGGGGTCCACATTCAGATTCCCTTTCGTTGGAGTGTTATTGCGATTGTACGTCATTGCAGTGTCGGGTGGGCTTTGTGTAGAGGGTTCAGGTTTGGTTGATTTTTTTTCTTTTTTCAAAAAGGAAGAATGCCCCGATCTCTGCAATGCATATGGCCCTTTTATTAATCAAATAAGGATGTTTTAGACAGATCTAAAAGTCTAAAAGTCTCCCAACGACAATAAAAAAAGCTCACTCAGAGCCAGAAAAGCTAGAATACAAACTAGCCAAATAAAGGAAGCCACAAACGGCTGGCAAGACAGAGAAATAGGTAAACTAAGAGCAACTCCAACGGGCCGACCCAAACGGACGGCGTTTTTGTCCGCTTTTTGTCCGTTTGGGTCGGCCGCCCGCCCGCCGTCCGCCCTCTTTTAGTTTTGGGTCGGCAGTGCGCCCAACAGGCCGACCCATTTTCATGACCGCACGCGTTTAATATCGTGCAGTCGCCCAGATTTTGGCGCTCCAGCGTGCGGGAAAGGTTCGCGCGCATGGGGGAAAGCGGTCTAGCGCGCGCTGGTTTTGGCGCTCCAGCGCGCGGGAAAGGTTCGCGCGCGCCGCGGCCGGCGCTCGCTATAAAGAAGGCGCTCCCTACACACTCTGTCAGTCGCCCACTCTCGCCGCCTCTGCGCCACCATGTCGATCCGTCGCCTGCGCGCTTCGGACTTTCGCGGAGTCCGCGAGCGCCGCTCCGGCGCCTTCTCCGCCGAGATCTGGTTTCGCGAGAAACGTCTCATCCTCGGCACCTTCGACACCGCAGAGGAGGCGGCCCGCGCACACGGCGCGGCGGCGTGGCGCCTCCTGAGGCCTCGTTGGGATATGAATTTTCCCGATGTGTCGAGCCAGCGGGCGCAGGATCTGACGCCTCTCCCGCGGCTTTTCACCGACGAGGATCGTCGTGTCCACCGGAGGCGGCAGCGTCGCCTCGCCATCACAGAGAATGACGTGGAAGCCTTGGTGTTGTGGCGCGGAGGCTACCCGCAGGACATCGTCGACGGGCGCCAGTTCTACAAGCAATTGAGATCGGAGAGGGACGCGAGGAGGAGGGAGCGAGCCGCCTATCGGGAGGACAAGCGTTCGCGGAAGTAGGCAACTCAATTAAAACTGAAGCTACAAGAAACATTGGGTTGGGACTTTGAAGACGAGCAGCTTGCTGACGCCTATCTTCAAGCGTCAGAGGAGGACATTACCGAGTTGGAGTCAGAAAGCGACGAGTAGTGGTCTTTTTCTTTTATCTGTGTAAGCTAGAACTATCTATGTATCCATTTTAATCTGAAAAAACGGCCGGCGGCGTCGGCGACGTAGCAGGCGGGCGAGTGTGTGAATCCAATGTGCCATCGACCAGCGGGCCCGGTGAAGAAAGAGGGCGAGTGCGCGTCCGTCTTATGTCCGCGCCGACGTAAATCAGGCTCAAAATGGGTCGGCAGGCGGATGAAAGCGGAAGCACGTCCGTTTGGGTCGGCGCGTTGGGTCGGCTTTTTTGTCCGCGCCGACCTAAACGGACGGCCGCGGACGAAATGGGTCGCCCCATTGGAGTTGCTCTAATTTTCTATCCTATACATGACCGCCATCCGAACCGGTTAAAGATATCCCGAGTTACCATCTCCTAGCGGATAGATCCAGTAACCAAATGCTCCCTGACCTCCGTCGGAGTAAGTAGCGACCATGAACGGATCAACGCCATGGCTCGGAAAATAACCTGCAAAAAATGAATGCGTGTTGTTCTGTTAAAAACCAAATTATTTCTGCAATTCCAAATAGCCCACAGCAAGGCGCAGACTCCTACGCGAATATGTCTCGCTAAGTCGGGCTCTATCCCGTTAAGCCACGTCCCAAATAACGTGTTGATAGAACTCGGTGGAGTAATATTAAAAGCAATATGAAGCGTCCGCCATAAAACTTTGGCTAGCGGGCAATCAAGAAAAAGGTGTTTGATCGTCTCATCCCGATCACAGAAACTACACCTAGTAGGACCTGTCCAATTACGCTTTGTCAAGTTGTTCTTGGTTAAAATAATTTTTTTATGTACAAACCACATAAACACTTTTATTTTCAATGGAACTCTGACACCCAAACATGCTTGGAACTAGGAATAAAGCTTGAATTGATAACATCAATATACATTGATTTAACTGTAAATACTCCAGACTTAGTAAGCTTCCACCGTAATTCATCGGGTTGTTGAGAAAGCTGAACCTCTATCAGTCTACTTACTAGACGGAGCCATTCTTCCCAACGATTGCCCGCTAGCGACCTTTTGAACTGAATATTAAAGGGGATAGATTGAAATACCGCTGCAACGAACACCTCATGTCGTTGAACAATACGATATAAGAACGGGTATTGAATGGCTAAGGGTGTCTCTCCGAGCCAAGTATCCTCCCAAAATCGTGTACTAGCACCGTTACCAATCAAAAACTTTGTCCTATTAAACAGGGATTGTTTAACTTTCATAAGCCCTTTCCAGAAAGGCGAGTCAGTCGGCCTTACTGTCACCTGAGACAAAGTTTTGGTCTGAAGATACTTGCTACGGAGGATTTGCGCCCACGTGGCATCAGTCTCACTCGATAACTTCCACAGCCACTTGCTGAGAAGGCATCTATTCTTAACTTCAAGATTATCAATACCAAGACCCCCTTGGTCTTTTGGTCTACAGATGATATCCCATTTAGCTAGATGGTATTTTTCTTTTTAGTTCATCACCCTGCCAAAAGAAACGCGAACGATAGAAGTCCAGTCTTTTCCTGACTCCAATTGGGACTTCGAAGAACGACAAGAGAAACATAGGCAAACTCGTGAGAACCGAATTTATCAGGATTAATCGGCCTCCGTATGACATGAGCTTGCCCTTCCAGCAACTCAGTTTCTTTTCAAAATCGGTCCTCGATGCACTTCCATTCTCTGTATGTCAGCTTACGGTGGTGGATTGGTATACCTAAATAAGTGAAAGGTAAAGCCCCCAAATCGCACCCAAACAATTGCCTATAAGCCTCTTGTTCGTCCTTGGCTCTACCAAAGAAGAACAACTCGCTTTTGTGAAAGTTAATCTTTAAGCGGTCATTTGTTCAAAGAGGCATAACACCAGCTTCATATTTCTCACTTTGGCCAAGTCGTGCTCCATAAAGATGATTGTGTCATCAGCGTATTGCAGGATGGACACACCTCCATCAACAAGATGAGGTACCAAGCCACCTACTTGACCAGCCTCCTTAGCCATTCCTATCAAAGTTGCTAACATATCAACCACAACGTTAAACAGGATAGGGGAAATCGGATCACCTTGTCTCAGGCCTTTATGTGTCTGGAAATAATGACTGATATCGCCATTCACTTTAATTCCAACACTCCCTTTTTGCGTGAACCATTCAACCTGGCGACACCAGACTTCATCAAAACCTTTCATACGCAATGCCTGTTGGAGGAATGGCCATTTGACTTTATCGTGCGCTTTCTCAAAATCCACCTTAAAAACAACACCATCTAATTTTTTTGAATGGATTTCATGGAGCGTTTCATGAAGGACGACCACCCCTTCTAGGATGTTTCTGTCCGGCATGAAAGCAGTTTAGGAGTGCTGCACCACAGAATGCGCAATTTGTGTGAGCCTATTAGTCCCAACCTTGGTGAAGATTTTGAAACTAACATTGAGAAGACAGATCGGCCTGAACTGCTCTATTCACACAGCATTCGTTTTCTTAGGAAGCAGTGTTATTGTTCCAAAATTGAAGTGAAATAAGTGAAGCTGTCCAAAGAAAAGCATGAAACATTGGTAACAAATCCCCCTTAATAATGTGCCAACACTTTTTGTAAAACTCAGTCGAGAAACCATCAGGTCCGGGAGCCTTATTGTTTTTCATTTGTGCTATAGCATCAAACACCTCCTTCTCCGAAAACGGGGCAACCAAAATATCATTATCAGCGGCAGTTAGTTGAGGCACATCCCCAGTCCTGGACTCATCGAGGGACACACAACTATCCTCCGGAGGTCCAAATAACTGCTTGTAATACTCGGTTATGTAATGTTTTAGGTTGTCCTGACCTAAAATAACTTCTTTCCATCTTCCGAGCATGAACCAAAATGGACGGAATTTGTATCATATGACATCATAGTATATGTGAAGCTAATGGCCTAAATTAGTTGCCATTGTTGACCTATAAAGTTATGTTGTCTTTTAAAAAAAGGTTGTGCTTATGTAAGTGTAATTTGACTGCATGCATGGAGTGTACTGAAAATTTGCAATCACCATCATCCTATTCTTCAGCACACATACATGTCATATATGCCAGAGTGTAACTTAAGAATCAATCCTATCTCTCTGCGGTCCCGCTCTCTATCCTCGGTGTTGTTTTCCTTTAGTCATCCATGGCTTCACGGCTTTGTCTCAGGGTGACTTGGTCACACTACATTAAACAACGAAGCATAAGATGAATAGATATGATTCCTTAGGGACGAAGTGTGGAACTATAAATGCAGTAATGCAACACAACTCTACTCTCCATCAAAGGATACTTTTCCCTGCCAGTTCCCACACTAATCCAATACAAAATTAGTCACAAGGCATGAATAAAATCACAAGACTTAAAACTAAACTGTGGAAGAAACTAAGCATTTGATATAACTCTTCCCAAGAGTAACTTTGCACCCAACAACAGGAAATTAGAAGGTACTTGTGTCCACTTCAAACTGAGAAATACAATATGAAACCAAACTGTGGAGACTGTTTACAACATATTATATGTGCTCTTCAGTTTGAAGTTTGAACACACAATTTCAGGGTGAAATAAGATTAGCAGTATAATTGTGCCCAAATATACTCTATAAACAGACATGTTGCGTTTACCAAGAAAGCTATCTAAGAGGGGAATTATTGTAGATGGATATTATGGTGCTGACAACAGTTCATCTACAGCAAAATAAAAGCAGATGGTAAAAGCCATACCATATAAATAAGAGGTAGAAGGTGACCCAAAGTAATTGTAAAAGGATTAGATGAGTATATAAGAAATGGAAAAGTGGAACAGATCATTAAGTAACAGATTAAACATTATCTACACCACTTGTTCATGATTGCCCACAACACGCATTGAAGCGGTTCTTATGTTTAAGTACAGAATAGATGGACGAACTCAAGATTAAAGTTGTGGACGTAATATGAATGACTATGATAGGCTAACTGTTATAGAAAATAAAATATGAGTAAAAATTATCCGAAGCAGTGAAATTAGTGATATATGGCTTACTTTTCCTGCTGAGTGGGTGTAAGAGTGATCGGTGATGAATACCAAGGGTGCCAAGGAGTTGTATGGCTTCATCGCTACTTTTTAGTATGAGGTTAACTTGAGCATCATTTTTTGATCCCCTATTGCTTTCAGTAAATACTTCTAAGCTGCCACCTTCTTGAACTCTTGAACGCATATAGACTCCATATCTGCAAAAACACTATCAGAAATTTCCATCGGAACAGATTATAGTTTGTGCTTCTAAGATAAACATATCCTATTGGATCATTGGGTGAGCACTATCAGAAAAATAAATCCCAAAAAAACACGCAGTTTTCTGTAAGAAACAGAGAGATGTAGACTATACAAATCATGTAATGTTCCAAAACGACTTAGCACTCTCGGAAAAAAATAGAAGAGGTGCTAGAATTTGTTGTGTGGAAGTATATCTCAATCTTTTATAAACTGAATCTGCTAATGGATGCTTCTTTATAGAGCGTTGTCCTAAAATTAACTGGAATAAGAACTCAACTACACACTTGCCATCCATATGTAAGGCTGACAAGGACCAGAAGTGAAGGCAAGAAGATGCAGGCCAAGCGTTCGTCGAGGAAGACAAAGGTGTGGAGATATCGTGTTCGCCATAGAACACCTTCATATATAACAACCATAGGCCACGAATTTCATGTCGTCCGCGACACGTCTCGTACAGCTCTGAACGTGCACCCACACAGCCTGCAAGAAACACAAGGAGCAACAAACAACACCCATCAACGGGTAAGAGAGATTGACACATAGAAGAAACAAAGAGTCAAAAGGAGGAGGAGCCGAACCCACCACAGTGGCGACCTGCTTGTGACGCATGACCAGCCTCACTGGAATAGCGAGTGGAAAGAATCCCACACAGACGTACAAGAAACAAAGGTCAGCCAGATGCTCGATCCACAATGCTGGCTGAGGAACAAACAGACTACGTGCACAATCGGCAAGAGCGATAATCAGAGCAACATCAAGAAAAACGAAGCTGATGAGGACATGACTACCTTGGACACGACAAAAAATATTGCATACATGCATATTTGTCAGGTGATTTCTAATGCAAACTATTCAATAATCTATTTATGTTATCTAGAACAAAAATACTTCACACATTTTTGTGTTTTGTCTAATTGCAGGTGTATGGGATATTTGTACAATCCACATATGAAGATAAGAGAAAAGGAGAAGTTTAGGTTCTGTTCAAAAAGTCCTCTCACATCACTTTTGGGCCAAGAGAAGACAGATTCCAAGTCTCTCACGTTCTGGATTCAGATTCGGACTGCACAGACATACCTGACTCAAAACGCCAACAACTTTTTCGTACGGACTCCGAATTCGGTGATTCTTTTTCTGTTGGAAACTAGATTTCGTTCTCTTTCCAGCCCAATTGAATTCACCTTCAAATTCGTTCGGAGCGTTGATTTATGGACGAAACAATATGACGTTGCAGCAGAATTCGAGTTAAACTACAAGCCCAAAGGTGTTGCATCACCTTCACTTGGGCCCATGAGCCTTGTACGACCTAGGGTTAGTTTTAGGCTGCCTTGGGACGTCCTCCCACCTCCTTGACCGCCACCCTTTCTCCTATATAAGTAGATCCATCTAGTAGCTTTTTCCTAGGGGATTTGTTTAGTTAAAAGTTAGCCATTGCAACTTCGTGTAATTCGTTTGTGTCCAATGACCAGACCAAGACCGCTTACGGATCCCCACCATTATCAATGCTTCATATATATTCGCAATATTTAGATTGCTTTATCATATTCTTGCTCGTTCTTCGATTGCTTGCAGGAATAAACCTTCGTGGTCAAGCTGACCATGCTTCCAGCATCGTCAGTAACCTCCGGAGATTGGTTTAGCGATTGCTAAGGCGCAACGTCGTGGTAGTCGGGTCGTCAAAGTCGACTCCACCAAATCGATAGTTATCATATCATCGAAAGATCAGGACACCCTTACCTCTATCACAACTTCATCGGGGCGGAGCAGCGGGGAATTGGGGCGGCGCTCGAGGAGTGTATGCTGGCGGGAGGTGGAACAGATGAGATCGGAGTTGCCCGGTGGCAGCTGGGAACCCTAGCATGCAAGAACCTCTCGGTCTCGGGAGAGGAGAGAGCAGAGAAGGTGGATCGAAACAAAAGGACGCGTCTAGAGGGCAAACGGCTGCCCGCTAGCGCTCCACAGCAGCCGCTCATTATAGGCAAAATTATGTCTCGTTTCTCAATTAGGAAAGCCTTTTCATCTAGTTTGATTTTTGTTGGTAATCGGTTGCATGCTCCCGCGGTCATCCTAGGTGCATGCGTTTTTTCTGTTATGCATTTAATTCATGATTCTGAAAACTAAAAAAAGCATAACTCTCAAACCATGCATCGAAATTAAGATCCGTTTTCATTGTTGGAATCGTCGCGACGTGCTCGTTGAAACTAGATCCCGCATGGATATGTTTTGATGAACTTTTTTTGTGCAACTTTGGCCCCATTCGATGCAACTGACTGGTAGTCAATGTGCAACTGTCTGGTAGTCGATGTGCAACTTTCTCCCTACTAGTGTACGTTCAGTTTTCACTAAATTACCTCCTACTAGTGAGATGTGCAACTTCGTCTGCTCCCTCCGCCAACTTCCTAGTAGTTGATGTGCAACTTCCCCTGTCTGTAGATGTTTGTTTTCCCTGTTTTCTGCCTTGGCCAGCCGCCTAATAGTAGATGTGCAACTTCGGATGCTGCCTCGGCCAATTGCCTAACAGTGATGTGCAACTTTTCCCGTACCCTTGGAAGTGTAGTTTTCATGCTAGCATCCCGTCCCAACCACCCCAGCTAGTGAGATATGCAACTTTACTTTTTTGTTTATATGAAACTTTTTAGTACCACTTATGAATGTGTAGTTTCCATCATCCAACTACCCCTGCCAGTGAGATGTGCAAATTTCTCTGTTACCCCGACCAACTGCCTAACAGACTATGTGCAACTTCGTCTGTTGCCCCAGCCAACTGAAACTAGACATCCACAAGTGGAAAGGGGAAGTAGCTGCACATCGACTACTAGGCGGTTGGTTGGAATAATAGACTAAGTTGCACATATTGCAAGTAGGGTGGGGCAGGATATGCCAGCAGTGAAAAACTATACACCTATGAGTAGGGAGGAGGGGTTCCACATCGACTACTAGGTATTTGTCTGGCAATAGACTAGTTGCACATTATAAAAAGTTGGTTTTCATGGTTACTAGTTTGGAACCTCATAGGTAGTTAGATCATGCAGCTCTAAAATTGGATTTCAAAAAAGTTACACCAAAGCAATACTAAAGTTGCACCATGTAGTAATAGAGTTGCACCATGTAGTAATAGAGTTGCACCACATAGCATAAAAGTTGGCATAAAAAAATTTCGTCAAAACATACCCATATGAGATCTAGTTTTAAAGATCTCGTCGCGAGGATTCCAAAGGTGAAAGCAGAGCTGAATTCCGACGCACAGTTTGAAAGATGTGTCTTTTAAAAAAAATTAAGAACTTGAAATAAATGCACACGAAGAAGGCAGGCGAGAAAACTCGGATGGAAGCCAGCGAAGGACAATTTTCTAGTAGAGGTGTTTCTTGTCGTTTAGTGCATGTCTATCTCCGACCAGGAAACACCTGGGTCTCGTGCCGCACGATGCGCTCGCAATGAGCGATCGAGATCCGGCCGCTCAGTTAAGCAAAAAGGTGTGCGCGCACGTTTTAGAATTTGGACAAAACAAATCTACCCACCATCTGTGAGGCCCAGTCTAAACAGGTCACACGGTTTGGGCCTAGGCGGTAAATTTCTCTCTTTCACCTAATGGCATGTTGGTCCCACACGCATTCGACATCCTTGATCAACTAGAGAGCTTTATTTCATGGGAGCTTAGTAACTCTAGTGATGCATGCTCTGCCTCATGAAATTAACCAATTATCTTGGTTCCCTAAAAAACAATTATCTTGGTAATCAATCACTTGATGATCATGGGACAATGCAAATGAGTTGTTTGATAACTGTAGTAGTACTAGAATTTTGGAGTTCTGTTTGGTGGTTAGGTGGCAAATACGAGATCCTAGGCACCTCTCCCATGGTATGAGATTTGGTGAAGCTCGACAGAAAGTACAAATGGGGACCCTGTGTCTGTGATCCCATGTCCAAGAACAAAAGGTAGTTGGATAGTCCCTCTCATGTCCAGGAGAGTTGATTCTAGAAGAATCAGAGCAGTGAGCAGAAAAGCCAACTGAAGAAGAAGAAAAAGAAAAAGGGCAAAAAACCAGGATGTTACACGGTGACCATGTCGTTGGCATGCAACTCATGCTATCACCACGCCACTGGCATCCAATTTCAAGCGGTGACCACGACATTGCAACACATGTGGTCACCAGGGTACCGACATCCAATTTCAGACGGTGATCATGGGCATGGGATGGTACCCTAGAGTGGATCTACTCGTATATGATCCAATTGGTTAAGTGCAAATACGTAAGTGCGCCAGGTCCTTGGTTCTACTCTAGGAAGTGAAGTCAATTTTTTTCTAATGATATGTTATTCATTTATTCTTTTGTCACTGTCAAGTGGCCTCGGGCAGGGAAACGCTCACCTATAGTCACATCAATGTCGCACCACTCTTCTTCCACACTAAGCCATCTTCGCTCCCCATTCTAATCCCCAAACCCCCTCTAACCGTCGACTCCCATCTGGGACTGCCGCCCACTTTGCCGCCTCTCATCTCCAAAGAATATTGCCACCGCCTTCATCGCCGTCGACCACGTCGACGACCTCGAGAAACCCTAGGCATGCTGAATCATTGAGACAAAATGCAAGTAAATCCTTCTTCCATGTCTTCGATTCTGATTTAAATCAAGTGTGCAATGGTTTGGATTCGCAGTCCAAAAAGTGTTTGGACACCAATGGTTTGTGCGATAATGGCCACATAATGCATGTTTTTTACATTGGTTGTTCTGTCAATCATTGTGTGCCCAAATTGCTTTTAGTTACTTGATGAAACTGTACTATTGGTCTATGAGTTAGGTCATTGTTCAGGTCATGACCATGCCAGCCTGGATGGAACTGACAAACAATCCAATTGATATGTAAACATACATGCAGCTAGTTTTGATGATTGCTTCATAATTACAAAAGAGTATTGATCTGATTTTAGATCATTCACACTGCTTTATGAAAAATCCTAACAATAGCTAACCATGTAAAAATTAGGACAAATGCTAAAAATAGAACATTACAGCTATGTGAAATTTATGCCACATACTGCACTTTTTTTGTTAATGCTTGAATAGGCATATTGATCTCTTGCACATTCATCTTGTTATTTTGTGCAAGTATGTAAAAAGAGTAAGGCATCGATAAATTTGTAAACATGCTCGCATAGGCCACTATGAATTAAAGGACAATTGGTATATGTAGTTATTTATGAATTCTAAGTGTAACTATTATAATTCTTCCATTTATCCACAATTCCTCTCGTGCTTTGCAGAAGAAGAAAAACAAGTCTTGAAGAAGTTGGCCGTTTTTTTTTTCATTTTCAAAGACCTCTGCTAAGCCTCAACTTAAAACAAACCATGTCTTTCTTTTCTATTGTTCTCTCGTAAACTACAAAGGGAAAACGTTTTTCGCTGGACCAACTTGGAGAGAATTTGCCAAAGTATACAAATTCCAAGTTGGTATGAAGTTGTACTTCGATATTAGCACACATGGACCTCAAATCGATGTGGATTTGGACAATGTTCCAATCGTTCATCCCTGTAAGTGTTCTCAAACATACATACCTTGCTTACATTGACTTGCTTGTTCTTAATAGTCTGAAATATGAATATCTGCACATGTTCTCAATCTTTTTTATGTATATCTGCTCAGCTTACTATGCTATGTCGGAAGAAACACAAGAGATAATGGACAACATGCAACTCCCTGTTGGAACCACATGTACGTGAAAAGAGATGTGGTATGTTGTCACTTTTGTTGACTCCGTTGACTCACTTGTGCAAATATACGCACATGAACCAAGTTCTGCACCGTACAAGCTACTGATGCACACTTTAACCGAGACGAACATTAAGAAGAAACTGCTGGTAATGATTTTATTTGTTTCATCTTTCATAGTACAACCTTTGTTATTTATAATATGCCATTTGTTCATACCATGTAATGGTGTCCTGGATTAGGAGGTTCTCATCACGTCAGCCTATCCTTCATTGGTCGGCCCGAGGACCATTGACAACTGAATAATGGGCCACGTAAGTGATGGCCCTCGGCGTACTCAAGATAGAATCCTCCGAAGACTTGGCGTGTACTTCAAGGCATATTCAAATAATAGGCATGTTTATCTCCAGATGTAACTGACCATGTGTAACCCTAGGTGCCCCTCGGCCCCTATATTAGCCGAGGGTTTGGGTCTGTAGAAGCAAGTTAGATTCATTTAGACGATCTTGGGGTAGATCATACAAGCATGATGTAGGGTTTTACCTCTTCGAGAGAGCCCAAACCTAGGTAAATACTATGTCTCTCTACTTCTTATTACCATCAAGTCGAGATCACCAACTCGGGACCCCCTACCCAAGATCTGACGGATTTAGCTCCGACAATGGTGGCCCATATAGGTCCCACTATGTGGTCACGAAGGCTCGATGGCTCATCTCTGGATTGATGTCAACATTGGCTAGACATTCTTCCCCGAACAACCCTTTGCCCTCGGCAGGCATCGTGTTACATGCCTATTCGACTAGCCACCTCATCCATGTCAAGAATCTAGGCCAGACCATTAGGTTTGGCAATCTGGAGTACATATGCCACCCACCCCCGTGGTGAACTTGATTTTTCAGGTTGTGTGTTAATTAGACCAAACCAAGGATATCACCAATGCAACTGTCCTAGCATCAGGCATCTCGGACCTGAGCATTACCCCGTCGGACCATGCTTCAGATCTGCCCATCAAAAACCCTGAGGTCGCGTCAGGTGGAACCTCGGGTAGAGTTCAACTAAGCCCCGCCTACTATCAAGAGATGGGCGAGGCCTCTTATCCCGAACTATTTTTCTACGTAGCTTACCAGCTAGTACCATTCTAAGAGTCACACAGGTTCCTAAGTATGCAAAGCAGACTATTTGGCACACTAGTGAAATTCACTCTCTCTCATTCTCTCAGTGAGTTGCTTCATGAAGTAGTACTAGTTTGTATAGCTCAAATGGCTGCTTGGCTGTTATTGAAGCTGGATGGACTAATTTACAATCGGAGTGTGGTGCTTCTTATATAGGAAAGAGTAAAATGCATCAGAAGTCACTGTTTTTGCGCCGTTTGCTCACTTCGATCACCGTACTTAGGGATACATGCAATACAGTCACTATATATGACAAGCCGTGATTATACGGTCATTGTAGCACGTATTGAGCTCATACACCGCCCTGCTTGACTAGTCCGCAGGTTCCACACCATATGGCCCACTTTGCATGCAGGGGGGGTTGTGCAAAAACGCCAAGTCTTTTATCCCCACTCTCTGTTCCCCTCCCCTTCTCCACCCCGCTCTATATTCCCTTCCACTTCTCCAAATCCCTAGCTCCCCTGCTCTTTCCCCCCTCCCCTTCTCCAGCCGCCACCGCCACATTAGTTGCCCGCAGCTGCCGCCGTTGCCGCCATGTCCGTGAGCTCGGCGATGTCATCTCTTGGCGGCCGGGCTGTGGTGGTCCCTGTCATCCGATGCCCTCATTGCCGCACGCGTGTGAAGTTCTACCTACCGAACACAGACAATCATGAGGGTTGGGTGTTCTACAAGTGCATCAATGTAAGATCTTCATCCTTTCTTCATCCTTTTTTGTTGGATCTATTGGTGTGCTTAAGTTTTTCTCTTTTGTGGTGTACCTAGGGTCCTTGTGGTTTCTGGCACTGGGAGTTGGAGTATATTGTGTATCTTGTTGACAATCATTTCCTCAATGGGAATGAAGCAGTGGATGCAATTGGCGCTGCAGAGGATAGGAGGGAACAGCTCCTGCGAGAAAGGGAAGAAAGGGCTAGGCTTGCAGGTATTGGAGCTGGTATATATGACAGGAGGCCTTCAGGCAGTCCCATGACCAAGCAACAGGCAAATGCTCTTTTATGTTTAGGTAGAGAGATGCTTCTGGTTTTGAAGGCAATGATGGGATCAGTCTTAGTGTTGTGTGTCATGTTTGGTATCTCTGTTCTGAAGAAATGATGTCAACTCATGCTTGGTCAGGATGTAATGTAGTTGTTAGACTAGTTGTTATGTAGGTTGCAAAACTCTTTTGGTCAGTTTGTAATGCTTGGTCAGGATGTAAACCTCTTTTGGGGATGATGTAGTGGCTTTGAAAGGAAGCTGGTAATGATATGTGACATGTTAAGTTAAATGTTAACTTTTCTCTTAACTGATGGCTGTTCATTTGATAGTTAACTGATGGCTGTTAGTTAACATTCAATATTGCTGGCTAAAGTGTGGCTGTTGTGCTTGATGATGACCATGCACTGGTGACCAAGAAAGAGTACTCATCAGCAAATAAGAAGCTGCTAAAACTGGTCTTGTTCTCAGTTTGTGGTGATCAGAAAATACAAGATGTGTATTTGCCAACAACTTGTGGCTGAAAGGTGAGAAGAACACCATGCACACGCAGAAGGAAACTTAATATTTCAAACTTTTAATAGCAAACAAACTCATTGCAAATTATTTTGATACTAGTTCAAAGAAGCTCATTGCACAATGGCTCTAGTCATTGAAGGGTAATTCATAACAATTGATCCAAACTCACAAACTGACATCGGTATGGATCAAATGTTACATCCTGAGTGACCAAAACACAACATTGCAAGTTTGACAGTCTTACATAAAGATAGAAGAGTACTCAACATATAACTACATCCTGAGTCACATAAAAGACACCATATCATTCTAACATAGCCCAGCCCAGCCCAGCATTGGTATGTTCACCTAAAAACATCAAACATAGATGTTCTCTTGGCTTTGTTAGGCAACACTTGGTCTTCATGAACCTTTGTCTTACCTGCAGCAACAACTTTTCTTCTCATCTCCTCCTTCTTTGCAGCTTCTCTTTCTGCAGCAGCAGCTAGTCTTTCTGCTTCTCTCTTTGCAGCAACAACTTGTCTATCAGCCTCTCTCTGTGCAGCAGCAGCCTGCCTCTCTGCAAGTTTCTTTGCAGCTGTTGCTTCTCTCTCAGCCTTCTTTTTAGCTTCCTGTTTTTCTTTGTTCTCAGCTGAAATGACCTTCATTGTCTCTGCAATTATCTTCTTTGTCTCTTGTGCTGCCTTCTTATTTAGTTCATCTTCTTCTCTCCTCCTCTCCCTTTCTTGAGCTGGTGCCTGCCTCTTCCTTGCTGCAACTGTCGCCTTCTTCTCAGCTTGCTCATGCCTTTTCCTGGCAATACCTTCTGCTTTCTTCTGCTGTTCTTCTCTCCTTGCTGCAAGCAGAGCTTGTTTTTTGTCCTCCACTTCTTTGTCCCTCTGCTTCTTCAATGCTAGCAACTTCTTAGATAACTCTCCTTGCTGAATGGTGGTTGTGCTAGAGCTTGGATATGATTGGTTCATCAAAACCTGTACAGCTGAGATGAATGTGGACTCTGGAACAGGCCTTGCTTGAGTCACTCTTTGAACTGGCCTCTGCATGAAGTTAAAACAAACAACATAAGACAGTAGTGAAGGAATGAATGCAATATCAATGAATGCCTACTTGTTTTCTGTAGACACTAGTGAGCCTTACCTGCTGCATCAAGTGATCCACCATAAGATCTTCAATGACTGCATTGTTTTCTGTAGAGATCTCCTCCTGTCAATACAAAAGTAAGTTTATCGAAGTTAGCTACTTTTGACTGCATGCATTTGCTGTTAACCCATAAGAGTAACCATGAAATAAAAGTAAGACCTGGGCATTTGATTGTTGAATTGGATTGGCTTCTTGATTTGGATTTGCTTCTTGAGTTGGATTAGCTTCTTGGTTTGGATTTGCTTCTTGGTTTGGATTTTCTTGTTGACTACTCTCCCCATGATTTGGCTGCATGTGTGGAGGAGGCAGCCCTGCCTTCAAGTGTGGGCAAACCTTCTTGTTGTGATCCGCCTCACCACAATAGCTGCAATGGATGATCACACCATGCCTAGACGACTTCTTACCACCAGTGCCACAAATCACCTCTCCTGGAGCTTTCCTTATGCTTGTGCTTGGTCTGCCTACTTGTTTTTCATAAAGTGGGGGCTCAAGTGGGGGGCCATTCATCTTCTCCCACTCTGTCCTGTCTTTGCAAGGGTATATGATGTTGTTGTAGGCTTTCTTGAACATCTCAACAGAGTAGCATCCATTCACTACTTGTAAAGGATCAACTCTTTCATGTCTTGCACAAGCTATGGCATGTACACAGGGGACCCCACTCTTCTCCCATCTCTTGCAGTTGCATTCACTGTTATGCCAGTCCAGAATGTAGTATGTTCCTCTGTCTCCAACTTGAAACACTCCATCTCCTGCCCCATGCACATGGCATGTACTTTCCCACTCTATCAGTTTCTCCACCTGTTTCTTGATCTTGGGGCAGATGTTTCCTGCCATCTTCTCGACCTCTTGCAGTTTGGTATAGTGCCTTGTCATGAATTGACCTTTGATCCTTTCTAACATGGATAACACAGGAAGCTCCCTTGCCTCTAGGATATATCTATGAAGAAGTAAGAAGTTCACATTTGTAAGAACATGAGTAAGAAGTGCACATACTTGTTGAAGACCTCACAGATGTTATTCAGTAGGATATCACACTTTGGTAAATCACTTTGAAAAGCTCTGACCCATGTGTCTGGCTCCAGTTCATGCAACCAAGTGTATGCATCCATACTCAACTCCTTCATCTCATTCATATGTTGCTCATATTTAGTAGCGGTGTTGCTTCTAGCAATCTTCCACAACTGATTCTTTAGTGAATCACCTTTGTGCAGCTGCTGAAAGTTCTGCCACATGTGTCTCACACAGAATCTATGTTTTGATTCTGGAAACACCTCATCCATAGCATTGATTAGTCCCTGTAATGGTTAAACAGAAGCAATCAGAAACAAAGTGCCAGAAAGAATCTCATGGACAAGAAGTCAGAGAAACAAGTATTGTACCTACTGTTTGTCACTAATAATTGACCATGGGGTAGTGTTGATGATTGCTAGATCATTTTCAATCTCTCCAAGAACCAACACCAGTTGGGTTTGTCCTCCACTTCAACAACGGCTATTGCAATTGGAAAAATACAATTATTTGGATCTATTCCCACAGCACATAGCAACTATCCTCTATACCTTGTCTTAATGTGGCACCCATCTAGAAATATGATAGGCCTACACCCCTGAAGGAACCCTCTCTTGTAAGCATCCAGACACATATAGGCCTTATTGAACCTTGCTTGTTCATCAAGTGCCACAAAGAAAGAGTTGCGTGGGTTAATCCTTCTGATCTCATTGCCATAGTCCCATAGCAATTTGTATTGCCATTTCTCATCACCATGTATGATCTTCATAGCCAGCCTCCTAGCCCTCTGCAATTTGGTCCTTGTTGGGGTCATGTGCCACTCCTTCTGCACAACCCTGGAGAAGTTTCTCAAGTTCATATCCTGGTCAGCTCTGAAGCTCTCCAAATACTTTTGGGGAATGAATGGAGCAGTGAAAGCCTTGATCTTCCACTTATTTGTGCAGGTGTGTTCACTTAAATACTTCTTGACCATAAAGCACTGGGTTCTACTGTCATAAGATGCCCACATATACCAAGTACTGTTATCATCACATTTGGCCTTCAATCTTTTTTTTATCATTCACAGGCAACTTAACATCAACTCTATTCTTGCAGCAATACTCTTTTATGGCTGTCCTCAGTAGCTCAACTGTTTGGAAAACTTGGCCAACATGAAATTTAGGATAGTGTAGGTCCTCTTCCATAAATGCATTGAACTTCATGTACAATTCTTCATCATCTTCATCTGGTGGCCATAGATCATCACCTTCAGACTCATACAGTTCATCCTCTTGCTTCTCTTTGCCTTTGTCTCCAGCTTTATCTGAATCCTTTTCTTTTGCACTATATTTAACTGAGTGTTTCCCTCTCACTTGTTTGTCTCCAGGTTCATCCATGTTAACATTATCTGCATATAGATCATCATCGCCATCATTCATGTCATAATCACTATCTACTATGGCACCAGGATAAAAATATGAATCACTGTCATCATCTGTATCTTCTTCTTCTTCTGCCATTGCATATGAAGAATTGCACTGCCTTCTTGTTTTGGTGGTCACATTTTCCTCCTCTGCTTCTTCTGCCTCATGTCGTGGTTGTTCTGCCTCATGTTGTGGTTGTTCCATCTCGGGTTGTGCTTCTTCTGCCACAGGTTCTGGTCTATCTGCCTTAGGTTATGCTGGTTGAATGACAACAGTCTCTGCATCTTCCACGTTTGCATCTTCATCATTGACAACAGAGCAGTTCCTATTTGCAAACACATAGTTGCTAACATCATCTGCTAAACTGTCTGGGTAGACCACCTGTATAGGAATAGGATGCTCTGCTTCAACATTTGTTTCTTCAATAGTCTCTGGCTCATTGTTACATGCTTTTCTAGGATTGAATAGTGGAGGCAGGTGAGCTATTGGGAAATTCACCACATCATCCTCAGAACGGTTGGAATCCAAGATGTTATCGTGGTCCAAATAAAGACTGAAAGAGGTATGACCAAGAGACAAAAATGTCAGCATCTGATCAGTGTATGCATCTCCTCTGATTTCTCTCAATCCATTTTGCGTGATTGACAGTATAGGAATCAAGTAGTACACCTTCAATCCGCCTGTCATTTCCCACCCAATCTCTCCACTATGTTCTCAACCATAAGTGGAGACCATGTCACTTCATCAAGATCATCATACCACACAACATGAGCATTCACATAAGAACGGTTGCTACCACTCCCAAGGAAATATCCTCCATGGTTAATCTGAACTGAATTTTTTTTGCTCTGTGCGCCTTGCAAAAATAAAACATTTACAGAAGTATCAAAAACATCAACAAGGCATCACCCTTCCACCCTTAAACCCATTCTTCGAAACCCCCAAATCAGAACCCTAAACCCTAGTGGAATCAGAAGTCCAGTGCGGCTGGTCCTATGTAACTAATCCAATATTGACGATGCCCAAGCCCCACTCCCATCCAAGTAGGTATAAATTCGTCACAATCAAGAATAAACCTAAAACCCTACTCTGAACCCCCAAATCACGCACAAAACCCTAGCCTACTGAAATATGGACTCCAATGCAAGGAACCCTAAAACTAACTGAAGATTTCTTATGCCCAAACGAGATATTGGAGATTAACAACCCAAAAATCCAAGACGAAAGGGGAAAATTTGGGACTTACTGTACTTTGGGGGCGGCGCGCCGTCAGGGCGACAAACTGGTGCCATCGCCGCCACGCCTATGCGCATCCCCGACGGACAGGGGTTGATGAACCACGCGTCTCCACCCGTGCCGGCGCGTCCGACGCCGATGAGACGATGCGCTGCGATGATTGCCTCCCTCTCCCCTGCACGGCTCCCTCTACTTCGGTGGTAATGAAGACGAACATGCAAGGGGATTTGATCCATTTCCAATGACATGGGGGGTTTTGTGCAAAATGGACGCGCGGACGGCCGCTCCCTACCACCTGGCGCGGTCGACTAGTCAACACATGGTCAACAGGTGGTGTACGAGCTCAATACATGCTACAGTGACCGTATAATCATGTCTTGTCGTATATAGTGACTGTATTGCGTGTATCCCTAAGTACGGTGACCGAAGTGAGCAGACGGCGCAAAAACAGTGACTTCCGATGCATTTTACTCTATAGGAAAAACCAAACCAACTATGGGGCGGCTTACCTATTTGTTGATGGTACATCACTTCAGACCTCATCTCGTAAATAGTAAAAACAATTGGCCGACCTACTGCTGCTACTTCCTAGCTAAGTAAGCACTGCCGCTAGTGTTGCATGCCATCGGAGACATGGTTGAGCCCACAATCTCCCTCAACCTTGTCAAAGGAGCTTGATACTGATGATCCCGACCTTGTCGCGTAGCTTTAGGAACCGGATGCGATCAAGTGCCTTCGTCAAGATGCCCTCCTTCTGCTCACCAATGCGAATGAATTCCACGACCAGCATGCCTTTCTCGACATAGTCACATATGAAGTGATATCGGAGATCGATGTTCTTGTTGTGATCGTGAGGCACTGGGTTCTTGCAGAGAGAAATCACAAACTTGTTGTCGACGAAGATGAGTACATGGGCGGTGTCTTGATTCAGCATCTCGCCAAGAAGGCGAGCAAGCTAGATGCCTTGACATGCCGCTGTAGCTGTCATGATGTACTCCACCTCGCACGAAGACGTGGCGAGAATGGCAAATTGACGGGACTACTCCCGAGAAGGAATAGCACACCCGAGGTACTTTTTCGGGATTCCACGTCACCAAGCCTGGTCGGGGTCACTGTAGGCGAGCAAGTTCTCACTATTGCCATGACGATACATGCATCCATGCATGAGTGTACCCGCGATGTACCGGAATAGGTGCTTGACGACAACGAGTGATCGCTGGCCAGGGCTTCCATGAACCTACACAGGTACCCGACAACAAATATGATGTCTAGTCGGGTGTGCACGAGGTACTGATACATCTCCAACGTATCTATAATTTTTGATTGTTCCATGCTATTATATTATCTATTTTGGATGTTTAATGGGATTTATTATGCACTTTTACATTATTTTTGGGACTAACCTATTAACCGAAGGACCGGTGCAAATTGCTGTTTTTTTGCCTATTTGAGTGTTTCGTAGAAAAGGAATATCAAACGGAATGAAACCTTCACGAGGGTATTTTTTTGGAAAAAATGCTATCCAGGAGACTTGGAGTGGAGGTCAATAAAGCCATGAGGTGGCCACGAGGTAGGGCGGCGCGCCCAGGGGGCAGGCGCGCCCCCACCCTCATGGGCCCCTCGTAGCTCCACCGACCAACTTCTTTCTCCTATATATACTCTTATACCCTGAAAACATCCAGGGGAACTAGAAAACCACTTTTCCATCGCCGCAACCTTCTGTACCCGTGAGATACCATCTGGGGACCTTTTTTGGCGATCTGCCGGAGGGGGATTCGATCATGGAGGGCTTCTACATCAACACCATAGCCTCTCCGATGATGTGTGAGTAGTTTACCACAGACCTTCGGGTCCATAGTTATTAGCTAGATGGCTTCTTCTCTCTCTTTGGTTCTCAATACAAAGTTCTCCTTGATGTTCTTGGAGATCTATTCGATGTAATACTTTTTGCGGTGTGTTTGCCGAGATCCGATGAATTGTGGGTTTATGATCAAGATTATCTATGAACAATATTTGATTCTTCTCTGAATTCTTATATGAATGATTTGATATCTTTGCAAGTCTCTTCAAATTATCAGTTTGGTTTGGCCTACTAGATTGATCGTTCTTGCAATGGGAGAAGTGCTTAGCTTTGGGTTCAATCTTGCGGTGCTCGATCCCAGTGACAGAAAGGGAATCGACACATATTGTATTGTTGCCATCGAGGATCAAAAGATGGGGTTTATATCATATTGCTTGAGTTTATCCCTCTACATCATGTCATCTTGCCTAATGCGTTACTCTGTTCTTATGAACTTAATACTCTAGATGCATGCTGGATAACGGTCGATGTGTGGAGTAATCACTACTAGGGAAAAGGCTAGTAGTAGCGCTGGTTTTAGGCGTATCAGTAGCGCGGGGACCGACGCTACTAATAAGGCGCTACAGCTAACACGTAGCAGTAGCGCGTGCTCACCAGCGCTACTGCTACACAAGTGTAGGAGCAGCGTGCTTCATGGAAGCTCGCTACTGCTAATAGCTCTAGCGCGCTTTGCCTGGACGTGCTACTGCTATCGTGGCGCTGCTGCTAACTTTTCTCCACTCGGTACTGCTAATTTTAGTAGTTTTTGTTTTTTCTGCACATTTGTTTTGTATTTGAACTGGCTTTATAGAAGAATGTTTAGAAGATACAAATGTCATCATGATACACATACCAATGGTTGCGAGACCACAAATGTAATCATAGCATAAACATACAAATAGTCTCATCATAATCATCATCCAACACAAAGTGGTATCTCGTCATCATCTCGAAAATAGCGATACATGCAAGTCTCGAATACTTGCCTGCACAAGCAAGGAGTGGAGCAGGGAAGGAGAAGAAGTGGGAGAGGCAGAGGAAAGATGGGCGACGGGGGCTCCGCCCCCTCCCATTTATACCAGGAGAAGGCCAACCAGCGCCCCCATGATCATAGGTAATGATGGTTTTCCTTGCATGTCGCAGGGACTTGTCAAGTCGGGCAGTTGCCGAGGGAGCATGGGGAAATGGAGACGCCCACGACCAATCAACCACCACGCGTCGACCAAGGCCGCAGGCTATTGGGGCCCGTGGCGCTCTGCACTTGACCTTTGGCATCGCCTCGAAGCCAAGCCCGAGCGCGCCTTGGGCCCCGGGGCTACTGTCGGTGTTCTGGGAATGGGGGTCCCCAGACTTGCCTGCCTGCGGCCCATGGCGTGGCTTTGGTAGCAGGCCTGTACGGCCCATCTTCACCAGCAAGGAATCAAGACCCCCGCGAGGGGCCAAGCCTCGCGAGGCGAACGATGCAAGACCTCCTCAGGAGCGGCCTTGCTAGGCAGGCTCGCGAGGGGCAGAGAGATCAAGCACGGCAAACCTCGCGAGGTTCTCATGACGTAAGTAGTGACGATCGAGACCAGGCGGGCGCCGGGGGGCGCCAGCGCACGCAGCGTCCTTGTTTCCTCTTTGGTGCTAAGGGGGCAAGCACAGGCGTGGAGTACCGAGGCATCAAGCAAAGGTTTCCATATTGGTGCAACAAGACCAAGACCAGCAGGACGGCAAGACGGAGGACACCATGGAGCCCAAGGCGGCGTCACCACCTGAGCCTTTTGCAGGTGAATACCACTTTTGTCAGGATAAGCTGTACTAGCTGTCGCCTTTCAAATTGGCCGTTGTTGGCTACCTTCCCGCTCAATATTTGGGAAGAGGACCAGGGCCTCTATAAATAGGACTAGCCACCACCATCGCTAGGAGAGAGTGAATCGGATCCTCACACACACAAGTTCACCAAGCACAAGAACACCTCAACCTCAGGAGGCTGTTCTTCCCCTTGTACTATTCATCATCAGCCCCATAGGCAATCCACCACCACCACACTGGAGTAGGGTATTACACCACAACGGTGGCCCGAACCAGTATAAATCTTGTGTCCTTTGTGTTGCGAGTTCGTCAAGTTAGTTCGTAAGATGTCAGCTGAGTTAGGACGTGGATCGGTAGGGGGAAAATCTTCGCACGCACCCCAGTGTTCGAACCATAAGGGTTTTGCTGGAACCCGTGATCCGACAAATATCACCATGACTCTTTGCATGAAGTATAAGACAAGAATAAAATATAGGCCCTTCGCAGAGGCAAGCAGAGGTTGTCATGCGCTTTTATGGTTGGATGCATGAAATCTTAATGCAAAAGAACGTCACTTTATATTGCCACTTGTGATATGGACCTTTATTATGCAGTCCGTCGCTTTTATTTCTTCCATATCACAAGATCGTATAAAGCTTATTTTATCCATGCTAATAAGTCATACAATTTAGAGAGCAATTTTTTATTGCATGCACCGATGACAACTTACTTGAAGGATCTTACTCAATCCATAGGTAGATATGGTGGAATCTCATGGCAAAAACGGGTTTAGGGATATTTGGAAGCTTAAGTAGTATCTCTACTTGGTGCAAGGAAATTGGCTAGCAGGAGAGGGAAAGACAAGCTCAACATGTTTGATGATCCATCACAATATAATTTATCTCAGATGTAAGAAAACATAACCCATTACGTTGTCTTCCTTGTCCAACATCAACTCTTTAGCATATCATACTTTAATGAGTGCTCACAATTATAAAAGATATCCAAGATAGTATATTTATATGTGAAAACCTCTCTTTCTTTATTACTTCCTATTAATTGCAACGATGACCAAAACTATGTTTGTCAACTCTCAACAACTTTTATTCATCATACTCTCTATATGTGAGCTCATTACTCTCCATAAGATCCATATGATCTCTTTATTTATTTTTATTTCTTCTCTTTATTTTATTCCCTCAAGATCATAGCAAAATAATCAAGCCCTTGACTCAACACTAATCTTTATTATATATAGCTCACGGACTCGATTACATAGAAAGATCATAAAGCAAAACTCACAACTAGATCATACTAAAACTTTATTCTACTAGATCAAGATATTATCAAAAGGATCGAACTAAGAAATGGGTAAAGATAAAAGGTGTGATGGTGATACGATACCGGGGCACTCCCCCAAGCTTGGCAGTTGCCAAGGGGAGTGCCCATACCCATGTGATTATGTCTCTTTTGCCGGTGAAGGAGATGGAGTTGTTGATGATGTAGGCTTGTCGTCCCTCTTCCAAGGCATAGGCTCACCATCATAGAAGGATGATCGAGTCTCCGGGATCCTTAAATCTGCAGCCAAACTCATCCTCTTGAATCTATATTCATGCTAACAGTTTTGATTTTGCAGGTCATAGATCTGGGCTTGGAGGTGCTCAATTTTCTCATGAAGCTTGAAGATGGCCTCTCCAATGTCCTTGGCGTCCAGCTTGTGGTTGTTGGTGAACTCCATGATCATTATGTGATTGGAATCGATTCCACGCTCTACCATCTCCTGACACTTGAAAACTTGTTGCTCCATTGCCTCGAGCCTTGTCTCCACGCTTCCGGTGTTCGTTGGTCCCTCAACATCGTGGATGTGCAACAACCCCTCACGCATCTCGATGGTTTGAGGGTGTTGCAACACCTCCACGAGGTAGGGGTTGATGACCTTCTCGAAGAACTTGTCCTTGGGGGCACTTGAAGACGACATGGTGACCTAGATCTGTCAGAAAAACAGCTCGAAACAAAGACAAGAGATATTTGCGTGATACGGTGGTCAAAACCTTCGGGAGATTATATAGTGAATTTTTACCGACCAAAAGAAGTATCGTGCAAGAAAATGGAGTACGGAGAGCACACGAGGTGCCCACGAGGTAGGGGGCATGCCCAGGGGGTAGGGCGCGCCCTCTACCCTCGTGGAAGCCTCGTGTCCTTTCCGGTGTGCTTCTTATTTTCCTATTTTTTATATATTCCAAAACGGAGAAATATTGCCATTAGAACTGTTTTGGAG
Source organism: Triticum aestivum (assembly GCF_018294505.1). Classification (NCBI taxonomy): domain Eukaryota; kingdom Viridiplantae; phylum Streptophyta; class Magnoliopsida; order Poales; family Poaceae; genus Triticum; species Triticum aestivum. The sequence goes on from NC_057806.1 coordinate 276,859,040, forward strand.
TCGGTTTCCTTACCATACCACATACCTATTCCTTTTCGGAGTCTAAAACGTTCTGAAAAGTGTCCCTTATGTATTCCTCCGGGGTTACAGTTTCAATAATATTAGTTTCAACATTTATGGGATTACCTGAGATATAATGTGTGATTCTTTGACTGTTCACCACCCTCGGATTTGTGCCTTCAAAGTTGTTGATTTTTATGGCACCGGAACGATAGACCTCCTCGATGACATAAGGACCTTCCCATTTAGAGAGAAGTTTTCCTGCAAAAAATCTTAAACGAGAGTTGTATAACAATACATAATCACCTACATTGAACTCACATTTTTGTATCCTTTTATCATGCCATCTTTTAACTTTTTCTTTAAACAGCTTGGCATTTTTATAAGCCTGGGTTCTCCATTCATCAAGTGAGCTAATGTCAAAAAGCCTCTTCTCACTAGCAAGTTTGAAATCATAATTGAGCTCTTTAATGGCCCAGTATGCCTTATGTTCTAGTTCAAGAGGTAAGTGACATGCTTTACCATAAACCATTTTATACGGAGACATTCCCATAGGATTTTTATATGCAGTTCTATAATCCCATAATGCATCATCAAGTTTCTTGGACCAATTCTTTCTAGATCTATTAACAGTCTTTTGCAAAATTAATTTGAGTTCTCTGTTACTCAATTCTACTTGACCACTAGACTGCGGGTGATATGGAGATGCAATTCTATGATTAACATCATACTTAGCAAGCATTTTACGAAAGGCACCATGAATAAAATGTGAACCACCATCAGTCATTAAATATCTAGGGACTCCAAACCTCGGAAAAATAACTTCTTTAAGCATCTTAATAGAGGTGTTATGATCAACACTACTAGTTGGAATAGCTTCTACCCATATAGTAACGTAATCAACATCAACTAAAATATGTGTATACCCATTAGAGGAAGGAAAAGGTCCCATATAATCAAAGCCCCAAACATCAAATGGTTCAATAACAAGTGAATAATTCACAGGCATTTCTTGACGTCTACTAATATTACCAATTCTTTGACATTCATCACAGGATAAGACAAACTTACGGGTATCCTTGAAGAGAGTAGGCCAATAAAAACCAGATTGCAATACCTTATGTGCAGTTCTGTCTCCAGCATGGTGTCCTCCATAAGCTTCGGAGTGACACTTGCGTAAGATCTGTTCCTATTCATGCTCAGGTACACAACGTCTAATAACACCATCTACTCCTTCTTTATAAAGATGTGGGTCATCCCAGAAGTAATGTCTTAAATCATAGAAGAACCTTTTCTTTTGTTGGTATGTGAAACTAGGTGGTATAAATTTAGCAACAATGTAATTAGCATAATCAGCATACCATGGAGCAGTACAAGAAGCATTTATGACAGCTAATTGTTCACCAGGAAAGTTGTCATCAATAGGTAGTGGGTCATCAAGAACATTCTCTAACCTAGACAAGTTGTCTGCAACAGGATTCTCAGCTCCCTTTCTATCAATAATATGCAAATCAAATTCTTGTAGCAAGAGAACCCATCTAATAAGTCTAGGTTTAGCATCTTTCTTTTCCATAAGATATTTAATAGCAGCATGATCAGTGTGAATAGTTACTTTAGAATCAACAATATAAGGTCTGAACTTATCACAAGCAAATACAATTGCTAAGAATTCCTTTTGAGTAGTAGCATAATTTCTCTGGGCATTGTCTAGAGTTTTACTAGCATATTGAATAACATTTAATTTTTTATCAACTCTTTGTCCTAGAATAGCCCCTACAACATAATCATTAGCATCACACATAATTTCAAATGGTAAATTCCAATCTGGTGGCTGAACAATAGGTGCAGAAATCAAGGCTTTCTTAAGTATTTCAAATGCTTCTACACAATCATCATCAAAGACAAAAGGAATATCTTTTTGTAATAGGTTAGTTAGAGGTCGGGAAATTTTTGAGAAGTCCTTAATGAACCTCCTATAAAAACCAGCATGACCAAGGAAACTTCTTATACCTTTGATGTACTTGGGACATGGCATCTTTTCGATAGCATCAACTTTAGCTTTGTCAACTTCAATACCTCTTTCAGAAATTTTATGCCCCAAGACAATACCTTCATTAACCATAAAGTGGCACTTCTCCCAATTCAAGACAAGTTTAGTTTCTTCACATCTCTGCAAAACTCGATCAAGGTTTCTCAAGCAATCATCAAAAGAGGATCCATAAACAGGGAAATCATCCATGAAAACTTCACAGATCTTTTCACAAAAGTCAGAGAATATATCCATCATGCATCTTTGAAAGGTAGAAGGTGCATTACATAAACCAAGAGGCATACGTTTATAAGCAAAGGTACCGAAAGGGCAAGTAAAAGTGGTCTTTTCTTAATCCTCAGCTGACACAGGTATTTGAGAGAAACCAAAGTAACCATCTAGAAAGCAAAAATGTGTATGTTTGGATAATCTTTCTAGCATTTGATCAATGAAAGGCAAAGGGTAATGATCTTTTTTAGTAGCTTTATTTAATTTGTGGAAATCAATTACCATCCTATAATCTGTAATAATTCTTTGCGGAATCAATTCATCTTTATCATTAGGAACGACAATAATACCTCCTTTCTTAGGGACACAATGGACATGACTTACCCACTAACTATCAGCAACGGGATAAATTATACCTGCTTCAATGATCTTTAATATTTCCTTTCTTACCACTTCTTTCAGCTTATGGTTTAGCCATCATTGGTGATCAATAACTGGTTTGGCGCCTTTCTCCAAATTTATTTTGTGTTGACATAGAGTGGGACTAATGCCCTTAAGATCATCAAGAGTATATCCAATAGCAGCATGGTGCTTCTTTAGAGTTTTCAATAATCTCTCTTCTTCGTTCTCTAAAAGGTTAGCACTAATAATAACAAGATATATCTTCTTTTCATCAAGATAAGCATATTTAAGAGTATCAGGCAATGGTTTAAGCTCAAACACGGGATCACCCTTGGGTGGAGGAGGATCCCCTAGAATTTCAACAAGCAAGTTGTGTTTCACAATAGGTCCCTGTTCAAAGAACACCTCATCTATTTCCCTTCTTTCATTCATAAACATATCATTTTCATGGTCTAGCAAATATTGTTCTAAAGTATCAGTAGGAGGCACGGCAATAGAAGCAAGACCAATAATTTCATCTTTACTAGGCAATTCTTTATCATGGGGTTGTCTATGAAATTTAGCAATATTAAACTCATGAGACATATCCCCTAGACCAACAGAAATAATATCCTTATTGCAGTCTATCTTAGCATTAACAGTATTCAAGAAGGATCTACCAAATATAATGGGGTAAAAGTCATCTTGTGGGGAACCAAGAACAAGAAAATCAGTAGGATATTTAACTTTCCCACACAAGACTTCAACATCTCTAACAATCCCAACTGGTGAAATAGTATCTCTATTGGCAAGTTTAATGGTAACATCGATATCTTCTATCTCAGCAGGCGCAATATCATGCATAATTTCTTCGTATAAGGAATGAGGTATTGCACTTGCACTAGCACCCATATCACATAAGCCATGATAACAATAATCTCCTATTTTAATGGAAATAATAGGCATGCCTACAACAGGCCTATGTTTATTTTTAGCATTAGGTCTAGCAATTCTAGCAGCTTCATTGCAGAAGTAAATAACATGCCCATCAATATTATCGGCCAAGAGATCTTTAACCATAGCAATACTAGGTTCAACTTTAATTTTCTCAGGGGGTTTAGGTGTCTTAATATTACTTTTGTTAACCACAGTTGAAGCTTTAGCATAGTCCTTTATTCTAACAGGGAAAGGTGGCTTCTCAATATAAGCAGCAGGAACAACAGGATCATCATAAGTGATAGTATTTTCTTCAACTTTAATAGGTGCAACTACTTTTACTTCAATGGGAGGATTATATTTAAACCACTTCTCCTTAGGGAGATCAACATGAGTAGCAAAGGATTCACAGAAAGAAGCTACTATCTCATAGTCAAGTCCATATTTAGTGCTAAATTCACAGAAATCATCGGTATCCATAAAAGATTTAACACAATCAAACTTAGGTGTTATACCTGACTCCTTACCTTCATCGAGGTCCCAATCTTTAGAGTTGCGTTTAATTATTTCCAATAAATCCCATTTGAATTCAATAGTCTTCATCATAAAGATCCAGTACAAGAAGTATCGAGCATGGAGCGATTACTGAGAGAAAGCCGAGCATAAAAATCTTGAATAATCATTTCTCTTGAGAGCTCATGGTTGGGCCATGAATATAACATTGACTTAAGCCTCCCCCAAGCTTGAGAGATGCTTTCTCCTTCGCGAGGACAACAATTATATATATAATTACGATCACAATGAACAAGATGCATAGGATAAAACTTCTGATGAAATTCCAATTTCAATCGCTTATAGTCCCATGATCCCATATCATCACATAGCCTATACCATGTCAATGCATCTCCCTTCAAAGATAAAGGGAAGACCTTCTTCTTGATAAAATCCTCGGGCATACCTTCAACCTTAAATAATCCACAAACTTCATCCACATAGATTAAGTGTAAATCGGGATGCAATGTTCCATCTCCTGCAAAAGGATTAGCTAGCAATTTCTCTATCATACCCAAAGGAATTTCAAAGTAAAAATTTTTAGCAGGTTCAGTAGGTTGAGGAGAAACTCTTTTCTCTACTGGTCAGGGTGAAGATACCCCGAACAAGCCCCTCAAAGGATTATGTTCCATAGTAACAAGTGACAGTAAATTTCAGCACACTATATAAATTTTTCCTTACCAAATTCCACCTACCAAAGGCGCTTCACTCCCCGGCAACGGCACCAGAAAAGAGTCTTGATGACCCACAAGTGTAGGGATCTATCGTAGCCTTTTCGATAAGTAAGAGTGTCGAACCCAACGAGGAGCAGAAGGAAATGATAAGCAGTTTTCAGTAAGGTATTCTCTGTAGGCACTGAAATTATCGGTAACAGATAGTTTTGCGATAAGGTAATTTGTAATGAGTAGCAAGTAATAAAAGTAAATAAGGTGCAGCAAGATGGCCCAATCCTTTTTGTAGCAAAGGACAAGCCTGGACAAACTCTTATATGAAGGAAAGTGCTCCCGAGGACACATGAGAATTATTGTCAAGCTAGTTTTCATCACGTTCATACGATTCGTGTTCGGTACTTTGATAATTTGATATGTGGGTGGACCGGTGCTTGGGTACTATCCTTACTTGGACAAGCATCCCACTTATGATTAACCCCCATTACAAGCATCCACAACTACAGCAGAAGTATTAAGGTAAACCTAACCATAGCATGAGGCATATGGATCCAAATCAGCCCCTTACGAAGCAACACATAAACTAGGGTTTAAGCTTCTGTCACTCTAGCAACCCATCATCTACTTATTACTTCCCAATGCCTCCCTCTAGGCCCAAACAATGGTGAAGTGTCATGTAGTCGACGTTCACATGACACCACTAGAGGGATGACAACATACATCTCATCAAACCAAATTCACATGACTACTTATAGCTAGACTTCTCCCATGTCCTCATGAACAAACGTAACTACTAACAAAGCATATTCATGTTCAAAATAAGAGGGGTATTAATATGCATAATGGATCTGAACATATGATCTTCCACCAAGTAAACCAACTAGCATCAACTACAAGGAGTAATCAACACTACTAGCAATCCACACATACTAATCTGAGGTTTGGATACAAAGATTGGATACAAGAGATGAACTAGGGTTTGAGATGAGATGGTGCTGGTGAAGCTGTTGATGGAGATTGACCCCCTCCTGATGAGAGGACCGTTGGTGATGACGATGGTGATGATTTCCCCCTCCCGGAGGGAAGTTTCCCCGGCAGAACAGCTCTGTCGGAGCCCTAGATTGGTTCCGCCAAGGTTCTGCCTCGTGGCGGCGGAGTTTCATCTCGTGAGCTGGCTTATGATTTTTTCTCGGACGAAAGGCCTCATATAGCAGAAGAGGGGCATCAGAGGGCCACCAGGGGGCCCACGAGGCAGGGGGCGTGCCCAGGGGGTAGGGCGTGCCCCCCACCCTCATGGACGGTGGGTGGCCCCCCTCTGATACTTCTTTCACCCAATATTTTTCATATATTCTCAAACGTGCTCTCGTGAAGTTTCAGGACTTTTGGAGATGTGCAGAATAGGTCTCTAATATTTTCTCCTTTTCCAGCCCAGAATTCCAGCTACCGGCATTCCCCCTCTTCATGCAAACCTTGTAAAATAGGAGATAATAGGCATAAGTATTGTGACATAATTTGTAATAACAACCCATAATGCAATAAATATTGATATAAAAGCATGATGCAAAATTGACGTATCAAGGCCCGGTTGTGGCGGGCCCAGCCTGATGTCATGTCCCATCGCGTGCGTGGGCTGGCAGGCTGGCCCGGCTAGCCGGCGTTGCGTGGCGTGCTCGCAACGGGCGGCGGGCTAGAGGCTTAGAAGGCACGCCACCTGATTCCCGCCTTGACATTTCAAAATCACCAGTCAAATCCACCTGGTCATGGCCGGCTCCCAGTGGGCGGCATACCAGAAGATGGATGGAGCACTCAGCAAGAGCACTCAGAGAAGGAAACTGCCGACGCACCTCGACTTGTCAGCCGCGACGCCTCACCAGCTTCGGGGACTACTGTCGGAGTAATGGGCCACGGGTAGCCTAACCCGAGTCCGTGGGAATTTCAAGACATCGGGCCGGCTGCGCCCCTCAAGCGTCAAGGATGAAGCGGCGCCTTCTGGTGGCCGGCTGGCTCAAGCGGCCGACTGCCATAGGACGATCAAGCACCAGAAGACGGCCCCCAAGACGGGCCAACTCCCAGGCCCCCAAGGGAGGCCGGCTCCTGGCAGGCGGCCCACGGTGCCCTCAAAGTCTGCGCCCCCATAAAGAAGACAAGATAGGATGTGGCTGCAGTGTAGCCCATCACCCCCATATCCAGGGTGGGGCGCGGCCACAGTGCCCCGTACCGGCCGAGATCTCCGCATGGCATGGCACTGTTGCCATCCCGCCCTTGACGTCACCCCTATCAGGTGGAACCCCGTTCCCATGATGGCCTGTCGATGAAAGTGATAAGTATGCAGTGTCAGACCCACAAGGAGCTAAAGGTAAGATCAATATTCTCTCAAGTCCCATCTGCCACTGATACGACTCTACGTACACCAAACATTTGATTCCATCTAGAAACGAGAAATAAAAGTATGTTGTGGGTATAAAGAGGAAAGCTTTTCATGATATCGGAGAGCTAAAATATAAAAATAGATGCTGTAAACATAAAGTTAGAATATATTACTATATAATACAAATAGTGAGTGTGGAATAATGATGGATTGGTGTGCGGAATTATCCTAGGCAATTGTTAACAAGATCAGTAATCATTATTGCAATTTTATATGAGGGAGAGGCATAAGCTAACATACATTCTCTACTTGGATCATATACACTTATGATTGGAACTCTAGCAAGCATCCACAACTACTAAAGATCATTAAGGTAAAACCCAACCATAGCATTAAAGTATCAAGTCCCCTTTATCCCATACGCAACAACCCCCTTACTCGGGTTTAAGCTTCTGTCACTCTTGCAACCCACTATAAGCAAATCATGAACGTATTGTAACACCCTACAACGAGAATCCTTCACATGTGTGCGGCACGGAAGGCACCATAGGATAGCACCAAAATAAAACATACAACTCAAACCAATCTAGATCATCAATGAACCAAAAATACAAAAGAAATCTACTCAAAACACCATAGGATGGCAACACATCATTGCATCATAATATGTGGCATAAAGCACCATGTTCAAGTAGGGGATTATAGCGGAGTGCGGGAGAGTGGACCACTTAATTAAAAGAGACGAGGAAGGTGATGAAGATGGTGATGTTGATGAAGACGATCACCGCAGCGATGGTTCCCCCAGCGGCATTCCAACGCCACCGAGCGAGGGGGGGGGGGGAGTCTTCCCCTTGTGCTTCCTCCTCCATGGCCTCCCCCTAGATGGGTAGAGGTTCTCCCTCTAGTCCTTGGCCTCCATGGTGATGATGGCTCCCTCCGAATTCCTCCTCCATGGCATCTGGTGATGATGGCCCCCTTCGGCAGGGTGCCGGAGAGGGCCTAGATTGATTTTTCATGGCTACAGAGACTTGCGGCAGCGGAACTTCCAATCTAGGGTTCTTTTAGGGGGATTTGGCATTTAAAAGAATTTTTGGCATTGGTCTCACGTCAAGGAGGTGCCCGAGGGGCCCACAAGCCCTCAGGGGGCGTCCCCCTGGGGCGTGCCAAGGAGGCTTGTGGCTTCATCGTGAAGCTTCTAGTTCAGCTCTTTGATACGTCTCCAACGTATCTATAATTTTTGATTGTTCCATGTTGTTATATTATCAATCTTGGGTGCTTTATAATCATTTTATATAATTTTTGGTACTAACCTATTGACATAGTGCCAAGTGCCAGTTCTTGTTTTTTCCGTGTTTTTTACATCGCAGAAAATCAATATCAAACGGAGTCCAAATGCCACGAACCTTTACGGAGAATTTTTATGGGCTGAGGGGGGCACAACACACCAGGGCGCGCCAGGAGGCCCAGGCGCGCCCTGGTGGCTTGTGACCACCTCGGGTGCCCCCGGACCGCCTCTTTGCTCTATAAATACCCCAAAAATTCCAGAACCCTAGGGGAGTCGACGAAATATTCATCCAGCCACCGCAGAGTCCAGAACCACCAGATCCAATCTAGACACCATCTCGGATGGAGTTCACCACCTCCATTGGTGCCTCTCCGATGATGCGTGAGTAGTTCTTTGTAGACCTTCGGGTCCATAGTTAGTAGCTAGATGACTTCATCTCTCTCTCTCTTGATTCTCAATACAATGGTCTCTTGGAGATCCATATGATATAACTCTTTTGCGGTGTGTTTGTTGGGATCCGATGAACTTTGAGTTTATGATCAGATCTATCTTTTTATATCCAAGAAAGTTATTTGAGTTTCTTTGATCTCTTATATGCATGATTGCTTATAGCCTCGTATTTTTTCTCCGATATTTGGGTTTTGTTTAGCCAACTTGATCTATTTATCTTGCATTGGGAACAGGTGCTTTGTAGTGGGTTCGATCTTATAGTGCTTGATCCCAGTGACAGAAAGGGAAACAACACGTATGTATCGTTGCTACTAAGGATAAAATGATGGGGTCTATCTCTAGATAGATAGATCTTGTCTACATCATGTCATCGTTCTTATTGCATTACTCCGTTTCTCCATGAACTTAATACACTAGATGCATGCTGGATAGCGGTTGATGTGTGGAGTAATAATAGTAGATGCAGGTAGGAGTCGGTCTACTAATCTTGGACGTGATGCCTATATAATGATCATTGCTTGGATATCGTCATAATTATTTGAAGTTTTACCAATTGCCCAACAGTAATTTGTTACCCACTGTTTGCTATTTTTCTTGAGAGAAGCCACTAGTGAAACCTACGGCCCCAGGGTCTTCTTTCTCATATATTTGCCTTTGTGATCTATTTTATTCGCTTTTATTTTAAGATCTATTAATCGAAAAACCCAAAAATACTTTGCTGCAATTTATTCTTATTTATTTTGTTTGGCATTCGATCTATCAATTTACTAAAAATTTATCTCATGTTCGTTTGCCAATTTCTGGCACCGTTACCCGAAAGGGATTGACAACCCCTTTAACATGTCGGGTTGCAAGGATTTGTTATCTGTGTGTAGGGCCTGTTTACATTGTGTTGCTTGGTTCTCCTACTGGTTCGATAACCTTGGTTTCATATCTGAGGGAAATACCTATCGCCGATGTGCTGCATCATCCCTTCCTCTTTGGGGAAATACCGACATAGCTTCAAGCGACATCGAAAGGAATTTCTGGCGCCGTTGTCGGGGAGGATCAAGTCAAGATAGTTTCCCGGCCACGCACCATTTCTGGCGCCGTTGCCTAGGAGGATCTTCAACATATACCAGGTTCCTAATCACAAATCTCATCTCCTTGCAATTTACATTATTTTCCATTTGCCTCTCGTTTTCCTCTCCCCCACTTCACAAAAATTTGCCGTTTTATTCGCCTCTTTTTTCCGTTCGCCGTTTTCTTGTCGGATCTGTTTTTGAGTGCAATATGGTTGTGTGTTCATCATGACTCAAGAGAACACCAAGTTATGTGATTTCTCAAATACCAACAACAATGATTTCATTGGCACTCCAATTGCTCCTCCCGCCGCTAGTGTGGAGTCTTGTGATATTAATACTGCTTTGCTGAATCTTGTTATGAAAGATCAATTTTCCGGTACTCCTAATGAGGATGTCGCGTCCCATATTAATACCTTCCTGGAATTATGTGATATGCAAAAGAAAAAATATGTGGACAATGCTGTGGTGAAGATGAAATTATTTTCGTTTTCCTTGCGTGATTCTGCAAAAATTTGGTTCTCTTCTTTGCCTCGCAATAGTATTGATTCTTGGAATAAGTGCAAAGATGCTTTTATCACTAAGTATTTTCCTCCCACAAAAATTATTTCCCTTAGAACCCAGATCATTAATTTCAAGCAACTTGAACATGAACATGTTGCACAATCTTGGGAAACGATGAAAATGATGCTAAGGAATTTCCCAACTCATGGGTTAAATCTTTGGATGATCATACAAAAATTTTATGCAGGGTTGAATTTTGTTTCTCGCAATCTTTTAGATTCCGCCACGGGTGGTACTTTTATGGAAATTACTTTGGGTGAAGCCACAAAATTGCTTGATAATATTATGGCAAATTATTCGCAATGGCATACCGAAAGAGCACCTACTAGTGAAAAAGTTAATTCGGTTGAAGAAATTTCTTCTTTGAGTGAAAAAGTTGATGCTCTTGTGAAATTGGTTGCTAGTAGAAGTGCTCCTATTGATCTTAATGATATGACTTTGTCTACTTTGATTGAGCAAAATAGTGATGCCATAGATGTGAATTTTATCTCTCGAAATAGTTTCGACAACAATGCTTATAGAGGTAATTTTAATCCTAGGCCTTTTCCTAGTAATTCCTCTAATAATTATGGTAATTCCTATGGAAATATATCTTATAATAATAATAGGAATGCCTCTGATCTTGAGAATAATATTAAAGAATTTATCAACACTCAAAAAGTTTTCAACACTTCCATAGAAGAAAAGTTGAGTAAGATTGATGATTTGTCTAGAAGTGTTGATAGAATTGCTCATGATGTGGAAAATATCAAGATGAAATTTTTTGTGCCTAAAGTAGATGAATCAATTAAAGTTCTTTATGTTTCTATGGATGAAAGTAAGAAAAGAACCGCTATGCTTAGAGCTAAAAGAGATTTTTTAGAAAAAGCGTTTTCTAGTGATTTCTTTCACAAAAGTGACAAGGATCTTAAAATGATTTGTGTTTCTTATATTGATTCCTTGTTTATTAAAGTTAATATTGATGAAAAAGGGACTGGCTAAGAGTCAACTTTAGGTAGAAGGCATCCCAATATTTCGGAGGGTGAAAATCCTTTTGAGAAAATTGATGAAAGTGGGTTTGGAGAGATCAAAACTTTAACTAGTGATGTGCCCACGCTTTTGGATTACAAAGACTTTAATTATGATAGTTTCTCTTTGATTGATTGTATTTCTTTGTTGCAATCCATGATAAATTCACCCCATGCTTATGAACAAAATAAAGCTTTTACTAAACATATTGTTGATGCTATGATGAAAGCTCTTGAAGAAAAATTGGAATTAGAAGTTTCAGTTCCTAGAAAATTGCATGATGAATGGGAAACTAATATCAAAGTCAAGATTAAAAATTATGAGTGTTTTGCTTTGTGTGACTTGGGTGCTAGTGTTTCTACAATTCCGAAATCTTTATGTGATGTGCTTGGTCTTACTAATCTTGAAGAATGTTCTTTGAATTTGCACTTGGTGGATTCTACTATTAAAAATCCTACGGGAAGAATTAATGATGTTCTTATTCTTGCAAATAGGAATTATGTGCTCATAGATTTTATTGTTCTCGATATTGATTGCAATCCGTCTTGTCCAATTATTCTTGGTAGGCCGGTTTTACGCACTATCGGTGCCATGATTGATATGAAAGAAGGCAATATTAAGTTCCAATTTCCTTTGAGGAAGGGTATGGAACACTTTCCTAGAACTAGAATTAAGCCACCTTATGAATCAATCATGAGGGCATCTTATGGATCTTGAACCAAAGATGACAATACTTAGATCCTTTCTTTATGCCTAGCTAAGGGGGTAAAACTATAGCGCTTGTTGGAAGGAAACCCAATGAATACATTTTATTTTTGCTTTTTGCTTCCTGTTTTTGTGTGTTCACACAATTATGCTACTGTTATGATTGTGTCTTTTATGTTTTAATTAGTGTTTATGCCAAGTAAAGCCTTTAGGATTTTCTTGGGTGATAGTTGTTTGATCTTGCTGAAAAAATAGAAACTTTTATGCTCATGAAATTAATTTTCGTTTTTTACCAGAGAGCGATAAAATATTCAATCCACTTGCGGTAGATCAATATATAAATTTCTCAGGTCGTCCTAAATTTTCAGAAAATTTGGAGTTACGGAAGTATCCGGAATAGTCAGATTGCTATAGACTATTCTGTTTTGACAGATTCTGTTTTATTTGTGTCGTGTGCTTATTTTGATGGCTCTATGGTTTTCTTTGATGAGTATTTGCCATAGAAAAGTTGGAATACAATAGATATAATACAAAAATAAAATATCAATTGGTTTGATACAATAGTTATAGTAGTGGTTTGCTTTCTTATGCTAACGGATCTCATGAAGGTTTTGTTGAGTTTTGTGTGATTGAAGTTTTCAAGTTTTGGGTTATCTTACGATGGATGAAGGAAGGATGGAAGAGCCTAAGCTTGGGGATGCCCTGGCATCCCAAGCTATTATCCAAGAAGGAGCAACCAACTAAGCTTGGGGATGCCCCCGAGTGGCATCCCCGCTTTCTTCCAAGGACGATCGGTATTTTACTCGAAACTATATTTTTATTCATCACATGATATGTGTTTTGCTTGGAGCGTTTTGTATGATATGAGTCTTTGTTTGTTTTATTTTGTGTTTTAAGTCATCAATCCTTGCTGGACACACCTATTTGAGAGAGCCAAAATTATGCCATGACTTGTTAGAATTGCTCTCTATGCTTCACTTAAATTTTTATGAGGTATGGACTTGCTCTAGTGCTTCATTTATATATTTTTTGAGCACGGTGTGCTTTAGTATTTTTGAAGAAATGCTCTCTTGCTTCACTTAGATTTATTTGAGAGTTAGTAAAATTTTCAAGAAATTCTCTCTTGCTTCACTTAAATTAAATTGAGAGAAAGAAAAAATTATTATGCTCATGATCTTCACTTATATTTGCTGGAGCTTGTCAAAAGCAACACATGAAAATTAGTCCCAAAGTGATAGATATCCAAGAAGGATATAGTAAAAACTTTCATGAAGATCATTGGACAAAATAAACTTGATTCTTAGTAATAGTTTTGAGATATGATGATGTGATATGTGAGTTATGTTGGTGAGTAATTATGCTTTAGTAAGAATATTAGTGTTAAGGTTTGTGATTCCCTATGCAAGTACGAAAGTCAATAGTCATGCAATGAAATTATATCCTACTTGTGGTGCATTATTCAGAGTTTTTTATGTTTAATGCTTGCTTATGAGATTATCTGTTTCTTGGTTGTTCGCTTCCCAATATTTTGCTAGCCTTCATTTTGCACTAAGTATGATATCTACTTGTGCATCCAAAATCCTTTAACCCAGTTTTGCCACATGAGTCCACTATATCTACATATATGCGGTATTCTTTTGCTGTTCTAAGCAAATTTTCATGTGCCATCTCTAATTTTCAAAATAAACTTCTCTTTTTGTGTTTGTTTCGCTCGCGGAGCGGTGAGGGGTGGCTAATATTTGCCATGCTAGATGTGTTATTCTCAAGATGAGTGTTTATTCACTTGTCATTGCACGAGAGTAAGGCAAAGGTATTAGGGATGCCCAGTCCCGAAATGCAAAAAAACAAAAACTTTATTTTCTATTTGGAAACCGTGTATGATATATCTATGCATGGAAAGTATTGGGAACTCTAAATCGTTTTCGTTGGTGGGATGGATACACCTCCCAAAATGTTTTTATCTCTAAGTTTTTCGCTTTGAGCTATGGCACCTCTACTAATCCCTACTTCCCTCTGTGAAGGGCCTTTCTTTTACTTTATGCAATTTTTATTTTGAGTCTCCATCTTCTCTTATAAAAGCACCAACTAGGAGGCAATATGATCGTACTTAAGTATTGGGTGTAGCTAATATTTGAGTGTGTTTCATGAATGGATCATTGTTTGAGCATGATGGGCTAGGGATAACTTATTTTAGCGTTGATATTTTGAAAGACATGGTTGCTTGTTGATATGCTTGGGTATCTGAATTATCATGTCAAAACTAGACTATTGCTTTGAATCACCTAAAAGTCCAATTGTCCATGCTATAAAGAAAAGAATATGATATGACATGATAGGCATCATTCCACATCAAAAAATCTGTTTTTATCACATACCTACTCGAGGACGAGTAGGAGTTAAGCTTGGGGATGCTGATACGTCTCCAACGTATCTATAATTTTTGATTGTTCCATGCTGTTATATTATCAATCTTGGATGTTTTATAATCATTTTATAGTCATTTATATCATTTTTTGGTACTAACCTATTGACATAGTGCCAAGTGCCAGTTCCTATTTTTTCCGTGTTTTTTACATCACAGAAAATCAATATCAAACAGAGTCCAAATGCCATGAAACTTACGGGATTTTTTATGGGCCAGAAGGAACACAACGGGCCCTGGCTGCGCCTGGGGTGTGTTCTAAGGGCGGCACAACCCACTAGGGCGCGCCAGGAGGCCCATGCGCGCCCTGGTGGGTTGTGCCCACCTCGGGTGCCCCCCGGACCGCCTCTTTGTTCTATAAATACCCCCAATATCCCAGGACCCTAGGGGAGTCGACGAAATATTCATCCAGCCGCCGTAGAGTCCAAAACCACCAGATCCAATCTAGACACCATCTCGGATGGGGTTCACCACTTCCATTGGTGCCTCCCCGTTGATGCGTGAGTAGTTCTTTGTAGACCTTCGGGTCCGTAGTTAGTAGCTAGATGGCTTCATCTCTCTCTCTCTCTCTCTCTCTCTCTCTCTCTCTCTCTTGTTTCTCAATACAATGGTCTCTTGGAGATCCATATGATGTAACTCTTTTGCGGTGTGTTTGTTGGGATCCGATGAACTTTGGGTTTATGATCAGATCTATCTTTTTATATCCGTGAAAGTTATTTGAGTTTCTTCGATCTCTTATATGCATGATTGCTTATAGCCTTGTATTTCTTCTCTGATATTTGGGTTTTGTTTGGCCAACTTGATCTATTTATCTTTCAATGGGAAGAGGTGCTTTGTAGAGGGTTCGATCTTACGGTGCTTGATCCCAGTGACAGAAAGGGAAACGCCATGTACGTATCATTGCTACTAAGGATAAAGTGATGGGGTCTATCTCTACATAGATAGATCTTGTCTACATCATGCCATCGTTCTTATTGCATTACTCCATTTCTCCATGAACTTAATACACTAGATGCATGCTGGATAGCGGTCAATGTGTGGAGTAATAGTAGTAGATGCAGGCAGGAGTCGGTCTACTAATCTTGGACGTGATGCCTATATAATGATCATTGCCTGGATATCGTCATAATTATTTGAAGTTATATCAATTGCCCAACAGTAATTTGTTTACCGACCGTTTGCTATTTTTCTTGAGAGAAGCCACTAGTGAAACCTACAACCCCCGGGTCTTGTTTCTCATATATTTGCCTTTGTGATCTATTTTATTTGCTTTTATTTTCAGATCTATTAATCCAAAAACCCAAAAATACTTTGCTGCAATTTGTTCTTATTTATTTTGTTTGGCGTTCGATCTATCAATTTACTACAAATTTATCTCACATCTGTTTGCCAATTTCTGGCACCGTTAGTCAAAAGGGATTGACAACCCCTTTAACACGCTGGGTTGCGATGATTTGTTATCTGTGTGCAGGGGCTGTTTACGTTTTGTTGCTTGGTTCTCCTACTGATTCGATAACCTTGGTTTCATATCTGAGGGAAATACCTACCGCCGTTGTGCTGCATCATCCCTTCCTCTATGGGGAAATACCGATGTAGCTTCAAGCGACATCACTCTTCTGTTTCGGGGGTCTCTTTTGGTCCATAAAAAATCACCGTAAATTTTTAGCTCATTCTGAGAACTTTTATTTCTGCAAAAAACAACACCATGGCAGTCCGGGTTAGTTCTAATCAAATCATACCAAAACCATATAAAATTGTTGTAAACATGGCATGAATACTTTATAAATTGTAGATAGGTTGGAGACGCATCACACCTCATCAACCTCTATCGCGGCGGCCACCCTAAGCTCGACGGCGGGCACAGGTCTCACTCCAAAACGGCATGGGATTTCGCCCCTACCGCTTGCCGCCGCCTATTTGCACCGACTTGCACCGACATTCTAGACTCTGGTCGATTGGGGTTTTCTGCGGGATTGGGCTGGGGATTTTTCTCATGGAGAAGGTAATCAATTTAGCAAAATATTCACTCATCTCTTATCGTAGTCCATCTGTCGTTGTTAATCAACCGGCAGAAATCGCCGCGGATTCATTTTTTTCTAGCTGATTCAAGGGTTTTCATTCATGTGTCCATAGTGCGAGCACAAATCGGGCAGGTGTGGTCGCGGCCAGTCGGAAATGAAGTTTTATCTCACCATTCTAGATGACTTCAGGGAGTGCTCGTTATGTTCAATCTCACCCTACCACGGTCGGCATGGCCTAAATTTTTGAACATATACCGTCTATAGCCACATTTGGATAAAAGGTACGGTGCCATGTGCAGCCTAGATGTCGAAGCCGATTTTCCCCCTATATTAGGAAAATTTATGATGTATTGTTCATTCAGTTACTCTCATATTTGCATCAAATCTTTGTTACATTATCTATTTTTAATTATATATTTGTGTACTTTGCTTTCATCTATATATTGATCTGTTCTATCAGTTACTCCCATATTTGCATCTTGCTCTGTTATTTCAATATATCTAATTTATGATCTTAATTTTTCATTTCAAGTAGTGCATCCATTGCTTTGCAAGAACAAGAGTAGAAGGAAATCTTGGGCTTTACTTTGTTGATGACTCCATGGATGTCATATTGATAATGCAGCATGAATTTACAATGACAGTTAGCGTAAAACTTGATAAAGATGGTCACTCCTATTTTGATGCGGACCTTTGGAGAAAAATGTCTAAGTGTTATTAACTGAAAGCTGGCAATAAAATTCTAATGCGTGCACCACAACCTAGTCTAGTTAACATGGATGTTTACTTCCCCAACGTCATCAGCCGATCAAAGTCTGATCGAGGTTAGTGTCCTTTCAACTTTCTCCATGCTGGCATATTACTTAGCAAAATCAGGGTATTTTTTTCTGCATAATTGATCACTATTTAAGCAACCAATTGTGATTTCATTTTCTGACTCCGTTCGTAGGCAGTAACAAATTCTATTTACCAATTTATGCACACTATATATCTTCTGCCATGTTCTGAATAAATAATACCTTTCCACCTTTTAAGCAGGATATGTTGGATGCATAGTTAACGATATGTATGTTACTAAGCATACTAAATTTCACTGGAAGGACTTGAAGCATGTCATAAACTTTGTTGATAATCTGACAGAGATAGCACATCATATGAACGCTGATTTTGGATGAGATTAATTATACCTATGGTGCACACATTGAACAAGACCAATTGTGTGCACAAAACGCTGATAGAAAGTCTTATTTTTATGTTGATGCTTATAAACTATATATATCTTCAATGATATGTTACAATTGGTTTTTATTCTACATTTCAACAGAAATTGCCCACTGTAGCTGTTCCTGGATCGATTCCCGGCGTGGTCGAATTACACTTATTCCTACTAATAACGCCAAAGTGATTGCAAGGTACTGCATTTCCACAGAAATGGAACCATTCAAATTAACAAGTCCTCGTTTGTCGTGGCAATGCATCCATATTGGAAAATTGGAGACACTGTTCTAATCATGCTCTACCAAGGCACAAGAGGGATCTTCTTTTTCATTGAAGAGATGTCGAGTCACCGTGACCAAGCTGCTTCTAGTGGATAGTTGTGGTTGTTGGCCCTCAACCTCTTAAAATGTGCTAGCTGTTACTATGTTAAGTATGTAGATATGGACCATATGGTTGTTGGCCCTCAGCCTCTTAAAATGTGATAGTTGTTACTATGTTAAGTATGTAGATATGGACCATATGGTTGTCAAAACCGTGTTACAAAGATCCTCCTTTTGTCGAATAGTGTAACCACTATATATATGTTACTCAAATTTTGTTAGCCAAGTTCTTAAAATTTCATGGAAAGTATTAGTATCGTACATAGTTCATTGAGTTTAAGCTTGTGCCCGTAGAGCGGTAGAGTAGAGGACGTCCATGTTTTGGACGTGGCGATCTACATCGATGTCCAGAAGGCCTTTGCATATTAATTGTCCATATTGCAAATTCACACACGTGTTAACATAAGGAAACATATGTGTAACTTACTAATCATTGCACACGAGTACTCGTAGATGCATCGTGTGCGATACTCCTAGCCACCGCAAGCAACTAGTTTGCAATTTACAAAGTTTTTTGTACACACAAAATCGCACATGAATTAACTGTAGTAACCGTCTGTGTTGTAATTTCTCATCGCAAACAGTTCATCCGAGTGGGCTGTTTGCTGCGTATCACACACATCTTGTTTACATGACTCGTTTGTGTTCTTTTGACTCATCGCAAACATTTCATCTATGTGAACTATATGCCGCATATCACACACATCTTGTTAAGTTGAACCGTTTCTTTTGTGTTCCCTAGTCGAAAACAGTTCATCCGAGTGAACCGTATGCCGTATAACACACGCCTTGATCTGGCTAACCATTTCTGTTGCACTACCTAATAGCAAACATTTTATCTGAGCGAATTGTATGCCTTATATCACACACACCTTGATATGGTTGTACGTTTCTGTTGTTCCGTCTCATCGCAAACAGTTCGTATGGATCATTCGTGTGCCCTGCATCACACATGTAACTAAAATCTGAACCGTGTTTGATGTCTCCACTATCACAAACGTTTTGCATCTTTTTTGCTGGTTTTTTACATCACCGTGTGCGATTAATGCATTGCACACAGTTTCATCAAAGGGTCTCTAATCGTAGTGTCGCGTTAGCATCATCCTATAGTAGTGTCTCATGTGCATTGGAGGTCGACAAGATATTTCGTCTTCACAACTACGACGAGGAAAAGAAGATCACCATGGCCTCCCTCGAGTTTCAAGACTACGCCCTCATTTGGTGGGAACAACTGATCGAGCAACGCCAAGAGCGAGGTGAACCACCTATCACAACATGGACACAAATGAAGGATGTCATGAGAGCTCGCTTCATGCCTACACACTACACCCGAGATCTCTTAAAGAAGTTGCAACTCCTCAAGCAAGGAATGAAGATGGTGGAAGAATACTATAAAGATATGGAGATTGCCATGATACGAGCCTATGTCAAGGAATACGATGAGAATATGATGGCATGCTTCTTGAACGGCCTCAATCACCCAATAAAGAAGATCGCCGACTTCCAACCTGAAAGTGCTAGTGATCGACTAGAGGGGGGTGAATAGGCAATTTTTATGAAAATTTTCAAAACATGGAAGTTCCGAAGACAAACGATAGAATTAAACCTATTACCGTGTAGCGGAAGGTAGACTACACTAGGCAAACCATAGTCAAGTATTCAATGGAGTGAAAGCACAATGACTAATAGCAGCTAGGCAGTAAAGATCAGGTAGGAAGATATTGTGAAGCCAATCAGAACAAGCAGTCACTCAGTGAAGACAAAAGATAAAGCAATCATACAATGACTTCACAAGGACCAACAGTAAGTAAAGGGAAGGGAAGGATGAAACTAGTGACACGTTGAAGACAATGATTTGTTGGACCAATTCCAGTTGCTGTGACAACTGTACGTCTGGTTAGGGAGGCTGAGATTCAACTCAGAAGACCTTGTCTTCACCTTATTCCCCTTGAGCTAAGGACACCCAATCCTTGCCCAATCACTCTGGTAAGTCTTCAAGTTAGACTTCCAAACCTTCACAGACTTCGTTCACCGGCGATCCACAATGACTCTTGGATGCTCAGAACGCGACGCCTAACCGGCTGGAGGATTCACAGTCCTCAAGTGTAATAAGTCTTCAAATCACACAGACAGGAAGACTTAAGTGATGCCTAACACTCTTTGGCTCTGGGTGTTTAGGGATTTATCCTCGCAAGGAATTCTCTCTCAAAGGCTTCGAGGTGGGTTGCTCTCAAACGACAAAAGCCGCGCACTAACTCTGAGCAGCCAGCCGTTTATCGTTGTAGGGGGTGGGCTATTTATAGCCACTAGGCAACCCGACCTGATTTGTCCGAAATGACCCTTGGTCACTAAGGAACTGACACGTGTTCCAACGGTCAGATTTCAAACACACACGACAACTTTACTTGAGCTACAAGCAAAGCTGACTTATCCAACTCTGGACAAGATTTGCTCTCATAGTCTTCACTCGAAGACATAGGATTTTGGTTAAGCATCACTTCAGTCATTCTGACTGGTTCACTTGGACCCCACTTAACAGTACGGTGGTTCCTATGACTCAACAAAGAATAAAAAGAACAACGAAAGAACTAAGTCTTCGCGCTCCATAGTTTTCATGCGATGTCTTCTCTTGTCATAGTCTTCAATGTGAATGTCTTCACATACCACCTTTGACTTCAATGTCTTCTTACATTTTTAGGGGTCATCTCTGGTAGGAAAACCGAATAAATGAGGGACTTCTACCTGTGTTATCCTGCAATTCTCACAAACACATTAGTCCCTCAACTAGGTTTGTCGTCAATACTCCAAAACCAACTAGGGGTGGCACTAGATGCACTTACACAACCCTACTCCAACCTTCTCAAGCTAGTTCATCAAGCGACAAAGGCCGAGCGACAAGTACAAGATGCTTTCAAATACGCCAACTACTCGTCGAAGACCTACATACACTCAAGCTCCCATGACTTCGGCACCTCCTACCTCGATTAGAGCACCACCAAGTACCAGCGACAAGTCAAGTTCAAAAAAAGTTACGACTTGCTCGACTTGTCCTCCGGCAAGCAACTACAAGTCCAAAACTACCTCACCATCGGCGCCACCGGACAGCCCCGTCAAGACAAGTTCTCTCAAGTGTTTCACATGTGGTGGCCGAGGACACAAGTCTTTCCAATGCATCAACCGGCGAACCATGATTGCCCATGATGATGGCACATATGACTCCATGAGTGAAGAAGAAATGGAAGCCCTTGAGCATGTGGCCATGCATTGATGCATGAATGAAGTGGAGGATGATCAAGTCTATTGCGACAATGTTTTAAGTCCCGCTCTCGTGGTCGCCAAGGTCTTGACGCCTCAACACCAACAAGACGAAGACCAGCGTTGCCACATCTTCCACACCAAAGCCGGCATCAATGAGCGTTCCGTGAAGGTCATCATCGATGGAGGAAGTTGTCACAATTTGGCAAGTGAAGAGCTATGTTCCAAGTTACAATTGGTCAAGAAGAAGCATCCTTGCCCCTACAAGGTCCAATGGCTTAGCGACTCCGGCACAATTCAAGTGGAGCACACCATGCAAGTTTCATTCAAGATCGGCTCCTATGAGGACACCTTGGAGTGTGATGTGGTTCCCATGTCCGTGTGCCATCTTCTCTTGGGATTAGCTTGGCAATTCGACTGCAGCGTCATCCACAATGAAAGAACAAACCACTATAGCTTCAAGATGAAGGGAAAGGAGTACGTGCTACGTACAACCTATGTCACCAAGCCAAGTGATAGCCAACAAGCATGCATCCACCCATCATGGAGAGACTTGTGCGAGAGTGAACCACCACAAAAGAGTGAGCGCCACAAGCCCAAATTGAGTGACTCTACACGCGAGAGAAAAACTTAGTACTCCTAGCCACAAAAAGAGAGATGAGAGAAGTGTGTGAGAACCCATCTAGTGTCATACACTATGTCCTAGTGTGCAAAGATGAAGCAGCAAGGACTCACACTTTTAACCATGTTCCTCTAGTGTTGCCTAATTTGTTGCAGGAATTCGCGGACGTCTTCCCCGATGAGCTACCTCCCGGACTTACTCCACTACGAGGCATCGAGCATCAGATTGACCTCATCCCTGGTGCACCTATACCAAACAAGGCTCCATACCGCGTGAACCCCGAAGAAACTAAGGAGATACAATAGCAAGTACAACAACTCATCGACAATGGACATGCACGTGAAACTTAAGCCCTTGTGCCATTCTGGTCATTCTTGTGCCTAAGAAAGATGGTAGTTTTCGCATGTGCTCCAATTGTAGAGCAATAAATGCTATCATCGTTAGCTATAGGCATCCCATTCCACGCCTTGATGATATGCTAGATGAGCTTAGTGGCACCACCATTTTCTCAAAAACTGATCTTAAAAGTGGCTATTATCAAGTCCGCATACAAGAAGGTGATGAATGGAAAAACCGCTTTCAAAACAAAATTTGGCTTGTGTCAGTGGCTAGTTATGCCTATGGGTTTATCTGAAGCACCCGGTACTTTCATGCACGTTATGCATTATGTGCTTCACCCATAGATTGGCGTGTTTGTTGTGGTCTACTTTGACGATATTCTTGTGTTCAGCAAATCCCTCAAAGATCATGTAACTCATCTTAGGGTCGTTTTGCAAACTCTTGAAGAGCAACTTTATGCCAAGATGGAAAAATGCACTTTTGGTGTTGACAAAATCATTTTCTTGGGCTTTGTTGTGTCTTTCAAGGGTATTCATGTTGACGAGTCTAAAATTGAAGCAATTAGAACTTGGCCCCAACCCACTAATTTGCAACAAGTGCGTAGTTTCCTTGGTCTAGCCGGTTCCTATCGTCGCTTTGTTAAGAAATTTAGCACTATTGCTTCATCGTTGCATCCTTTGAGTAAGAAGAATGCACCCTTTGTTTGGGGACCATCTCAATCTACCGCATTTGATGAGCTCAAATCTTTGCTTACACATACTCCAATTCTTGCATTGCCTAACTTCAATAAAACTTTTGAGGTGCATTGTGATGCTAGTTGTAATGGTATTGGTGGAGTTTTGATGCAAGAAAAGCGACGCATTGCATATTTTAGCGAAAAAAATTCTAGAGCTCAACTTAACTATCCCATCTATGACAAAGAATTATATGCTTTAGTGCGAGTATTGCATGTTTGGGAGCATTACCTTCACCCACATGAATTTGTCATTCATACCGGTCATGAGACACTTAAATACTTTAAAGGTTAAACCAAGTTGAATAAACGACATGCTAAATGGATTGAATTCATTGAATCTTTTCCTTGTGTGATCGAGTACATTAAGGGCAAATAAAATGTAGTGGGGATGCTCTTTCTCGCAAGTGCACGTTAGTTACTCAACTAGAAGTGAATGTCATTGGCTTTGAGCATGTTAAAGATCTTTATGCACATGATCCTTCGTTTGTGATTCCTTATGCCAAATGTCTTGCTAACACTTGTTGGGAGAACTATTATATCAAGAATGGCTAAGTTCTGCGCGCTAACAAACTTTGTATACCCGAGTCTTCGCTTCATTTGTTACTTTTGCAAGAGGCTCACAACACAGGACTTATGGGACATTTCGGGCATGACAAGACCTTTACCACACTCTCCTTCAAGTACTTTTAGCCAAAGATGTTTCGTGATGTCGCACGCTTCACCAACCGATGCTCTACATGTCACAAAGCTAAGTCACAAGCTCAATCTCATGGTTTACATATGCCACTTACGATTCCATATCAACCATGGGAAGATATTAGCATGGATTTTGTGCTTGGATTGCCTAGGACTCAAAATGGAAAGGATTCCATATTTGTTGTTGTGGACTGATTCTCTAAAATGGCACAATTTATCCCATGCAATAAGATAGACGATGCTTCACATGTTGCAAATCTCTTTTGTAGGGAAATCTTGAGGTTACATGGAGTGCCAAGGACGATTGTGTCGGACCGCGACATCAAGGTCCTAAGCTACTTTTGGAAGACACTATGCGCCAAGCTTGGCATCAAGCTACTATTCTCGACAACCTATAATCCCCAAACGGATGGCCAAACGAAAGTCACCAACTGGACGTTATCTACTCTCCTACGTGTGTTGATCAAGAAGAACATCAAGGAGTGGGAGGAGTGCTTACCCATCACCGAGTACGCCTACGACCGAGCAAGACACTCTACTATCGGCAAGTCCCCCTTCGAGGTCGTCTATGGCTTCAATCCATTGTCCCCATTGGAAATCCTACCGCTTCCACTTCAAGAATGATCGAACATGGACGCAAGTGCTAGAGCAAGTTATCTCAAGAAGGTGCATGAAGATACAAGGACCACGATCGAGCGTCGCCACCAAGCTCAACATCAATAAGACCCCAATGGTCCAACCGGGTGATCTTGTATGGCTACATCTCCGAAAGGAATGCTTCCCCAACAAGCGCAAGTCCAAACTACTACCAAGAGCCAACAAACCCTTCAAGGTGCTAGCAAGATACAATGACAACGCTACAAGATCGACATCCCACACGACAAGTACAATGTAAGCAACACATTAAACGTCAAGGACTTGACACCATACCATGGTGATGAAGATCTTGATCCAGGGACGGATCTCACCAAATGGGAGGGAGATGATGCGGAGCATCCTTTCATCATCCCCATGGACCCGAAACCAACACATCAAGCACCACATGGACCCATGACAAAAGCTCGAGCACGTGCCATTGAAACCGAGGTGAACTCACTCGTACTCGAGATCAATATGGATATAGATGGAACTTGGATGCTACCTCACAAGAACATGCTATGTGTCATTAAGTATGAATACCAACACCACCAAGAGGCTAAAGGACACCCGAAAGGAGGAGGAGAAGCAAGCCAAGGCCTCGAGGAAGGAAAAGGAGCTGAAGAAGATGATAACAACACCTCCAGGCGACCCCGTGCGCACGGCCCCTCCAAACCCCGTGCCCACGGGCTACCTAGGGGTTGCTGAAGCTGAGACACGCACCCCCGTGTGCCCGGGCCCGGTCTGCTATAGCACCCCGTGTGCACGGGCATATACCGTGCACATGGGACCCACATGCGCACTGGCCTAACTTACCCCGTGCGCATGGGCCCATCAGGATGGTCGGCTGAGGGCTACTGGTTGGGCCTCCACTTCATCGCCCTGCCCCACATACCTATATATTTTGTACCCAGGGTCATGTTTAGGGTTAGCAAAGTATAGGAGAGATATCTAGAGAGCTTTGCTCCTTCTACCACTCCTCTTGGAGGTCCAGACCTCTTAGGAGAGGATCCGTAGTGGATTTCAAGACCTCCTCTTGGAGAAGACTATCATCAAGTCCTAACCTCCTTAGGAGTGGGAAAAACCTTACATTTGTGCTTGTTTCCTTGGATTGTTCTTCTATTCTTGTGGATCTATGTGTTTGCTATTCTAGTGGATGTGTAATTGGGTTTTGTTGGAGTGAATTCCTCTTTGTGTTCTTGGTGTTCATCCCTTTTCCCCCTCCAAGTGTGAAAAGATCCATGTTAGGGTTTCACCCTACAACACACCCATTCATCATACCCCTATGGTTTATCCCACGACTTATGATCTTGAGGTAGATCAACTTTGTACTTCGATACCTTCATAATATAAACAAGAGGAGGATGTAGGGTTTTACCTCCATAGAGAGGGCCCAAACCTAGGTAAATCCCCTATGTGTTATTCTCCCGTTACGCATCGATCTGATCTAATAGCTCGGCCCCCTACCCGAGATCTGCCGGTTTTGACACCGACATTGGTGCTTTCATTAAGAGCTCATTGTGGGGTCACCAAGGATCGATGGACTCACCAATGGTGATCGAATTTCCCCTAATGCCATGGAGGTATTGGCAGCCCTCTTTGATAATCCGCCTAAAGGCCCTCCAGACTCCGAGATACACTCCTCGTTCGAGATGATGGAGCATGACCATGAAGTTGGCTGGGAGTTTTACACTCCCTCCTTGAGCTCGTCCAATGGAACCTCGGATCTGAACCCCCTCACAGGGAGTAGGAATGGAACCAATCTGACAAGCGAGATGTATGACTTGGATGTCAAACCAAATCTTGACATCCCCTTGATAAATGCGCCCTGTGACGGACGCGAGAGTGCTCCAGAGCCCTTCCCAATCGGGGCAGGATTCTTTGCTCCACCCACATCTCACATCACATATTGTCCAAGAAACTTGAGGCCTCCCGATGTCTGGGATCTGCTGTATGTAAAACAACGGTCCGAAGAGACAGTTTGGCAATTCTGGTCACGGTTCTTGTTCGTCAAAACGAATAGTCAATTGCCGCGAGGCGGATGCATTGGCTTCCTTTCGCTGCAATTGTCATGGCGAGGGTTTTTTGAATGCCCGCGCCCGACGCCGAGTCCTGACCTTCTCCGAACTCTCAGAGTTGGTGTTAAAATTTTGCACCATTGAGGAGACCTAGTAGATACAGGGATCAGTATACCCGGATAAACGAAAAGCACATGATCTCATGCAATGGGAGCCACACAGGTTCCCCGTGCTAGCAGAATCACCACAAAAAAGAAAGAAAACGGGACACCAAACCGCCCTTGACGGACTGCTGGGCCAACCAAGTCACATACACTCTACCTTGCTCAACAGTAATCCAACCCATAACCTTCGAGCTTGCTGGGTTGTAGATCAAGTCACCAAGGGTGGCGAGGACCTCCTCGTGAATTGGCACACCACCAATCATTCCACAAAATCCTCGGAAGAGGTCGAGGTCCTGATGATATTTCAAACATATAAGTCAGGGAACTAGAGAAAGCGAGCCCTACAGGAACTTGTCCACGTCCCGATACACACACCATGAGTGGCGCGGTTAGACACGCCAATCACTTTCGAGCATCACGATCTGCTGGTGGCCGACATAAGCCGATGCAGCCGCTCTAGTTCTTGATCCAATAGTGGACAGATGTCGACTGCACAAAGTATTAATGGACGGCAACAACAGTTTAAACCTCATCTATGAGGAGACATTGGAGAAAATGCAATTCGACACAACTCGTATCCAGCATAGCTCAATCACGCTCAAAGGAATTATCCCCAGAAAGGAAGCATGGTGTAAGGGGAAAATTGCACTTTACGTGATCTTTGGCACTCCTGAGAACTATAGGTCCGAGGGGTTGATCTTCCGTGTCATACCCTTTTGAAGTGGCTATCACACTCTCTTGGGGCATGAGGCGTTTATAAAATTCCATGCCATACCACACTACGGGTATAAGCTCAAAAGGCCCAACCCCAATGGAGTAATAACCATTACCAGCAACCCGAATAGGGTGCTTAGAGACGAGAATAAAACAACTTCATTGGCCCTTGAGGCGCTAGTTGAAACCTTTGCAGCTGAAGAACTTACAATGCTTCAGGCCACAGTCAACTCGGACGATGTCATTCTTGACAAAAGATCCAAGTCAACCTCGTTCAAACCAGCTGATGAGATCATCAAGTTTCAAGTACGCCCGACGGGCCCCAACAAAACGGCATCGGTGTCGAGCTAGACCTAGAAACCGACGAGGTATTACACATGTTCCTTCGGGAAAATTGGGTTCTTTTTGCCTGGCACCCCTCAGATATGCCAAGCATCCCAAGGAACCTCGCCGAACACAACCTCAACATTATTAAGGGCTCAAAACCTGTTAAACATGCACTTCGGCAATTCTCCGAGCATAAGCGTCAAGCCATGGACGAGGGCCTGGCTAAGCTACTGGAGGCTGGATTCATTCCTGACATCAAGCACCCTGAATGGCTGGCTAACCTGGTTATGGTACCCAAAAAAGACAAATCCTGGCGCCTTTGATCTATTTCAAAGACGTAAAAAAGGCTTGCCCTAAGGATCCTTTCCCTTTACCACATATTGACCAGATCATCGATGCCACAACTGGTGATACATATCCAACGTATCTATAATTTTTTATTGTTCCATGCTATTATATTATCAATCTGGGATGTTTTATATACATTTAGAAGCAACTTTATATCATTTTTGGGACTAACCTACTAACTTAGTGCCAAGTGCCAGTTGCTGTTTTTGCTTGTTTTTTACTTTGCAGAATGTCAGTACCAAACGAAGTCCAAAAACCACGAAACTTTTTGGAGATTCTTTTCTGGCAATAAGAGACCCTGGAAGCTTCTGGCGGCCACGAGAGGACGAAGGAGTGGCCCACTAAGCACCAGGGCGCCAGGGGCCTCTGGCGTGCCCTGGTGGGTAGTGGGGCCCTCAAGCCTCCATTTGACCTACCTCCGCCTTTATAAATACCCTAAAATCACGAAACCTACCAAGGAGTCTACGAAATACTTTCTTCACTACCGCAAGTTCCAGAACCATGAGATCCGATCTAGAGACCTTTTCTGGCACATTGCAGGACGGGGAAACGATAATGGTGAGGTTCTTCACCATCCTTGTTGCCCCTCCGATGATGCGTGAGTAGTTTAACATAGACCTATGGGTCCATAGTTAGTAGCTAGATGTCTTCTTCTCTCTTTTTGATCTTCAATACAATGTTCTCCTCGGTGTTCTTGGAGATCTATTTGATGTAAAGACTTTTTGTGGTGTGTTTGATGGGATCCGATGAATTGTGAGTTTATGATCAGATCTATCCATGAATATTATTTGAGTTTTCTCTGAACTCTTTTATGGATGATTGTTATAGCCTCGAATTTATTCTCTGATTTATTGGTTTGGTTTGGCCAACTAGATTGATTTATCTTTCCATGGGAAGAGGTGCCTTGTGATGGGTTTGATCTTGCGGTACTCAATCTTAGTGAAAGAAAGAGACATGACACGCATGTATCATTGCTATTAAGGGTAACAAGATGGGGTTTATTCATACGTGAGTTTATCCTGTCTACATCATGTCATCTTGCTTAAAGCATTACTCCATTTTCCATGAACTTAATACACTAGATGCATGCTGGATAGCGGTCGATGTGTGGAGTATATAGTAGTAGATGCAGAATCATTTCAGTCGACTAATCTTGGACATGATGCCTATATACATGATCATTGCCTTGGATATCGTCATAATTATTTGCTTTTATGTCAATTGCCCAACAGTAGTTTGCCGAGCTCAGCGATGACAACTAGACGATGGACGAGGCTTCCGACCAGGAGCGGGCACCACCGCCTAAGCCGGTTCATGCCGTGTTCACCATAGAGCAGGTGCAGCCGCACTTCTACGCCCTAATGGCTGAAGAGCTACCAGCGTCACCGGAATCGGCATTCCAGCAAGTGCAGGAGGACCAATGCTACAACCTCTATCTCCTCAATGAGCACTGGCTTGTGGAGGGACGAATCGCCGATGAACAAAAGAATGACAATGTCGTCGTGAACATGTGGCCCGGTGATCCTAGCTTCCTGAATATGCAGCGGTCGCTGTATCAGACCATATGTAGGGCCCACGAGGCCCTCTCTATCGTCCTTCACGTTGTTGCGCTCGCCGTGGTCCCACCGTCTCGCATTGTCAACATGGTCAACGAATGAGAGGAATCAGGAGATGACTTTACATGGAGAGGATGACAGTAGGGACCCAGCATGGCCATAGCCATACGTAGGCAAGTGCCTCTTTATTACAACTATAAATAATGCCTCCACCTGGTTTCCTGACATCATGGTCCCACACCATTGTCAATGTATAGTCAATAAAAAAGAGAATTGCACAAGGAGTGGCCGATAGCTGGGACCCAACAGCTCGAGTAGTATTTGTGTTTTGAGGGGTGAGCAGAATATTTTTTGAGCGATGTTTTTGTTGTTGTTCAAAGGAGCAGGGTATCAACTGGGCGGGCTGTGGCCCGTCTAGCCCAGGCTATTATTTTATGTCGACCAAATATCCAACCCAGATATTAAATTTTCTAGGTGAAAATGGCTAGCCCAGCTTTACTTTTTTTGAGGAATACCCAACCAAGGCCAACTTGTTATTCTCCGCCCTGCTAGGCTACAAATCTTTCCTAGGAGGGATGCATTAGGCTTGCCAAAATGGGCTATAATATAGAAAAAACACCGAACTGGTAATTAGTTACAAAAATATTATTTTTTGGATTTTGATTTTTTTAATCCCATTACTTGTTGCACGCGCAAAATTTCATTGCATTTTTACCGAATATAAATTTATTGTGAAATTAGATTGAATCTGACTTGGAATTTCACGATAAAAATAGTTCGGATTCCATCAAAATGTGGGAAATTTGGTTGAAATTATTAACCGTTGTCCTGGCTAGAAAATGGGTTGTGATGTTAACAAACAGTAAATGGGCCGCAGTAAATTCCATTAGAATTAAAAATGGGCTATAAATTATTAAAAATAGCAAATGGGCTATATGCTCTCCGCCACAGATGTGATGCTCACTTGTGTGCCTACTAAGTTGACATGTATGCAAGGCTTTGTCAACTTATAGTCAACACACGATTCTAGCTGCAGTGGCCGTTGGTTGTCCATCCAACGGCTGTCGTGCTTCTTCAATCTCGGTTATTCTTGCTTAAGCCGCTCAAACCACCGCAAGTGGTACCGCCTGCTCCAGCCTCCCGTGGCTGGCTGTGCTGCCGCGCAGGACTCACCGGTCTACCCTACTCCCATCATTGTCTAGGCCATTCCTCTACTAACCAACACCTCATGTCATTCTCTAGCGACGGTAGCCTCACACCCCAGCCGAACCAGTGAACCCTCGTACTCCCTTCCGCGGGGCATCCACTATTATGTCTTCGCCGATTCTGGGTCGTTCCCTTTCTATGCCTTGCCGTCGTCCACCATGTTGGTTCTCTCAGCGCGGCGTGGTCAACTTTGTCAACAAACGATAGCCATCGGAAGAGGGATGTATGTGGAGTGGCTGACCGTAGGGACCCACATGGTCCATGGCCGCACGCACGCAAGTGCCTTCCTATTATGTGAAACAAATGATTTCCCCCTGACAGGTTTGACCCACCAACTACATCTTCGCAGGAAAGGAAGTGCCTCCATATTACACGGAAAAAAGTTTCCTCTCCCTGACAGTTGGGACCCACCAGCTACATCTTCGCACGCAAGGAAGTGCCTCCTTATTACGTGCAAAAAATGATTCCTCCTCCTGCTAGCTAGGATCCACCAGATTTGGGGGTTGACTTGTGGGCCTAGTAAGTTGACGTATATGCATGGCTTTGTCAACTTACTCAATAAATGACTCTAGCTGCAGTGAACATTGGATGTCAATCCAATGACCATGATGTTTCTTCAACCTCTGGTCTTGTTGCTCCAGCCACCCAAACCAACGCCCGCCGTACCGCCTGCTCCGGCCTCCCGTGGCTGGCTGTGCTGCCGCGAAGGCCTCACCAGCCGACCCTACTCCCACCATTGCCCATGCCTTCCCTCTACTCACCCACACCCCCTATTAGTCTCTGGTGACGGCAGCCTCACACCATAGTCGAAGTAGTGAACCCTCGTACTCACCTTCATGTTGGCATCCACCTACCTCGTCTTTCCTGGCTCCACGTCGTTCCCTTCCTAGGCCTCGCCATTGTCCACCACCTTGATGCTCTCGGTGCGGCGTGGTCAATGAGGTCAACGAACGACAAGCATTGGAAGAGGACTTTAGGCGCTGAGGCTGACAACTGGACCCACCAGCTACATCTTCGAACGCAAGGAAGTGCCTCCTTATTACTCACAAAGTAAAAATGATTCCTTCACCGATAGCTAGGACCCAGCAGCTATATCTTCGCACGCAAGAAAGTGCATCCTTATCCTCCCTGACAGCTGGGACCCACCTGATCAAAGCATACGTAACGTTGTTTGTCTGGTTGTGAACGTGTACGTACATCCTGGTTGATCGTTCTCTCCGCAACAATGAACCGTGGCCCCTCTACCAGATAATGGTTGACATGTCTATGTAAACACCCCATTTATATAGATATATGAAAACACAGTAGGGTTTTTTCACCCTACTGTGAAGTTTCTCAAAAAAAACAATGAACCATGGCCAAGCAAGTAGTGGCACGTGTTATAGTAGAACCCTGAATGTAGCAGTTCAGGCAGTCCCGTCTAAACCGTGTACACATACATACATTCACATGCCAAAAAATATGGCCACGTACATACGGGAGGGGTCTCAAATACGTACTCGCACATACGTACGACCAGGGCTTGTGTGCATGGAGAGGCAACAGACGACAACAACGACGTCCAGTTCATCGCAACCAACCGGCTGGGTCGGAACGGAGAAATAGCGCCGCGTTCATCGTGAGGCAATGGCTACGTCTCATATGGGGGCTCAATCGAATTCAGTAGGCAGCATCCGCGATCGATTGTTATGGTTCAGTTAGCAGCACTAGAGATGGAATCACTCGGGTTCAGTTAGCACGAAGGAATCGATCGGGTTCAGTTAGCAGTGAAGGGATTGATCGATCGGCTTTAATACGTAGCAGTGCGATCGTTCGGGTGTCAGGACCCCGATCCTAAGTCACACCGATCTTGCATGTGACAGATCATATCACTTTGCAGCCTCACGCACGGTATTCCCATGGATGCAGCCTTACCTAGGCCGGGACCATTTGCACCTTTTGGCTCGCGTATATGATTGTGTCGCTAGCATACATATGACAGAGAACCCGGGCCGACATGACTAGCCGTAAACCCAAGGTGGCACAAACTTACAGGGACGGGCATACGTAACCCAACAATGAGCGTGTCGGTCATCAACGTATGAACCCAAGTCGTAGCAAGCTACAAGGACTTAAAGGAACAACATGTGATATTTCCCCGAAGGGACAGACACAGGAACAAAGAAGGATACATGTCGGCTAACCTAAGTGTTCCGGAGCAGTGGCTCAGTGGAAGCACTAGGAGTCATTTCCCCATAAGGAAGGCTACCAAGAATAAACAACCAGGTGTCGGATCCCACACATACCAAGCATTTCAATGAAATACACACAATATGCTCGATATGTGTAAATACAACTTGGCATCACAACAAAACTCTACAACTCAAAGTATTATTTGAAATGCTCTGAGGAGCCATACATAGCATGATATTACAAACATGGGTCTCATGGCCCAACATACAGAGTCATACAAGCAACAAGCACATGCGGAAGCTAATCCTGTCTGAGTACATAGATAGCTGAAAAGAAAGAAGGCTAGGAAGCTTTCTATCTACAAGACCCTCAATAGGAACTAGACCTCTGTTTGGGATTCCCAAGCTAATCATTGAAGCCCACGAAGAACTACTAGTGAGACCGAAGTCTCTCTACAAAACATAAATTAAGCAAACGTGAGTACAAATGTACCTAGGAAGACTTACATCAGAACTAACTACTTTTGCATCAGGTGTCAACAAAGGGGTAGTGGAGTTTGACTGTAGCAAGCCAGCTTTGACTCAGTGGCTATCTTGTACTACGACTATGTAACAGCCTGGATTTTGACCCTTTTCTTTTTCTTTTTGATTTATTGATTTTTGCTCTGTTTTTCTTTTTGGAGTGGTTCTGTGGCCTTGTCACCCGGGAAATCATCCTCTTTTTCCTTCCCAAGTGGCTCATCATTCTCAAAACCCTGCCAAGATCTTGTCACTCCACTGCTTGACCAAACCCTAATTCCTCTTTGTAGGAAATATTCCTTTTTTTCTCTATTAAAGGAATAATCCTATCTGCCCTAGGTTGTGAAGCAACCTATATTTCTGTCCATCCATAAATCCCCAAATAATTCTTATAAATTGTTTGGGTCATATCTTCCACAAATATGGCAAAAATATTTCATTGCCCATATTTCTCATCATGCTCAATAAATTCTTTTCCTATTTTGTCCTAAATGGCACATTGTGAAGCAAGTGCTATTTATTTTTGCCCATTTGACCCCAAACTTTTCGTACATCTTATCCTGTCCAAATAACTGCCATGTGCCAAAATTCAACTTTATTTGCCTAGCCAAACTTCCTCAGTGATTTTTCAAAGTTCCTGTCTGAAGGAAGCCTTTGTGAAGGAAGTACTAGCTAGGGTTATCCAAATGAGTTGAAATTTTGCATCCCTCTTCTTGTGCTCATATCATTGATCTCCTACAAAATTCAGACCCACCCAATCATCAATGTGAGCACAATATCAAATCTTTGATTCTGTCAATATTTTCAGGTTGTGAAGCATGTATATTTTATATTGCTTCATTTTGCCTAAAACATTAACAGGACATTCTGCTAGCCAAATAACATCTCTCCACCAAATTTGGCACCATTTCATCAAGCCAATATTTCCCTATAATTTTTGCAAGTTTCTGGTCAGCAAGGATGTTTGTGAAGCAAGTACCATTTTGGTGAATCCAATTGGTATGAAACTTATACAGCATCTTTATATGGTCAAATAATCAAGCCTTGCCAAATTTGAGCTCAAGTGGGCACACTATTTGAGTGCAACATCTTGATCCATTTTCTCGACCATTTGGGGCAGTTGCAAAGCAACTATGTTAAACCTTGATCCTAATCTTCTCAAAATTACCTGGATGAAAGTCCTTCTTTACCTCAACCTCGCAGACAAAGTCTATGGCTCCAAAACCCTTCCTGTTGATCACTAGTGCTCACCCAAGTTTACTGCAGTAAACTTCAGAGGGTTCTTGCCGTTCAATCGAAGCTCTTTTAACCAAAATACCACCGCAGTAGGAACCTCCCCTGGATGAACTTTCCACTAGACAACAAGTTCTAGCCCCTCTCCCCCGCTACATGCCAGTGCACACGGTGACCGCGTTAATGGCAAGCATGTGCGCGCGCTCTACTGCTGTTGGCCGCGCCCAGGATGGATTCTTGCTCGGGCTCCTCTCCCCCTCGCCGCCTTAGCGCGTGTGAGCATGTCCAATGTCTTCCTCTCATCGTCGCCGATCACCTGGATCTCGCTCCCCCTCCGGCAGCTTCCTCACCGACGTAAGCCGCTGCGTGCTCAGAGTGCACAGTGGCATTTTGGCTCGGTTCCTCGCCGTCTTCTTCCTCCCTGTGCCCTCTTAGCCTCCTCTGCCCCGCGAGAGACTCCACTGTGCCTCCCTCGTCGCCTGGCTCCAAGTTCATGCGCGTGGGCACGCGTCCGCGGCGCCGGCCACATGTCCGCGGCGACGCCAGCTCGGCCTCCTCGCCCCGCGCCTATATAAGGCCATCCTGATCCCGTCTTGCTTCACCACTGGCCTCCTGCACCTCCTCTAGCCTCCCCTGACCTCTTCCCTGAGCTCGAGCCGCCCTCCACGACCACCATTGCCGCCATGGCCGCCGGCCATGTTGGCTAAATTCACTCAATGTTGTCCCCCTCCTTGCCTTCCACCACCACTAGAGGTCTCCACCATCACCCCGGAGTCACCCCAGCTCCTCAACCCCTCCTCTAGTGCACCGGGGTGCCGTGCCCATCTCCTCCCGACGCCACCATCCGCCGGCCTCATAGCCACCGCCGCCTCGGTCCTCCTCATCGGTCGCGGGCGGCACCACCAGATGCGCCTCTCCGCGCTGAGCTCGCCCATAGGCGGAGCACTGCGTGAGACTCCCGGAGTCGCCGGCAATCCCCCCCTGTGGCCGGTCGTTCCTCTGAACCGCGCGGGAGCGAGTGAGGTTGAAGACGAGCCTAGGCCAGGCGGGCCCCACCGCCTGCGGACCCCACTCGTCAGCCGCACAGCCCGTTGACCGGCCCTCGCTGACGTGGATTAGTGGAAACGTATTTGACGGAATATGTTTTCGCTAATCGAAAGTGTAAGCAGCTGCGGTTGTTGGCCAGAATACGCTTTCACTTCACCGAAAGCGTATTACATCAAGTGCGCGTTCTGTTTTTCTAGCGAAGGGCCTGTTTGTGACGATTTTATTACAGATGGGTCCCTGGCAGAAAAACCTTCATATCTTTTTGCCCACAACTCCAAATTAGGTGATTCCAAAGCCCACGTCTTCGTTTCGTCGAGCCCGTTCTAATGGAATCATTTTAACCATGTTTTGACATTCTGAAAACTACCATTTTTCCCCTACGCTAAGTCGGCCCCCTCCGAGAATGAACGTTTTCTGATGATTCTTTTCGCGAGCTTCTTGCACTATCTCCCGGTGACTTCTTCCACCCCAGGCAAGCCACACCCTCCATTTGCATGATTGCAATGCAGTGACATGGTTTGTTCATTCGAACTTGTTTAAAATATTGTGTTAGATATTTATGATTTTGTTCATGGAATTTATCGGAGTATTGTTTGATCTTGATATTGCCATGATATTGCTTGGAGTTCCAGGATTAATATTTTGATGATTATGTGGATGACATGTGCCTTTGGATTCTTAGT
This sequence comes from Triticum aestivum, assembly GCF_018294505.1. NCBI lineage: Eukaryota > Viridiplantae > Streptophyta > Magnoliopsida > Poales > Poaceae > Triticum > Triticum aestivum. Next base: position 276,895,586 of record NC_057806.1, read on the forward strand.
GGCTATTATGTTTATTTTTTTTCATGATGGTATCTGGTATTATTTTGGAGTATTAGTGGTTGGTATTATGATTATTTCCATGATGGCATCTGTTATTATATTTCGGAGTATTACTTTGGATATCATGCTGCCTTTGGACTATTAGTGGTTAGTATGATTATTTTCATGATGCTAGTTGATGTTCTGGTGCTTTGAGTATTATTTTTGGAGATAATGTTTACATGTGGATCTTAGCCGAATAGTTTTATTCTGGTTATTGGAGTAGTAGGATTATTGTTTTCGGATCCATCATGGCAGTAGTGTAGTGCTACCCTTGGATTATTTTGAGATGATGATATTATGCTTGGATTATTTGTTGGATATTGCTATGATTTGGATTATATTTGATAGTTGATATTGGAGTATCAGTTACCACAGTTATATTTTTGGGGATAAATTCCATCATTAAGTTGGTCAGGTGCCACCGAACCGGGCTTTCTCCAGTGCAACCGCATTTGCCTTTATGGGAAGGCCCTAATGCGATGCTATTGCCGTGCCTCTCGTCGGTGCCTCCAACATAGGGAAGGTTATGGGCACGCGCTACCCTGATCAGGTAGGCGGACATGAACCTTGTGAGCCCGAGTTGTTTTGCGCACTTTGTCCCCATTTGGGACCATTTTTGCCACGACGGTGGCTGTAAGACCTTTGGTAGGCATGGGCTACCTAGGACTGGACCCAGAAAGGGGTGTTGGTCGGAGTGGCTGGGAGAGTGTCATGGCAATAGATCGGTTTTGTCGGAACGCTGTTGGTCCACCCGAATGGGAGTGCGAGGCCATGGGTTCTGTGCTGTGGGTAAAGTGCGCTACCTCTGCAGAGTGTATTAATCTATTGATAGTCGTGTCCTTGGTCATGGGCATGGGTTCGTACTAGGTCCCACCGTTCGATCAACACTCACATGACGAAATGACTTATAGGTGATTTATATGTTGATATGTTGAGTAGTACTGATTGGCAGGATGTTGATGATGATGTTGGAGACCAAGTGTTGGTCGTGGTTGTGATCGCCGAAAAGATCATAGTTTGAGACCAAGTGTTGGTCATGGTAGTGATCTCCGAAAAGATCACCGTATGGTTTTGATCATGAGTCGATCGAGATGGCATATTGCTTGGCCGGTTAGCCAAGAGAGTTATGGTTATGGAGATCTGAGATGGTGATTTATCAGCATTGTATTAGTTCATCTCATGCTTAGTAGTTGCTTCATCATGGTAGTTGTTAATGAATTAACCTGTTAATGCTATGTATTGTCTTGCCTTGATGTTTATGGTTGTTGTGAGCTTGCAAGTACATTCAATGTACTGACCTAGCATGTCATGCCAGATTGCAGGTGATGCCATGATTGCTTGATTGCTTGTCGTGGTTTACGTTCGTGCGAGCTAGATCGTGTCCCAGCCAGTCCCTGCGGAGTGGAGTTCACCACCTTCGTCGTTGTTCCGCTGCTACAAGATGTTCCGCTGCTAGCATAGAGCAAGTGTAGCATCGCAGGCGTAGTGTCGCCATGCTGATGTAATCATTGTAACCTCAGACCTGTGTAATTATCATTCGTGTAATAAGAGCTGATTTGTTCTATGTCAAGCAGTGCCGTATTCCAAAGACTTCTCCTCGATCTCTGGTTTGGAATACGGGGCGTTCCGGTTTCTCTGAGCCAGGGTGCCACAGGCTTGGTATCAGAGTAGGTCTGGCTGTAGGATGCCCTAGTCAGTGCGAGCGGTAGAGACCGGTAGAAATCGGTAGTTTAAAGTCCGGCTTGTTTATTGCATTTGTTTGCTGCATTTGTTTGTTGCATAGCATGCAGATAACCTTATTATTTTGTTACTAACGGTTTAATCTGGTGAGTGTAGATGGCATCGGTCCGGATCCACTACAGCTCAGCCTTTGCATTTCTCCAGTTTTCTTTTCTTGCTCATTCTTCGGTGTTTGGTGTCATTTCTGTCCCAACAGAGTGATGCCAAGTGATCACGACACTGTTTGCAAAAATGGTGCTCAGGTATCGCGCCGAATTATTTCCTTTAGCCCCACCTTTTGTTTCGGTGGTAGACATGCTTCTATCACGGATCGTCCTTTTTTGTCATTTTGGCAACCCTTAATGATCGTAGTTATCAAGAAAGGGCAATGTCAGCAGCCTCAGTTTATTTCTGCTATCCTATTTCTTGGACGAGTACGGATCTTTTTCCGTCTGCTTGATAATAATGTGGTTGCGACCTTCGTGTCCCACCACATGATTACCGATTGCGTCCTCACCTCTGAGCTAGTCCAGGCTGCTACCTGGCTAAGCTAGCACTTGGTGTAGCGCTGTTTACACCAATTCTTCCACACATTTATTCGTCCTCGTGCACACCGTCACAGCATGCTGGATCGTAGACCCGGAGATCCCCCGAGATTTGTGTGTTTAAGTAGGCATGCATATTGTGTGTCTAGCAGTGATATGTGATATTGGTTTTGTGTGAATTGATTGTTGTTGTGTGTTTCTGTTTAGTTGAGTTTTCTTTTGCTTCTTTCTTCTTGGGCCCCGGTGTTACATTATTTTCCTCTATAAAGAGTTGCTCATCAACTGACACCGGACTCGAAGAAGTAATAAATATTTCAAATTTGGAGCTCAGCTAAACATTATGACCTTCTCAGTCAACCGCCTAATATAAGGAATATCTTCTCAGAATACCAATTGTGTCTTGGATTGATTATCCACATCAATTCTACAACAGTAATGATCCAGCTAGCAGAAAGACAAGTCAGATGCAAGACCAATGGTATATTTTTCAGTAAAAGGTATGGATCATAGGCAAAGTTTTGGCTCAACAATAAATGATACTTGTAATATGTTATGTTCCAAGAGAAAGTCAGGATGTGATATGCTCAAGGAAGACAGTCAAACAAACTTTCTCATGCAAATGATCAGCCGCAAAATATTGTGGACGTGTGCATGGATTTCAGTCTGCATATCAGTATGAAGTTTTGGATATAAGAGGCCCAGCATTATTCCACACGCTATCGGAAGAAATTTATGAGGCAAGGCTCCTCAAATTTTTCCTCAACATGATATGTGAACAATTTCTGGCCCACGGTACCCGGTCTTTCTCAACAAGATACCTCGGTAAAAGCTTCTGACATACGGAAATGAATTTTTCTCAACAAGCAAGCCCGAGGGGAAGCTTCGGAACTCAAGTCTCTCCAGCACTATAATCCGACCAAGCTTCGTGTGTAAGCTATCGAGATTTCTTCTGCACGCTACCCAAAAGCCTTGAACAGAATCTAAGAGTCTTCCTCAGCAAGTTACTTGGATGGCTTCCCTCGTAAGCCACCCAGTACACGTCAATACCTCACTATGCACCGTTCTCAAAGATTATATGATGAGTTGGCAGTATATGACAGTACATCTCAAGGATCAGATTTGCAATAATTTTGTCAGAGGAACAATTCAGTCAAAACATATGCCTGCCACAATAATATGGTATTCAGTTGCATATGATCATTATACATATGGTACGCATGTATCCCGGGTCAAATCGGTCACTTATACGGGACACAACACTAATCCAACAGATATACCTAAGAAAGCAATGAGTTCCGTACAGCTACAAACCCCGAGTATATGTCATATATGTGTGAACACAGGTTAGAAAATAAGCAGAAGGAATAATGCCAACAATATTACACTAGCCACAGTCATGGTCATACGAAGAATCAAGGACATGTGTGGCCAGGTTATTTCAGTAAGGTATCCTGACAAAGAGAATCGTGACCATTAAAGGGTGAGACTGACAACAAAGGTATGATGATTTTGCATGACCATCAAGGTTCGGATACCCCAAGTCCGTTGGAGGCCATAATTCCATATGGATCCACAAAGACATACACCTTCAATGGCCTACTCTATTTACAAGGATTTGCATATCCCGCTGACCCGCTTGATATGGTTAGTGTGGAATATCCAAGTCTGTTATGTCAGATCCAAGATTCCTTTGAACCTCAACAGTTTGACCTCAGCGGCAAGTTAAAACATATCACAGCGTATTACCAAAAATGGGTATACCGACAAAGTGAGAAAGTCAAAAGCCGAATAATCAGCTCAGACTTGGTATACTTGCCGACGGAATCAAGTACCTGGTCAGTTTGTCAGGAAAAGCATTTGTCCGTCAGCCTCTATCGAGCAAAGTCTCAAGATGTAAATGTTTGAGGTATGACATAACTATAACTCCATACACCGTTATATTGCTCACGTCAGAAGGCAGTCAAATCTCTGGTGTATGCCACATGCTCGAGCCAAAGGAAATAAATCAAGATAAATCAGTGCACCTATGAGCAGTCAGATCCCGTCAAAAGATGGCCATGATTAATTCTAAGCATTTATTGAACCCAGAAGGCTTGCAGCAACCCCTTGACAGAAATAAAAAGGTTTTCATGAAATTTATGATCAGATCCGTCGAAAATCACCATAGATATGAGAAAATCAACATCAGCAAAAGGAAGTGGTATATGAGCAAAAACCCATCAGAATTTGGGGAAAGGTGAAGCAAGCCAGCCCATAGCAAGGTAAGTGGATCATCTGAAGTTCTTGGGGGAACAATAAATAAAGGAAAAAGGATATTCGAGTTGGAAACGACATCCTCAAGTCATACTTGTTCTCGGAGCAACTAAATCTCGAGGACGAGATTTATTTAAGGGGGTAAGAGTTGTAACAGCCTGGATTTTGACCCTTTTTTTTTCTTTTTGATTTATTGATTTTTGCTCTGTTTTTCTTTTTGGAGTGGTTCTGTGGCCTTGTCACCTGGGAAATCATCCTCTTTTTCCTTCCCAAGTGGCTTATCATTCTCAAAACCCTGCCAAGATCTTTTCACTCCACTGCTTGACCAAACCCTAATTCCTCTTTGTAGGAAATATTCCCTTTTTTCTCTATTAAAGGAATAATCCTATCTGCCCTAGGTTGTGAAGCAACCTATATTTCTGTCCATCCATAAATCCCCAAATAATTCTTATATTTTTTTGGGGTCATATCTTCCTCAAATATGGCAAAATATTTCATTGTCCATATTTATCATCATGCTCAATAAATTACTTTCCTATTCTGTCCTAAATGGCACATTGTGAAGCAAGTGCTATTTATCTTTGCCCATTTGACCCCAAACTTTTTGTACATATCCTATCCAAATAATTGCCCTGTGCCAAAATTCAACTTTATTTTCCTAGCCAAACTTCCTCAGTGATTTTTCAAAGTTCATGTCTGAAGGAAGCCTTTGTGAAGGAAGTACTAGCTAGGGTTATCCAAATGAGTTGAAATTTTTCATTCCTATTCTTGTGCTCATATCATTGCTCTCCTACAAAATGCAGACTCACCCAATCATCCATGTGAGCACAAAATCAAATCTTTGATTCTGTCAATATTTTCAGGTTGTGAAGCATGTATATTTTATATTGCTTCATTTTGCCTAAAAACTTAGCAGGGCATTATCCTACCCAAATAACTTCTCTCCACCAAATTTGGCACCATTTCATCAATCTAATAATTCCCTATAAGTTCTGCAAGTTTCTGGCCAGCAAGGATGTTTGTGAAGCAAGTACCATTTTGGTGAATCCAATTGGTATGAAACTTATACAGCATCTTTATATGGTCAAATCATCAAGCCTTGTGAAATTTGAGCTCAAGTGGCCACACCATTTGAGTGCATCATCTTGATCCATTTTCTGGACCATTTGGGGCAGTTGCAAAGCAACTATGTTAAACCTTGATCCTAATCTTCTCAAAATTACCTGGATGAAATTCCTTCTTTACCTCAACCTCGCAGACAAACTCTATGGCTCCAAAACCCTTCCTATTGATCACTAGTGCTCACCCAAGTTTACTGCAGTAAACTTCAGAGGGTTCTTGCCGTTCAACCGAAGCCCTTTTAACCAAACTACCACTGTAGTAGGAACCTACCCTGGATGAACTTGCCACTAGACAACAAGTTCTAGCCCCTCTCCCCCGCTACATGCCAGTGCACGCGGTGACCGCGTTAATGGAAAGCATGTGCGCGCGCTCTACTGCCGTTGGCCGCGCCCAGGATGGATTCTTGCTCGGGCCCCTCTCCCCCTCGTCGCCTTAGTGCGTGTTAGCATGTCCAATGTCTTCCTCTCGTCGTCGCCGATCACCTGGACCCCGCTCCGCCTCTGGTAGTTTCCTCACCGACGCAAGCCGCCGCATGCTCACGAGCACACAGTGGCATTTTGGCTCGGTTCCTCCCCGTCTTCTTCCTCCCTGCGCCCCCTTGGCCTCCTCTGCCCCGTGAGAGACTCCACTGTGCCTCCCTCATCTCCTGCCTCCAAGTTCATGCACGCGGGCACGCGTCCGCGGCTCCGGCCACGCGACCGCGGCGACGCCAGCTCGGCCTCCTCGCCCCGCGCCTATATAAGGCCATCCCGACCCCATCTTGCTTCACCACTGGCCTCCAGCACCTCCTCTAGCCTCCCCTGACCTCTTCCCCGAGCTCGAGACACCCTCCACGACCTCCATTGCCGCCATGGCCGCCGGCCATGCTCGGCTAAATTCACTCAACGTCGTCCCTCTCCTTGCCTTCCACCACCAGAGGTCTCCACCATCACCCCAGTGTCACCCCAGCTCCTCACCCCTCCTCTGGTGCACCGGGGGCCGTGCCCATCTCCTCCCGACGCCACCGTCCGCCGTCCTCATAGCCACCGCCGCACAGCCCGTTGACCCGCCCTCGCTGACGTGGATTAGTGGAAACGTATTCCATGGAAAACGTTTTCGCTAATCAAAAGCGTAAGCAGCTGCGGTTGTGGGCCAGAATACGCTTTCACTTCACCGAAAGCGTATTAGATCAAGTGCGCGTTCTGTTTTTCCAGCCAAGGGCCTGTTTGTGATGATTTTATTATAGATGGGTCCCTGGCAGGAAAACCTTCATATCTTTTTGCCCACAACTCCAAATCAGGTGATTCCAAAGCCCACGTCTTCATTTAGTCGAGCCCATTCTGATGGAATCATTTTAACCATGTTTTGACATTCTTAAAATGACCATTTTTCCCCTGTCCTTAATCGGCCCCCTCCGAGAATGAATATTTTCTGGCGATTCTTTTCGCGAGCTTCTCGCACTTTCTCCTGATGATTTCTTCCACCCCAGGCAAGCCACACCCTCCATTTGCATGATTGCAATTGAGTGACATGGTTTATTTATTTGAACTTGTTTAAAATATTGTGTTAGCTATGTATGATTTTGTTCATGGCATTTCTCGGAGTATTGTTTGATCTAGATATTGCCATGATATTGCTTGGAGTTCTGGGATTAATATTTTGATAATTATGTGGATGACATGTGCCTTTGGATTCTTAGTGGCTATTATGTTTATTTTTTTCATGATGGTATCTGGTATTCTTTTGGAGTATTAGTGGTTGGTATTATGATTATTTCCATGATGGCATCTGTTAATATTTTTGGAGTATTACTTTGGATATCATGCTGCCTTTGGACTATTAGTGGATAGTATGATTATTTTCATGACGCTAGTTGATGTTCTATTGCTTGGAGTATTATTTTCGGAGATAATGTTTACATGTGGATCTTAGCCGAATAGTTTTATTCTAGTTATTGGAGTAGTAGGATTATTGTTTTCGGATTCATCATGACAGTAGTGTAGTGCTGCCCTTGGAGTGTTTTGAGATGATGATATTATGCTTGGATTATTTGTTGGATATTGCTATGATTTGGATTATAGTTTGATAGTTGATATTGGAGTATCAGTTACCACAATTATATTTTTGGGGATAAATTCCGTCATTAAGTTGGTCAGGTGCCACCGAACCGGGCTTTCTCCAGTGCAACCGCATTTGCTTTTATGGGAAGGTCCTAATGCGATGCTATTGCCGTGCCTCTCGCAGTGCCTCCAACGTAGGGAAGGTTATGGGCACGTGCTACCCTGATCAGGTAGGCGAACATGAACCTTGTGAGCCTGAGTTGTTTTGCGCACTTTGTCCCCATTTGGGACCATTTTTGCCACGACGGTGGCCGTAAGGCCTTTGGTAGGCATGGGCTACCCAGGACTGGACCCAAAAAGGGGTGTTGGTCAGAGTGGCTGGGAGAGTGTCATGGCAATAGATCGGTTTTGTCGGAACGCCATTGGTCCACCCGAATGGGAGTGCGAGGCCATGGGTTCTGTGGTGTGGGTAAAGTGCGCTACCTCTGCAGAGTGTATTAATCTATCGATAGTCGTGTCCTCAGTCATGGGCATGGGTTCGTACTTGGTCCCACCGTTCGATCAACACTCACATGCCGGAATGACTTATAGGTGATTTATATGTTGATATGTTGAGTAGTACAGATTGGCAGGATGTTGATGATGATGTTGGAGACCAAGTGTTGGTCGTGGTTGTGATCGCCGGAAAGATCACAGTTTGAGACCAGTGTTGGTCATGGTAGTGATCGCCGGAAAGATCACCGTATGGTTTTGATCATGAGTTGATCGAGATGGCATACTGCTTGGCCGGTTAGCCAAGAGAGTTATGGTTATGGAGATCTGAGATGGTGATTTATCAGCATTGTATTAGTTCATCTCATGCTTAGTAGTAGCTTCATCATGGTAGTTGTTAATTAATTAACCTGTTAATGCTATGTTATTGTCTTGCCTTGATGTTTATGGTTGTTGTGAGCTTGCAAGTACATTCAATGTACTGACCTAGCGTGTCATGCCAGATTGCAGGTTATGCCGTGCTTGCTTGATTGCTTGTCATGGTTTTCGTTCGTGCGAGCTAGATCGTGTCCCAGCCAGAGTCCCTGCAGAGTGGAGTTCACCACCTTCATCGTTGTTCCGCTACTAGAAGTTTTCCGCTGCTACGAGATTTTCTGCTGCTAGCATAGAAGTTTTCCGCTGCTATGAGATGTTCCACAGGCGTAGTGTTGCCATGCTGATGTAATTATTGTAACATCAGACCCGTGTAATTATTATTCTTGTAATAAGAGCTGATTTGTTCTATGTCAAGCAGTGTCGTATTCCAGAGACTTCTCCTCGATCTCTGGGCTGGAATACGAGGCATTCCGGTTTCTCTGAGCCGGGGTGCCACAGACTACTAGTATTTTCTTTGAGGTGAGAAAGCGCACGCAAGTCCACATATTCACCATATCAATACACCACTATGGATCCGCTCCCGTCTCCCTACGAGAAGGCCATCCATAGCACTCACACTTATCTTGCGTGTTTTAGAGTATCCACTTCCAGTTGTCTATGAACAATGTAAGCTTTCCAAGTAGTCCATATCCGCGGATGCGGCTATTCGAGTAGGTCATATTACCCTGCAGGGGTGTACTTCTTCACACATGCTTTCCCCACTTACCGCCATGTACACGTCATGTATCTTGACAACCTTCAAGCGAAAGCATGGCAAGGGTGTCGGCCACGACCTGACTAACCACACAAGACTCTAGTCTAGGTTTTATCGCCCATCTGAGGCTTAACCCGCAAAGGAAGTTGATAACCCACAAGTATACGGGATCGCAACAGTTTTTGAGGGTAGAGTATTCAACCCAAATTTATTGATTTGACACAAGGGGAGCCAAAGAATATTCTTGAGTATTAGCAGCTAAGTTGTCAATTCAACCACACCTGAAAGACTTAATATCTATGACAAAGTATTTAGAAGCAAAGTAGTATGGAAGTAATAGTAACGGTGGCAAAAGTAATAGTAGAAGTTTTGTAGCAATCGTGACAGTGGCAACGAAAAAGTAACTAAGCAAAGATCAATATGTGAAAAGCTCATAGGCAATGGATCCATGATGGATGATTATGTCAGATGGCATTCATCATGCAATGGTTATAACATAGGGTGACACAGAACTAGCTCCAGTTCATCAATATAATGTAGGCATGTATTCCGAATATAGTCATGCGTGCTTATGGAAAAGAACTTGCATGCCATCACCAGGAGTGGTCCCGACTATTGTCACTCTAGGGTTGCCGGATCATAACACATGGTAGGTGAATATAACTTGCAATATCGGATCAAGAACACAAATATATTCATGAAAACATAATAGGTTCAGATCTGAAATCATGGCACTCGGGCCCTAGTGACAAGCATTAGGCGTAGCGAAGTCATAGCAACATCAATCTTAGAACATAGTGGATACTAGGGATCAAACCCTAACAAAACTAACTCAATTACATGGTAAATCTCATTTAACCCATCACGGTCCAGCAAGGCTATGCAACCTCTTGAGCACTGCATTGGTTTTCCCTTGAAGAGGAAAGGGTGGTGCAGTAAAGCAATGTAAGTATTTCCCTCAGTTTTTGCGAACCAAGGTATCAATCCAGTAGGAGACCACGCACGAGTCACCTCGTACCTACACAAACAAATAAGAACCTTGCAACCAATGCGATAAGGGGTTGTCAATCCCTTCACGGCCACTTGCAAGAGTGAGATCTGATAGAGATGATAATAATAAGATAAATATTTTTGGTATTTTTATGATATAGATTGAAAGTAAAGATTGCAAAATAAAATAGATTGGAAACTTGTATGATGGAAAATAGACCCAGGGGCCATAGGTTTCACTAGTGGCTTCTCTCAAGATAGCATAAGTATTATGGTGGGTGAACAAATTACTGTCGAGCAATTGATAGAAAAGCGAATAATTATGAGAATATCTCGGTACAATCATCTATATAGGCATCATGTCCGTGACAAGTAGACCGACTCCTGCCTGCAGCTACTACTATTACTCCACACATCGACCGCTATCCAGCATGCATCTAGAGTATTAAGTTCATAAGAACAGAGTAACGCCTTAAGCAAGATGACATGATGTATAGGGGTAAACTCATGCAATATGATGTAAACCCCATCTTTTTATTCTCGATGGCAACAATACAATACGTGTCGTTTCCCTTTCTGTCACTCGGATCAAGCACCGCAAGATTGAACCCAAAGCTAAGTAGTTCTCCCATTGCAAGAAAGATCAATCTAGTAGGCCAAACCAAACTGATAATCCGAAGAGACTTGCAAAGATAAACCAATCATACATAAAAGAATTCAGAGAAGATTCAAATATTGTTCATAGATAATCTGGATCATAAACCCACAATTCATCGAATCTCGACAAACACACCGCAAAAGAAGATTACATCGAATAGATCTCCACGAGAATCGAGGAGAACTTTGTATTGAGATCCACAGAGAGAAAAGAAGCCATCTGGCTACTAGTTATGGACCCGAAGGTCTAAAGTAAACTACTCACACATCATCGGAGGGGCCATGGAGTTGATGTAGAGGCCCTCCTTGATCAATGTCCCCTCCGGCGGAGCTCCAGAAAAGGCCCCAAGATGGGATCTCTTGGGTACAGAAGGTTGTGGCAGTGGAAATAGGGTTTTGTGGTGCTCCTGGATGTTTGCGGGGTATGTGAACTTATATAGGAGGAAGAAGTAGGTTGGTGGAGCTACGAGGCACCCACGAGGGGGAGGGCGCGCCCAGGGGGTAGGCGCGCCACCCTGCCTCATGGCCGCCTCGTTGATTGCTTGACGTGCACTCCAAGTCCTCTGGATCACGTTTGTTCCAAAAATCACGTTCCCGAAGGTTTCATTCCGCTTGGACTCCGTTTGATATTCCTTTTCTACGAAACACTGAAATAGGCAAAAAAACAGCAATTTGGGTTGGGCCTCCGGTTAATAGGTTAGTCCCAAAAATAATATAGAAGTGTAAATTAAAGCCCATTAACATCCAAAACTGATAATATAATAGCATGGAACAATCAAAAATTATAGATACGTTGGAGATGTATCAGCATCCCCAAGCTTAATTCCTGCTCATCCTCGAGTAGGTAAATGATAAAAACAGAATTTTTGATGTGGAATGCTTTCTAGAATATTCTTCAATGTATTTTTCTCTATTGTGGCATGAATGTTCAGATCCAAGAGATTCAAGATAAAAGTTTATTGTTGACATAAAAATAGTAATACTCCAAGTATGCTAATCAAGCAATTATGTCTTATCAGAATACCATAGCCAAAGAAAACTTATCCCTACAAAGTCATATAGTTTGGCCATGCTTCATTTTCATCACACAAAATGCTCTCATCATGCACAACCCCGATGACAAGCCAAGAAATTGTTTCATACTTAGCCTTTTCAAACTCTTTCAACTTTTACGCAATATATGAGCGCGAGCCATGGACATATCACTATGGGTGGAATAAAATATGATGATTGAGGTTGTGTGAGAAGACAAAAAGGGAGAAAGTCTCACATTGACGCGGATAATCAATATGCTGTGGAGATGCCCACCGATTGATGTCAATGCAAGGAGTAGGGATTGCCATGCAACGGATGCACTAGAGCTATAAATATATGAAAGCTCATCAAAGAAACTAAGTGGGTGTGCGTCCAACTCGCTTGCTCACGAAGGCCTAGGGCATTTGAGGAAGCCCATCATTGGAATATACAAACCAAGTTCTATAATGAAAAATTCCCACTAGTATATGAAAGTGACAAAATAAGAGACTCTCTATCATGAAGATCATGGTGCTACTTTGAAGCACAAGTGTGGAAAAAGGATAGTAACATTGTCCCTTCTCTCTTTTTCTCTCATTTATTATTATTATTATTATTATTATTATTATTATTATTATTATTATTTATTTGGGCCTTCTTTATTTTTTCTTTTGGCCTCTTTTCTTTCTTTTTGTTCTCTTTTTTTCGTCCGGAGTCTCATCCCGACTTGTGGGGGAATTATAGTCTCCACCATCCTTTCCTGACATGGGACAATGCTCTAATGATGATCATCACACTTTTATTTTCTTACAACTCGATACTTAGAACAAAATATGACTCTATGTGAATGCCTCCGACGGTGTACCGGGATTGCGATGAATCAAGAGTGATATGTATGAAAAAATTATGAACGGTGGCTTTGCCACAAATACGATGTCAACTACATGATCATGCAAAGCAATATGACAATGATGATGCGTGTCATAATAAATGGAACGGTGGAAAGTTGCATGGCAATATATCTCAGAATGGTTATGGAAATGCCATAATAGGTAGGTATGGTGGCTGTTTTCAGGAAGATATAAGGAGGCTTATGTGTGATAGAGTGTATCATATCACGGGGTTTGGATGCACCGGCGACGTTTGCACCAACTCTCAAGGTGAGAAAGGGCAATGCACGGTATAGAAGAGACTAGCAATGGTGGAAGGGTGAGAGTGCGTATAATCCATGGACTCAACATTAGTCATAAAGAACTCACATACTGATACGTCTCCAACGTATCTATAATTTTTGATTGCTCCATGCTATTATATTATCTATTTTGGATGTTAATGGGCTTTATTTTACACTTTTATATCATTTTTGGGACTAACCTATTAACCGGAGGCCCAACCCAAATGGATGTTTTTTGCCTATTTTAGAGTTTCACCGAAAAGGAATATCAAAGGGAGTCCAAACGGAATGAAACCTTCGGGAATGTGATTTTCACAACAAATGTGATCCAGGAGACTTGGAGTGGGCGTCAAGAAACAATCGAGGAGGCCACAAGGCAGGGGGTGCGCCTACCCCCCTGGGCGTGCTGTCCACCCTCGTGGGCCCCTCGTTGCTCCACCGATGTACTTCCTCCTATATATATCCACGTACCCCCAAACATCCAGGAGAACCACGAAAACCTAATTCCACGGCCGCAACCTTTTTTACCTAAGAGATCCCATCTTGGGGCTTTTTCCGGAGCTCCGCCGGAGGGGGCATTGATCACGGAGGGCCTCTACATCAACTCCATGGCCTCTCCGGTGATGTGTGAGTAGTTTATTTCAGACCTTCGGGTCCATAGTTATTAGCTAGATGGCTTATTCTCTCTCTTTGGATCTCAATACAAAGTTCTCCTCGATTTTCTTGGAGATCTATTCGATGTAATCTTCTTTTGTGGTGTGTTTGTCGAGATCCGATGAATTGTGGGTTTATGATCCAGTTTATCTATGAACAATATTTGATTCTCCTCTGAATTCTTTTATGTATGATTGGTTTATCTTTGCAAGTCTCTTCGAATTATCAGTTTGGTTTGGCCTACTAGATTGATCTTTCTTGCAATGGGAGAAGTGCTTAGCTTTGGGTTCAATCTTGCGGTGCTCGATCCCAGTGACAGAAAGGGAAACGACACGTATTGTATTGTTGCCATCGAGGATAAAAAGATGGGGTTTATATCATATTGGATGAGTTTATCCCTCTACATCATGTCATCTTACTTAAAGCATTACTCTGTTCTTATGAACTTAATACTCTAGATGCATGCTGGATAGCGGTCGATGTGTGGAGTAATAGTAGTAGATGTAGAATCGTTTCGGTCTTCTTGTCGCAGACGTGATGCCTATATACATGATCATACCTAGATATTCCCATAAGTATGCTCAATTCTATCAATTGCTCGACAGTAATTCATTTACCCACCATAATACTTATTCTCTTGAGAGAAGCCACTAGTGAAACCTATTGCCGTTTATTTTACTTTGCATCTTTATTTCTCTTTATCATAAAAATACCAAAAATATTATCTTATCATATCTATTAGATCTCACTCTCGTAAGTGACCGTGAAGGGATTGACAACCCCTTTATCGCGTTGGTTGCGAGGTTCTTATTTGTTTGTGCAGGTGCATGGGACTCGAGCGTGATCTCCTACTAGATTGATACCTTGGTTCTCAAAAACTGAGGGATATACTTATGCTACTTTATTGCATCACCCTTTCCACTTCAAGGGAAAACCAACGCAGTGCTTAAGAGGTAGCAAGAAGGATTTCTGGCGCCGTTGCCGGGGAGATTCGCGCCAAGTCAAGTCAAGATTTGACTCCCGACAACGAGCCATTTCTGGCACTGTTGCCGGAGAGTCTACTAGCAAGTCAAGACATACCAAGTACCCATCACAAAATCTTATCCCTCGCATTACATTATTTGACATTTGCCTCTTGTTTTCCTCTCCCCCACTTCACCCTTGCCATTTTATTCCCCCTCTCTTTCCGTTCACCCTCTCTTTCCCAATTTGCCTTTTTTGCCTATTTCTTGTTTGCTCATGTGTTGGATTGCTTGCTTGTCACGATGGCTCAAGATAATACTAAATTGTGTGACTTTACCAATACCAACAACAATGATTTTCTTAGCACTCCGATTGCTCCTCTTACCGATGCTGAATCTTGTGAAATTAATGTTGCTTTGTTAAATCTTGTCATGAAAGATCAATTCGCCGGCCTTCCTAGTGAAGATGCCGCTACCCATTTAAATAGCTTTGTTGATTTGTTTGATAAGAAAAAGAAGAAAGATGTGGACAATGATATTTTTAAATTGAAGCTATTTGCTTTTCCCCTTAGAGATCGTGCTAAAGCTTGGTTTTCGTCTTTGCCTAAAAATAGTATTGATTCATGGAATAAGTGCAAAGATGCTTTTATCTCTAAGTATTTTCCTCCTGCTAAAATCATCTCTCTTAGAAACGATATTACGAATTTTAAGCAACTTGATCATGAACATATTGGACAATCTTGGGAGAGGATGAAATTAATGATACAGAATTGCCCTACACATGGTTTGAATTTATGGATGATTATACAGAATTTTTATGCCGGATTGAATTTTGCTTCTAGAAATCTTTTAGATTCGTCCTTGGGAGGCACTTTTATGGAAATCACTTTAGGGAAGCTACTAAACTCCTAGATAATATTATGGTTAATTATTCTCAATGGCACACCGAAAGATCTACTAGTAAAAAAGTGCATGCGATAGAAGAAATTAATGTTTTGAGTGGAAAGATGGATGAACTTATGAAATTGTTTGCTAATAAGAGTGTTTCCTCTGATCCTAATGATGTGCCTTTGTCTACCTTGATTGAGAATAATAATGAATCTATGGATGTGAATTTTTTTGGTAGGAACAATTTTGGTAATAACGCGTATAGAGGTAATTTTAATTCTAGCCCGTTTCCTAGTAATTCCTCTAATAATTATGGTATTTCCTACAACAATTCTTATGGAAATTTTAATAAGATGCCCTCTTAATTTGAGACTAGTGTTAAGGATTTTATGAATTCACAAAAAAAATTTAATGCTTTGCTTGAAGAAAAATTGCTTAAGGTTGATGAATTGGCTAGAAACGTTGATAGAATTTCTCTTGATGTTGATTCTTTGAAACTTAGATCTATTCCACCTAAGCATGATATCAATAAGTCTCTCAAAGCCATGAGAATTTCCATTGATGAGTGCAAATAAAGAACCGCTAGGATGCATGCTAAGAAAGATTGCTTTGTGAAAGCGTGTCCTTCTAGTTTCTATGAAAATAAAGATGAAGATCTAAAAGTTATTGATGTGTCTCCTATTAAATCTTTGTTTTGCAATATGAATCTTGATAATGATGGGACTGAAGATGAGCCACCTTTACCTAGAAGGCGTTCCAAAAATTCAGAGTTTTTAGATCTTGATGAAAAAATTGTTAAAAGTGGGATTGAAGAGGTTAAAACTTTAAATAGCAATGAACCCACTATCTTGGATTTCAAGGAATTTAATTATGATAATTGCTATTTGATAGATTGTATTTCCTTGTTGCAATCCATGCTAAATTCTCCTCATGCTTATAGTCAAAATAAAGCTTTTACTAAACATATCGTTGATGCTTTGATGCAATCTTATGAAGAAAAACTTCAGTTGGAAGATTCTATCCCTAGAAAACTTTATGATGAGTGGGAACCTACAATAAAAATTAAAATTAAAGATCATGAGTTCTATGCTTTGTGTGATTTGGGTGCTAGTGTTTCCACGATTCCAAAAACTTTGTGTGATTTGCTAGGTTTCCGTGATTTTGATGATTGTTCTTTAAACTTGCACCTTGCGGACTCCACTATTAACAAACCTATGGGAAGAATTAATGATGTTCTTATTGTTGCAAATAGGAACTATGTGCCCATAGATTTCATTGTTCTTGACATAGATTGCAATCCTTTATGTCCTATTATTCTTGGTAGACCTTTCCTTAGAACGATTGGTGCAATTATTGATATGAAGGAAGGGAATATTAGATTCCAATTTCCGTTAGGGAAAGGCATGGAACACTTCCCTAGAAAGAAAATTAAATTACCATATGAATCTATTATTAGAGACACTTATGGATTGCCTACCAAAGATGGCAATACCTAGATCTATCTTCGCTTTTATGCCTAGCTAGGGGCGTTAAACGATAGCGCTTGTTCGGAGGCAACCCAATTTTATTTTTATTCCTTGCTTTTTGCTCCTGTTTAGCAATAAATAATTTATCTAGCCTCTTCTTTGGTTGTGTTTTTTGTGTTTAATTAGTGTTTGTGCCAAGTAGAACCGTTGGGAAGACTTAGAAATTTATTTTAGAATTTTTGGGGTTTCAGAAGTTTGCGTTAGCTACATATTACTACAGACTGTTTTGTTTTTGACAGATTCTGTTTTTCGTGTGTTGTTTGCTTATTTTGATGAATATATGGCTAGTAAAAGAGCTTATAAACCATAGAGAAGTTGGAATATAGTAGGTTTAACACCAATATAAATCAAGAATGAGTTCATTACAGTACCTTGAAGTGGTGTTTTGTTTTCTTTCGATAACAGAGCTCACGAGATTTTCTATTTTGAGTTTTGTGTTGTGAAGTTTCCAAGTTTTGGGTTAAGTCTTGATGGATTATGGAACAAGGAGTGGCAAGAGCCTAATCTTGTTTATGCCCATGGCACCCTAAGGTAAAATTCAAGGACACCAAAAAGCCTAAGCTTGAGGATGCCCCGGAAGGCATCCCCTCTTTCGTCTTCGTCTATCGGTAACTTTACTTGGAGCTATATTTTTATTCACCACATGATATGTGTTTTGCTTGGAGCGTCTTGTATGATTTGAGTCTTTGCTTTTTAGTTTACCACAATCATCCTTGCTGTACACACCTTTTGAGAGAGACTCGCATGATTTGAAATTTATTAGAATACTCTATGTGCTTCACTTATATCTTTTGAGCTATATGGTTTTTGCTCAAGTGATTCACTTATATCTTTTAGAGCACAATGGTGGTTTTGTTTTATAGAAACGATTCTTATCTCATGCTTCACTTATATTATTTTTAGAGTCCTTTAGAACAACATGGAAATTTGCTTTTAGGAATAATATAAAAACTTTTATAGAAGTGCATTGAATACTATGAGAAGTTTGATACTTGATAATTGTTTTGAGATATGGAGATGGTGATATTAGAGTCATGCTAGTTCAGTAGTTGTGAATTTGAGAAATACTTGTGTTAAAGTTTGTGATTCCCATAGCATGCACGTATGGTGAACCGTTATGTGATGAAGTCGGAGCATGATTTATTTATTGATTGTCTTTCTTATGAGTGGCGGTCGGGGACGAACGATGGTCTTTTCCTACCAATCTATCCCCCTAGGAGCATGCGCGTAATACTTTGTTTCAATAACTAATTGGTTTTTTCAATAAGTATGTGAGTTTTTTATGACTAATGTTGAGTCCATGGATTATACGCACTCTCACCCTTACACCATTGCTAGCCTCTCTAGTATCGCGCAACTTTCGCTTGTACCTTAAACCCACCATATACCTTCCTCAAAACAGCCACCATACCTACCTATTATGGCACTTCCATAGCCATTCCGAGATATATTGCCATGCAACCTTCCACCGTTCCGTTATTATGACACGCTTCATCATTGTCATATTGCTTGCATGATCATGTAGTTGACATCGTATTTGTGGCAAAGCCATCGTTCATAATTATTCATACATGTCACTCATGCATCATTGCACATCCCGGTACACCGCCAGAGGCATTCACATAGAGTCATATTTTGTTCTCAGTATTGAGTTGTAATTCTTGAGTTGTAAGTAAATTAAAGTGTGATGATCATCATTATTAGAGCATTGTCCCAAGTGAGGAAAGGATGATGGAGACTATGATTCCCCCACAAGTTGGGGTGAGACTCCGGACGAAAAATAAAAAAAAGAAGAAAAAAAGAGGCCAAAAAAAGAGAAAAGGCCCAAATAAAAAAATGAATGAGAGAAAAAGAGAGAAGGTACAATGCTACTATCCTTTTAACAGACTTGTGCTTCAAAGTAGAACCGTGATCTTCATGATAGAGAGTCTCCTATGATATCACTTTCATATACTAGTGGGAATTTTTCATTATAGAACTTGGCTTGTATATTCCAATGATGGGCTTCCTCAAAATGCCCTAGGTCTTCATGATCAAGCAAGTTGGATGCACACCCACATAGTTTCTTTTGTTGAGCTTTCATACACTTATAGCTCTAGTGCATCCGTTGCATGGCAATCCCTACTCACTCACATCGATATCTATTGATGGGCATATCCATAGCCAGTTGATACACCTAGTTTATGTGAGACTATCTTCTCCTTTTTTGTCTTCTCCACAACCACCATTCTATTCCACATATAGTGCTATATCCATGGCTCACGCTCATATATTGCGTGAAGATTGAAAAAGTTTGAGAACATCAAAAGTATGAAACAATTGCTTGGCTTGTCATCGGGGTTGTGCATGATTTAAATATTTTGTGTGGTGAAGATAGAGCATAGCCAGACTATATGATTTTGTAGGGATAACTTTCTTTGGCCATGTTTTTTTGAGAAGACATAATTGCTTAGTTAGTATGCTTGAAGTATTATTATTTCTATGTCAATATTGACTTTTGTCTTGAATCTTTCGGATCTGAACATTCATGCCACAATAAAGAAAAATTACATTAATAAATATGTTAGAAAGCATTCCACATCAAAAATTGTTTTTTATCATTTACCTACTCGAGGACGAGCAGGAATTAAGCTTGGGGATGCTTGATACGTCTCCAACGTATCTATAATTTTTGATTGCTCCATGCTATTATATTATCTATGTTGGAATTTTTGGGCTTTATTTTACACTTTTATATGATTTTGGGACTAACCTATTAACCGAAGGCCCAACCCAAATTGCTGTTTTTTTTTCCTATTTTAGAGTTTCGCCGAAAAGGAATATCAAACGGAGTCCAAACGAAAAGAAACCTTCGGGAACATGATTTTCTCAACAAACATGATCCAGGAGACTTGGAGTGGGCGTCAAGAAACAATCGAGGAGGCAACGAGGCAGGCGGCGCGCCTACCCCCTTGCGCGCCCTCCACACTCGTGGGCCCCTCGTTGCTCCACCGACGTACTTCTTCCTCCTATATATATCCACGTACCCCCAAACATCCAGGAGCACCACGAAAAACTAATTCCACTGCCGCAACCTTCTGTACCCAAGAGATCCCATCTTGGGGCCTTTTCCGAAGCTCCGTCGGAGGGGGCATTGATCACGAAGGGCCACTACATCAACTCCATGGCCTCTCCGGTGATGTGTGAGTAGTTTATTTCAGACCTTCAGGTCCATAGTTATTAGCTAGATGGCTTCTTCTCTCTCTTTTTGGATCTCAATACAAAGTTCTCCTTGATTTTCTTAGAGATCTATTCGATGTAATCTTCTTTTGCGGTGTGTTTGTCGAGATCTGATGAATTGTGAGTTTATGATCCAGTTTATCTAAGAACAATATTTGATTCTCCTCCGAATTCTTTTATGTATGATTGGTTTATCTTTGCAAGTCTCTTCGAATTATCAGTTTGGTTTGGCCTACTAGATTGATCTTTCTTGCAATGGGAGAAGTGATTAGCTTTGGGTTGAATCTTGCGGTGCTCGATCCCAGTGACAGAAAGGGAAATGACACGTATTGTATTGTTACCATCGAGGATAAAAAGATGGGGTTTATATCATATTGCATGAATTTATCCCTCTACATCATGTCATCTTACTTAAAGCATTACACTGTTCTTATGAACTTAATACTCTAGATGCATGTTGGATAGCGGTCGATGTGTGGAGTAATAGTAGTAGATGCAGAATCTTTTCGGTCTAGTTGTTGCGGACGTGATGCCTATATACATGATCATACCTAGATATTCTCATAACTATGCTCAATTCTATCAATTGCTCAACAATAATTTGTTTGCCCACCATAATACTTATGCTCTTGAGAGAAGCCACTAGTGAAACCTATGGCCTCCGGGTCTATCTTCCATCATATTAATCTTTCATCACTTAGCTATTTCTATTGCCGTTTATTTTACTTTGCATCTTTATTTCTCTTTATCATAAAAATACCAAAAATGTTATCTTATCATATCTGTCATATATCACTCTCGTAAGAGACCGTGAAGGGATTGACAACCCCTTTATCGCGTTGGTTGCGAGGTTCTTATTTGTTTGTGTAGGTGCGTGGGACTCGAGCGTGATCTCGTACTGGATTGATACATTGGTTCTCAAAAACTGAGGGAAATACTTACGCTACTTTGCTGCATCACCCTTTCCTCTTAAAGGGAAAACCAACGCAGTGCTCAAGAGGTAGCACATACTTATTGCAAAAATCTACAAGTCATCAAAACCAAGCACTACACGCATGCTCCTAGGGGGATAGATTGGTAGGAAAAGACCATCGCTCGTCCCCGACCGCCAATGATAAGTAAAGCAATCAAAGAACACCCCATGCTTCAAATATGTCACACATCTTTTACCATACATGCATGCTACGGGACTTGCCAACTTCAACACAAGTATTCATCAATTTCACAATTACTCAACTAGCACACCTCTAATATTACCACCTTTATATCTCAAAACAACTATCAAGCATCCAACTTCTCTTAGCATTTAAAATTTATAACCAAAGTGAATTACCATGCTGTTCTAAAGGACTCTCAAAATGATATAAGTGAGGCATGAGAGATCAATTATTTCTATAAAATAGAACCACCGCCGTGCTCTAAAAGATATAAGTGAAGTACTAGAGCAAAAATTATCCAACTCAAAAGATATAAGTGAAGCACATAGAGTATTCTAATACATTCCAATTCATGTGTGTCTCTCCCAAAAGGTGTGTACAGCAAGGATGATTGTGGTAAACTAAAAATCAAAGACTCAAATCATACAAGACGCTCCAAGCAAAACACATATCATGTGGCGAATAAAAATATAGCTCCAAGTAAAGTTACCGATGGACGAAGACGAAAGAGGGGATGCCTTCCGGGGCATCCCCAAGCTTAGACTTTTGGTTGTCCTTGGATTTTACCTTGGGGGTGCCTTGGGGCATCCCCAATATTAGGCTCTTGCCAATCCTTGTTCCATAATCCATCAAATCTTTACCCAAAACTTGAAAACTTCACAACACAAAACTTAAAAGAAAATCTCGTGAGCTCCGTTAGTAAAAGAAAACAAACCACCACTTCAAGGTACTGTAATGAACTCATTCTTTATTTATATTGGTGTTAAACCTACTGTATTCCAACTTTTCTATGGTTCATAAACTCTATTACTAGCCATAGATTCATCAAAATAAGCAAACAACACACGAAAAACAGAATCTGTCAAAAACAGAACAGTCTGTAGTAATCTGTAGGTTTCGAATACTTATGGAACCCCCAAAATTCTAAAATAAATTTTTAGACATGAGGAATTTATCTATTAATCATCTGCAAAAAGAATCAACTAAATATCACTCTCCAGTAAACAATGGCAGCAAATCTCGTGAGCGCTAAAGTTTCTGTTTTTACAGCAAGATCGCAAAGACTTTCCCCAAGTCTTCCCAAAGGTTCTACTGGGCACAAACACTAATTAAAAGCATAAAACCACATCTAAACAGAGGCTAGATGAATTATTTATTACTAAACAGAATCAAAAAGCAAGAAACAAAAAAAAATTGGGTTGCCTCCCAACAAGCGCTATCGCTTAACGCCCCTAGGTAGGCATTGATAATTTCAATGATGCTCACATGAAAGACAAGAATTGAAGCACAAAGAGAGCATCATGAAACATGTGACAATAACATCTAAGCCTAACATAATTCCTATGCATAGGCATCTTATAGGCAAACAAATTATCATAGCAAGCAAAAACTAGCATATGCAAGGAAGAGGAAAGAAACAATAGCAATCTCAACATAACGAGAGGTAATTTAGTAACATGAAAATTTCTACAATCATATTTTCCTCTTTCATAATAATTACATGTGGGATCATAAGAAAATTCAACAAAATATCTATCACATAAAATATTTTCAACACGATCCACATGCATGCAAAGTTAAGACTCTTCCAAAATAGTGGGATTAACATTAACTAAAGTCACGACCTCTCCAAACCCACTTCTATCAAAAATTTCATAAGATTGAACATTTTCGAAATATGTGGGATCTAAAGTTGACACTCTTCCAACCCCACTTTCAATATTGCAACCATTATTATCAATCTTATATTCATCATGGGGCTTAAATAAATTTTCAAGATCATAAGAAGAATCACCCCAATCATGATCATTGCAACAAGTAGTGGACATATCAAAACTAGCACCCCCAAGCTTAGGGTTTTGCATATCATTAACAAAATTAACATTGAGAGAATTCATAATAACATCATTGCAATCATGCTTTTCATTGAAGGAATTATCAAGTATGGGTGCAACAGCAACGATCTGATGTTTAACATAAGGAACTATAGCAAATTCATCTTCATAAATATTGGCATCATGGCCACAAGAATAGCAAGCATCATATTCATCAAGGGATATTTCCATCAAATCATTAGAATCATAATTATCTATAGATTCATGCATATCATTATTTTCTTCCGAAGCAATGGTCGTTCTTTCAATAAATTCTTTGGCATAGACATTATGAGCATAGTTTTCATAGCAATGTTTAAGTATGTCAAAATTTTCAGATTCGTAGAGAGTAATATCATACTTTTCAATCAAAGAAGCAACTTCATAAGCACCCATAAAAGCGACAAATTCTTCAATTTGTTTGATATCGTAATAACTATAAACACCCTTTGCATAAGAAGATAAGATTTCATTATCATTAAACTCACATAGGTAGGGGAGGTGTTTTTTAGAGTTCTTAGAGCAACAAGTAAAATCACCAATTTCACAAGGATTCCAAGCATAACATAGCAATCTATTTATTTGATCCCATAAGAGTCTCCTTTTTTCAGACAAATGGTGACGCGGAAAATGAGAATGCTCATCTAAATATTTCCCATCAACTAGGCTAGTTGGGGTTTCAGCACGGGCGCATAAGGATCGAAGATGATCCAAGTAGAACACATTAAGTGGATCCATATCAATAGATTTTTACCAAGCAAAGATGCAAGCAAATAGAAGGCACATGGAATGTAACATCCCAAATTTTCAATTTGGAATGTTATACGTTAGATCATCAATGCATATCATATTTTACTTTGCATTTTGGTTGATCCTAGAAATTTCTACGCAACTCAAGGACCCACGGAGAGAGTTGGGAAATTCATTATTTTCATATTTGAGTTTTCTCAAATTTTGAGAATAGGATAGTTTGATTTTGTTATTTTATCGTCAATTATTTCTATTACAAAAATATGAGAGAGGGAATAAAATGACTTTCCCAAAATAAAGAAATATTGAGGATTTAATAATAAAATCAAATAAGATTTTATTTCGGAGTTTTTCGTTATTTTATTTGAATTTAGGAAAAAATGTGCGTTTTTCAAAATTGCATTTAGGCCCCAAATAAATGTTCGCCTTGTGTGCCTTGATTTTAGAAGCCCGGGAAAATTTATTTCGGGATTTTTGGAGTCCGTTTAGTATTTCTTTTTATTTTTCTTCTGCGTGTAATTAATTTTTTTAAAAAAAATTCGAACCGACCTAACGGGCCGTGTCCGACCCGGACTCTGGCCCGACTAGGCTTTATAAGCCGGGGGGGAAGCCCAGCCGAAACCCTAAGCCGCCCCAGCCCCAGCGCCGCCGCCTGCCGCCGCCGCCGCACGCCGCCCGAGGTTCGCCGCGCCTCGAAATCCGTGCTGCCGTTTAAAAAAAACCCGTTCGGTTTTCCGTTCGGTTTTTCGTCGGTTTTTTTAGTTTCAGTCTTTTTTTAAATAGATCGGTTTTTTGGTTTATTGTTTAGCGAGCGTTCGTCGTTTTTTCTTTTTCTCGGATTAAATCCGCGATTTTTCTGATCGCGATTCCTGATCCGATTTTCGTTTTAGTATAACTTTTCGCTCGTTTATCGGAATCAGGCGATTCAAGCGCCCGGAGTTTCGTCTCGAAACCCTCTATCCGTTTAACCAACTTAAACATGTTTTTGCCACTATAAAAATTGCCTTAGATCCAGATTAGTAGAACGAAGTTGTTTTCTTTCGCCGTTTGACTTTCGTTGCTTCGTTCGATTTGATTATTTTTTTTGCAAACCGGAGTTCTTAAGTTGAACCTTCTGGTTAGATCTCTTATTTGAGTTTTACCCGTGCATTAGATGAGTACTTATTGTATGCTTATTTGTTTGCGATAGAGTTCCCGGAGTGCGCCGCTTGTTACTTCGAATCGCTAGGTTTCCCGGATCATCAGCAAGGCAAGTAACACTTTGATCATACCTTTTCTACTACCCAGTTTTGTTGCATTAGATCAACCCTCACACATTGCATGACTAGGATCAAATTAAATTGTGGGATGGGAAGTAGTTGAGGTAGAACCTATTACTTGTTTATTATCAAACCTTTGGGAGTTACTTCTACGTTTGCTTACATTATGCCATGCTATGCTAGTAGACGTGGATTGGGTGAGTGTATCCATGACAGATGTGAGTATTGTTAATTAATGGTTTATCTAAGGTGGCAACTTAAACACACATCTGGGTGGATTGAGGTACCTGGGTATTCCAGGATTGCTGTTTCTTTTTGGACCGCCACCCAGGCTCAAAGGGATCATGAGATTATTCATACTAGAAACTTCCATGTGCAGCCACAAGCTATTATGGGCTCTGGCGTAGTTGATTAAGTCGTGCGAACTCTTACAGGGTAGACTAGCAGATGTAGGGGAAAGTAGGTGTAACGGTCTATCCATCGTAAGGTGCTAGCGCTTCTGAAAGACTATGTCTTGGTCATCCGTCTTCTCAAACACCATGTAGTGTGAGAAACCAAACGGAGGCGATCGAGTCTTGTGGGGAAAAGTGCACAAACCTCTGCAGAGTGTAATAAACTAATCATGATTAGCCATGTCCCCGGTTATGGACATCTTGAGTATCTAGTACTTGGATTATCATGTGAATCTCAACATGTTACTCTAAATTAATTTTGTTGGGTTTTGATTAATGATGATGTTTAATTGGGATTGAGAATGCTGTTAACCATTCTCAATGTTTAACAACCACCATGATAGTTAAATAAATTTATTCCTTTGTAGTAGGGAAAAATTGGCTTTACACAAAACTGTAACGATAGAGCTTTCCACCAGCCAAATATGCATATAGTATAACTATTTCATTCCATTACTCTCTATGTGTTACATTGCCAGCATATTCCATGTGCTGACCCATTTCGGGATGCAACATTAATGTTGCAGACTTTTCAGACAACTATTAAGGAGTTTTTAGGTCACGGTTCTATACTCAGTGATGCCGTTGGAGTTGATGGACTCACTTATCTTCCAAGCCTTCCGCTGTTATTGTTATTAGATGGCCTTAAGCCACAGTTATTGTAATAAGTTCTCTATTGAGACACTCGATGTAATAAGTGTGTGATTGCTACTCTGTTATAAATCCTCCGAGTACTGTGTGGTGTCAGCATTACTGATCCAGGGATGACACCGGAGCACAGAGATCAGACTGTTTGAGGTCTGGTCGCTACATGCAAACACAAAGAAAGATACATATGGGAATAATGCGAATGGAAAAAGGGCGAATAAAACGGCAAGGGTGAAGTGGGGGAGAGGAAAACGAGAGGCAAATGGCAAATAATGTAATGCGAAGGATAAGACTTGTGATGGGTACTTGGTATGTCTTGACTTGGCGTAGATCTCCCCGGCAACGGCGCCAGAAATCCTTCTTGCTACCTCTTGAGCACTGCGTTGGTTTTCCCTAGAAGAGGAAAGTGTGGTGCAGTAAAGCAGCATAAGTATCTCCCTTAGTTTTTGAGAACCAAGGTATCAATCCAGTAGGAGACCACGCGCGAGTCACCTCGTACCTACACAAAAAATAAGAACCTCGCAACCAATGCAATAAAGGGGTTGTCAGTCCCTTCACGGCCACTTGCAAGAGTGAGATCTGATAGAGATGATAATAATAAGATAAATATTTTTGGTATTTTTATGATATCGATTGATAGTAAAGATTGCAAAATAAAATAGATTGGAAACTTGTATGATGGAAAATAGACCCAGGGGCCATAGGTTTCACTAGTGGCTTCTCTCAAGATAGCATAAGTATTACGGTGGGTGAACAAATTACTGTCGAGCAATTGATAGAAAAGCGAATAATTATGAGAATATCTAGGTATGATCATGTATATAGGCATCACATCTGTGACAGGTAGACCGACTCCTGCCTGCATCTACTACTATTACTCCACACATCGAACGCTATCCAGCATGCATCTAGAGTATTAAGTTTATAAGAACAGAGTACCGCCTTAAGCAAGATGACATGATGTACAGGGATAAACTCATGGAATATGATGTAAACCCCATCTTTTTATCCTCGATGGCAACAATACAATACATGTCGTTTCCCTTTCTATCACTGGGATCGAGCACCGCAAGATTGAACCCAAAGCTAAGCACTTCCCCCATTGCAAGAAAGAACAATCTAGTAGGCCAAACCAAACTGTTAATCCAAAGAGACTTGCAAAGATAAACCAATCATACATAAAAGAATTCAGAGAAGATTCAAATATTGTTCATAGATAATCTGGATCATAAACCCACAATTCATCGGATCTCGACAAACACACCGCAAAAGAAGATTACATCGAATAGATCTCCAAGAGAATCGAGGAGAACATTGTATTGAGATCCAAAGAGAGAGAAGAAGCCATCTAGCTACTAGCTATGGACCCGAAGGTTTGAAGTAAACTACTCACACATCATCGGAGGGGCCATGGAGTTGATGTAGAGGCCCTCCATGATCAATGCCCCCTCCGGCAGAGCTCCAAAAAGGCCCCAAGATGGGATCTCTTGGGTACAGAAGGTTGCGGCGGTGGAAATAGGGTTTCGTGGTGCTCTTGGATGTTTGCGGGGTATGTGAACATATATAGGAGGAAGAAGTAGGTCGGTGGAGCTACGAGGGGCCCACGAGGGGGAGGGCGCGCCTGGGGGGGGGGGGGGGGTAGGCGCGCCCCCTGCCTCGTGGCTGCCTCGTTGATTGCTTGACGTCCACTCCAAGTCCTCTGGATCATGTTTGTTCCAAAAATCACGTTCCCGAAGGTTTCATTCCGTTTGGACTCCGTTTGATATTCCTTTTCTATGAAACACTGTAATAGGCAAAAAAACAGCAATTTGGGCTGGGCCTCTGGTTAATAGGTTGGTCCTAAAAATAATATAGAAGTGTAAAATAAAGCCCATTAACATCGAAAACAGATAATATAATAGCATGGAACAATCAAAAAATATAGATACGTTGGAGACATGTCAGGCTACAATGGAATTACTCACGCACGACGGTGAGAATCATGAAATTGGTGATGGAGGAAGGTTGATGATGACGATGGCGACGGACTCCCCTCTCCAGAGCCCCAGATGGACTCTAGATCTGCCCTACCGAGGAAGAACAGGGCTTGGGGCCGCTTCGTATCGTAAAATGCAATGAATCCTTCTCTCTGATTTTTTTCTCCCGGAAGAGAATATATGGAGTTGGAGTTGAGGTCGGTGGAGTTCCAGGGGGCCCACAAGGTCGGAGGGCACGCCCCCACCCTTGTGGCTAGGGTGTGGGCCCCTGGTGCTAATTCTTTCGCCAATATTTTTATTAATTCCAAAAGTTATCTCTGTAAAGTTTCAGGGCATTTCAAGAACCATTTATTCTGCACAGAAATAACACCATGGCAATTCTGCTGAAAACAACGTCAATACGGGTTAGTCCCATTCAAATCATGCATGTTAGAGTCCAAAACAAGGGCAAAAGAGTTTGGAAAAGTAGATACATTGGAGACGTATCAACTCCCCCAAGCTTAAACCGTTGCTTGTCCTCAAGCAATTCAGTTGACAGACTGAAAGTGATAAAGAAAAAACTTTTACAAACTCTGTTTGATCTTGTTGTTGCAAATATGTAAAGCCAACATTCAAGTTTTCAGCAAAGATCATGAACTAACCATATTCACAATAACTCTTAGGTCTCACATTTACTCATATCAATGGCATAATCAACTAGCGAGCAATGATGATAAATCTCGGATGACAACACTTTTCTCAAAACAATCATGATATAATATAACAAGATGGTATCTCGCTAGCTCTTTCTGAGACCGCAGAACATAAATGCAGAGCACCCCTGAAGATCAAGGACTGACTAGACATTGTAGTTCATGGTAAAAGATATCCAGTCACACTCATACTCAATATAAATTAATAACAATGCATACAAATGACAGTGGTGCTCTCTAACTGGTGCCTTTTATAAGAGGATGATGACTCAACAATAAAAGTAAATAGATAGGCCCTTCGCAGAGGGAAGCATGGATTTTCAGAGGTGCCAGAGCTCGAGTTTTGAAATAGAGATTGAATAATATTTTGAGTAGTATGTGTTCATTGTCAACATAACAACTAAGAGATCTCGGTGTCTTCCATGCTACATACATTATAGGCGGTTCCCAAATAGAATGGTAAAGTTTATACTCCCCGACCACCAACAAGCACACTCCACGGCTGGTCCGAAACAACGAGTACCATCCAACTAACAACAATCCTGGGGAGTTTTGTTTGCAATTATTTTGATTTGGTTTTCTTTGAGCATGGGACTGGTCTCAGTGCCAAAACTGGCGGATCTCGGGTAGTGGGTCCTAAACTGTGCATCTAGGATCGATGGTAACAGGAGACGGGGGACACAATGTTTTACCCAGGTTCGGGCCCTCTCTATGGAGGTAATACCCTATGCCCTGCTTGATTGATCTTGATGAATATGAGTATTACAAGAGTTGATCTACCACGAGATCATAATGACTAAACCCTAAAAGTCCAGTTTGGCTATGATTTTGAGGATTCAGCCTATCTACGGACCTAGCCCTCCGATTTATATAGACACGGGAAGCATCTAGGGTTACACAAGGTCGGTTACAAAGAAAGGAATCTTCATAGTTGGTCGCCAAGCTTGCCTTCCACGCCAAGGAGAGTCCTATCCGGACACGGGTGGAATCTTCGGTCTTTGTATCCTTACGACCCATCAGTCCGGCCCATATCCAATAGATCGGACACCCGAGGACCCCTTAGTCTAGGACTCCCTTAGTAGTCCCTGAACCGGGCTTCAATGACGATGTGTCCGGCGCACAGATTGTCTTCGGCATTGCAAGGCGGGTTCTACTTTCCGAATACTCCAGGATAGTCTTCGCATGAAATGAAGGTGTCCAGATCTGCAACACAAGTACCACACATAACCGCAAGGAATGTAGTATTTCACGAGTCCCATCTGCCGACAACTTTTTGCAAGATGACATCACATCTGTTCGGTCACTATATTGAACCAATTTTGTCCGCTGTTCCATGTTTTGAGATACGGTTTCCATTGGCACGTCTTTATCAAAGCAGAGATCATGTCCCCTTATCGTGGGATTTTCATCAATGCGGGCGTGGGTAACCCATCCGTGCCGTTTACACAGCCCTTGGGAATAGGTGAGTTTTAGGGCGAGCGGGGAGGCGTTCGATATTCACTGCCTTTATAAGGGCATAAGGATTCCCCCTTCTTCTCCCACGCCTTCTCTCTTCCTCCGCCCTTCCATTCTTGAGCTGCAGCGCCCAAGTTCTCATCTTCTTCCCACTCAAGCTAGCACTCAACCATGTATGAATCCAGAGGCCAAGGCAAGTGGATGGTCTCCTCCGTCGAGGAGAAGGACATTACTGAGCTTCGGGTGGCCGGGTACTTGGCGAAGGAAATCTCCCACCGTCTTCCAGCCCAGGGGCAAGTCGTCCCCACGTCGAATCCCAACGAGAGGGTGGTATTCATCCCTCATTTCCTCCGCGGCCTACGGTTTTCACTCCACCCTTTTGTTCGTGGGCTGATGTACTATTACGGGATAGACTTCCATGATCTATCCCCGAACTCTTTCCTCAACATCTAGGCGTTCATCGTCGTGTGTGAGGCCTTCCTACGCATCCAACCCCACTTCGGGCTGTGGCTCAAGGTCTTCAACGTGAAGCCGAAGGTGGTGGATGGCCAGCATGCGGAGTGCGGAGGAGCCATGGTGAGTAAGCTGACCAATGTCTCCTGGCCGAAAGGCACTTTCGTGGAGACTGTCAAGGAATGGCAGAAACAATGGTTCTACATTACAGAACCCCGCGGCACCAACTGGGCCACATCCGTCGAATTCAACTCCGACGCCCCAATGCGGCTCAACTCCTTGGCGAGAAGAGCCCGAACTAGTGTTCTCCAGAGAGCTGATAGTGCTACAGACGCGCGTTCAAAGTATGGTGGACACGGATATCAAGGTTGTCGATATAATCCAGGTGATGCTAGTTCGCCGGATTCTCCCGTGCCAAAGACGAAGCCACCCTCTATGGGAGTTCAATCCGAAGAAGCACCATACCCTGAAGAGGCTCTTCAAAACTACTCGCGAAGACGCCTGGAAGTTGCTCTTCAAGGGCAATGAGACACCGCCGGCCACAGATTCGGACTGCGGGCACGACATTAATCACCTCGCCAACAAGATATGTTATTTTTAGCGCATCCCCTACTTGCTTGTTTCAAGGATGATATCTAAGCTTTTATTATCATTGCTTCTTCAGGACTGGATGGAGAGGGCGAAGCAGATCCAGTGTCCGGCTCCGCTGCCTGAAGAACCAGTCATCCTGCATTTAGCGAAGATGCTGGTGCCGGCGCCCTATACGGCGCTGGCGAAGAAGGCCACGGGGAAGGCCAAGGGGGTCCGGAGTGGCCCCCGCCGCAAGGGTGCTTCGGACGCGACGTCCGAAGACAAGAACCGCTCCTCCGCCGCCAAAGACGATGACGAGGACGAGGAGGAAAGAGATTCTCCCCCTGATGGGGGAGGAAGAAGAGGGCGGCCCCCATAATTCTAGAGGCGGAGGCGCCCAAGAAGGGGAAAGGCACTCCCAAGGGCAGCTCCGCATGGGACGTCGACAGCAGTCGGGAGTGGTGCCCCCGAAACAAGCCTCGGGCCGCATCATAAGTGTTAAGACTCATACATGCCCATGAATCTAACCTATCCTCTTTGTTGTATTGACATGATTAATTATGCTATTGCAGTCCGGCTCACGACAGCCCCCAGCGATCCTCATCAAGAGGCTCGTTGGACTCAAAGGAGATGGCCAGCGAGACATCGCCAGCCGCTTACTCCCCCAAGGCGAAAGGAGACGTTGAGGTGCTGTCCCGAAGGACCTTCCGAGGCCAGGGAGAGGTTTGGGAGGCCGTCAAGGCGGCACCGGAGGGCGATACCTCGGCTGCCGGACACATGGGGGAGCAGGCCCCCATGGAGACTGATGATGGGGGCCGTGCTCAATTCGGCCCCCATATGAGCATGGACCCGGAGACCCATACAGCCCCGGAGTGCGACAATCAGCTTCCTTCAAGAGAAGGAGGCGTGCCCGTCCCACCGGCGACCTCTGTCCAGCCAGAGGCGCCGAACAATCTATTGGAAGCGCTACGAGGTGCTTCCATTGTGGAAGACGACCATATCCTTATGGGTACGGTGATTGAGAAGGTTCAGTCCGTTAAAAGCGGACTGACCGAAGCCTGCAGCAACCTGTTGACAGGTTTTGAGGTAAGCGGTGTTTAACCGAGAAAATCCCCATGTAGACGGTAGCCCCTGAGACACTGTCCGGTGTTCAGAAAGAAAAGCCGTACAGAGGATCAATTAAATTTCGCAGGAAACTAACCAAACTGCGTCCGATGTGAATAAGCAGGCGTCGTTGCTGGCCACAACTTCTCACACTGCCGAAGTCTCCGGACTAAAGCAGAAACTAGAGCGGGCCGAAGAAGAGCTCGGCCAGGCGAGGAACCAGCTGGAGGACTAGCAAGGTATGCTATGGCTCGCTATATATTCGGAAAGAGTAAATGATGTATACTGACCGTAGTGTCATTATATGTGTAGGGGTGACGACCGAGGTCGAGGCCCTGAAAAAGGCCCTGGCCGAAGCCGAGGAGAGAGCTGTCAAGGAGCATGCCGCTTGCAAGAAGCTGAAGGCCCGGCTGAACGAGGTCCAGCAAGAGCTGCAGGACGCGGTGAGGAAGTACGAGACCCTGGAGGGCGATGTTTCGGCTCGAGAGACCGAACTCTCCAAGGCTCTTCAAAGCGTGGAAGCGGCCCGGGTTAAAGCCCAGGGTGCCCTCCAGGAGATCCAAGAGGCCAGGAAGATCGCGTCGGGTAAGGCGTTTAGTATGCAAAGCAAATATATGAAGAAGTATTTCTTAGTAACCCGGATTCGGAGTTCTCTAGGAGCCTTCGCAGATCTGCCGCGTAGTGTGTCCAACGCCGCGGAGTTCTTCCGAGCCGAAGAAGGGAGCATCATGGAGAAATTGTTCTGGTCGCAGTATCTTGCGCCAGAGCATCCCGTGCCCTTCATCGACCAGCTGAAACAGCTGGTGGAGCTGCATAGGGTGGCCAGACTAGCCATGAAGGATTTGATAATCCGGCTATGGCCAGCCGAAGCTATGCCCGGTAGATACTTCAGACTCATGAAGCGGCTGGTGAACACCTGTCCTCGGCTGGACGTTGTCAAGCGATCGGCCTGTATTGAGGGTGCACGCATGGCCTTCGCCCGCTGCAAGATGTGGTGGGCGAAGATGGACGCCGTCGAGCTGACCAAGGGGCGTCCAGAGGGCAAGGAGCACCGCACACCCGAACACTATTTTGCACATGTCCTAGAGGGGTCTCACGTTGTACCAACGCAGTGTGGGCAAGACATTATTTTCGAATGAATACGTTCATGTTGTCTGTGCCTTGTATGATGAAACAAAGTCAGTTTGTAATATAATGCTTGTTATGCTTTAATTCTTTCCTCCTGTGCGGCCGTGTTGTATGAAATCTGAGGGTTGGCCAGTCGTCGGCTTCTGCCCCCACGTAGGTAGTACGAAGGTGTTCAGGATGGAATCTAAACAATCTTGATCCAATTATCTGGTCCTTGAAGGAGTTGTTTAGCGCAACGAACCAAGCAATCAGACTATGCGGCTTTAACGCCCTCACTTAGCCATAGGAGTTTGACAATAAAACATGGGCGCAACCCCTAGTATCTGAACTAGAGTGCTATGAGCGTCTGATCGGGAAGTACCGATCCTTCGCGTAATGCGGAAAAAATCTCTAACGATTTGCTACCTCTGAACAGCTGACCGGCTCTCGCCGCATCATGACAGTCAGTTTTTGGCTTTCTCTACTGAGGTGCTCCTTTGGATAAACCAAGGCACAATCACAGTAGTTCTCCCTTTACTACCTTAGCCGATATAGCAGAACGTAAGGTAGCAAGCATAGGAGCCGGGCAACCCAACTATTGACCAAAGACATGATTCGGAGCCAATGCATATAGTGCTAAATTCGGGGTGCCGAACTATACTATAAAAGTGTTCAGACTTTTGTTGCCGTGTTGTGGGGCGCTTATGAAGCCCCTAGCAAATTGAAACGCACACGAATGTACAAGTGTTATCTGATGGAATTACCAGAAAAGAAAATGCAAAAAGAAAGAAAAAGGAAGAACCAGTGGTAAGCTAGAGCCGTGAATAGTTGGGTCGCAAACTGTTTCTATTAGGCTAGCCACAATGGGAGTAACATCACTAGTAACATCACACTTTTCAAGATAATTTTGCTTATGTGGCACATATTCAATGATAAGAGAGGTGATGGTGGTAACTTAGCTAGTTACTGTAACATCACACATACCAAGACAATATGAGTCTATAGGCTAATAAATGAACCATAACATGACAACATACATATGTTACTACCCACTATGGAGGTAGTAACATAGCCTAGTAAAATGTGATGTTACTAGTCTAAATTACTCCCCATTGTGACTAGTCTTATAATTTCATTGGTGCGTTAAAGCACATTTGTACAAGTAATGCAAGAAGCGGAAAGGCTATTTACTATGCCTTCACCAAGAGAGAGCTGTGTGTGGGTCCTCAAGATAGGTAAAGGGATCGTTAAAGAGACCACCTAAGAGTTTCCCAGTACGTCCATGCTTCTTGTTGTCTTGGTGTTCTTATCCTTTGAAAAGAATCGATGGCCAAGCCGCGGGGAAAGGCCTAAAAAGGAAAAACAAAAGAAAGAAAAGGGGAAATAGTGAAAGTATGAGTGTCAGGGGAGGTCGAGCTGTATTGCAGATCACAAGCTAATTATGCCTCCATCCTGGTCCATGGTATTTTTAGTGCGTAATTATGTACACGCGGTACGATGGCCGCCACTTGGTTAGGATGGGGATAGAGGCCATATTGCTAGTCGAGCTCCTGACAAGCCAGGCTGTCCTTCTGTGGAATGGTTCGGACTCTCTTGACAGTGTCCGGGGGGTCAGTCGCCGAATTGAGGTTCTGCTTGACAAGGCCGCCCTGTACCTCAGCCGCTAAGGCAGCAGTTTGCTCCTCGGTCCGGAGGGAGCATTCTGTATTTCCATTGACTGTTATGACGCCGCGCAGTCCGGGCATCTTAAGCTTGAGATAAGCGTAGTGTGGCACCGCATTGAATCGAGCAAATGATGTTCGTCTGAGCAGTGTGTGGTAGCCACTGCGAAAGGGGACGATGTCGAATATTAACTCCTCACTTTGGAAGTTGTCCAAAGACCCGAAGACAACCTCTAGTGTGATTGAGCCCATGCAACGGGCCTCTACTATTGGAAATATGCCCTAGAGGCAATAATAAATTGGTTATTATTATATTTCCTTGTTCATGATAATCGTTTATTATCCATGCTAGAATTGTATTGATAGGAAACTCAGATACATGTGTGGATACATAGACAACACCATGTCCCTAGTAAGCCTCTAGTTGACTAGCTCGTTGATCAATAGATGGTTACGGTTTCCTGACCATGGACATTGGATGTCATTGATAACGGGATCACATCATTAGGAGAATGATGTGATGGACAAGACCCAATCCTAAGCCTAGCACAAGATCATGTAGTTTGTATGCTAAAGCTTTTCTAATGTCAAGTATCATTTCCTTAGACCATGAGATCGTGCAACTCCCGGATACTGTAGGAGTGCTTTGGGTGTGCCAAACGTCACAACGTAACTGGGTGGCTATAAAGGTACACTACAGGTATCTTCGAAAGTGTCTGTTGGGTTGGCACGAATCGAGACTGGGATTTGTCACTTCGTGTAAACGGAGAGGTATCTCTGGGCCCACTCGATAGGACATCATCATAATGTGCACAATGTGATCAAGGAGTTGATCACGGGATGATGTGTTACGGAATGAGTAAAGAGACTTGCCGATAACGAGATTGAACAAGGTATCGGGATACCGACGATCGAATCTCGGGCAAGTATCGTACCGATAGACAAAGGGAATAGTATACATGATTGATTGAATCCTCGACATCGTGGTTCATCCGATGAGATCATCGTGGAATATGTGGGAGCCAACATGGGTATCCAGATCCCGCTGTTGGTTATTGACCGGAGAGTTATCTCAGTCATGTCTGCATGGTTCCCGAACCTGTAGGGTCTACACACTTAAGGTTCGATGACGCTAGGGTTATAGGGAATAGATATATGTGGTTACCGAATGTTGTTCGGAGTCCCGGATGAGATCCCGGATGTCACGAGGAGTTCCGGAATGGTCCGGAGGTAAAGATTTATATATGGGAAGTCTTGTTTTGGTCGCCGGAAAAGTTTCGGGTTTTATCGGTAATGTACCGGGACCACCGGAGGGGTCCGGGGGTCCACCAAGTGGGGCCACCAGCCCCGGAGGGCTGCATGGGCCAAGTGTGGGAGGGGACCAGCCCCAGGTGGGCTGGTGCGCCCCCCACCAAGGCCCAAGGCGCAAGGGAGAGTGGAAGGGGGCAAACCCTAGGCTCAGATGGGCCTAAGGCCCACCTAGTGGTGCGCCCCCCTGTCTTTCCCCTTGGCCGCCCCCTAGATGGGATCTAGGGCTGGCCTCCACCCCTAGGGGTGGAAACCTAGGTGGGGGTGCAGCCCCTCCCCTCCCCCTATATATACTTGAGGTTTTGGGCTGCCAGAGACACGATTCAATCTCCTTCTTGGCGCAGCCCTACCCCTCTCCCTCCTTGTCTCTTGCGGTGCTTGGCGAAGCCCTGCTGGAGTACCACACTCCTCCACCACCACCACGCCATTATGCTGCTGCTAGATGGAGTCTTCCCCAACCTCTCCTTCTCCCCTTGTTGGATCAAGGCGTAGGAGACATCACCGGGCTGTACGTGTGTTGAACACGGAGGTGCCGTCCCTTCGGCACTAGGATCATCGGTGATTTGGATCACAATGAGTATGACTCCATCAACCCTGTTCACTTGAACGCTTCCGCTTAGCGATCTACAAGGGTATGTAGATGCACTCTCCTTTCCCTCGTTGCTAGATTACTCCATAGATTGATCTAGGTGATGCGTAGAAAATTTTGAATTTGTGCTACGTTCTCCAACAGTGGCATCATGAGCTAGGTCTATGCATAGTTACTATGCACGAGTAGAACACAAAGTAGTTGTGGGCGTCGATATTGTCAATTATCTTGCCGTTACTAGTATTATCTTGATTCGGCGGCATCGTGGGGTGAAGCGGCTCGGACCAACCTTACACGTATGCTTACGTGAGACCGGTTCCACCGACTGACATGCACTAGTTGCATAAGGTGGCTGGCGGGTGTCTGTCTCTCCCACTTTAGTTGGATCGGATTCGATGAACAGGGTCCTTATGAAGGGTAAATAGAAATTGGCAATTCACGTTGTGGTTTTGGCGTAGGTAAGAATTGTTCTTGCTAGAAACCTATAGCAGCCACGTAAAAACTTGCAACAACAATTAGGGGACGTCTAACTTGTTTTTGCAGCAAGTGTTTTGTGATGTGATATGGCCAAAGGATGTGATGAATGATATATATGTGATGTATGAGATCATGTTCTTGTAATAGGAATCACGACTTGCATGTCGATGAGTATGACAATCGGCAGGAGCCATAGGAGTTGTCTTTATTTTTGTATGACCTGCGTGTCATTGAGAAACGCCATGTAAATTACTTTACTTTATTGCTAAACGTGTTAGCCATAGTAGTAGAAGTAATAGTTGGTGAGCAACTTTATGGAGACACGATGATGGAGATCATGATGATGGAGATCATGGTGTCATGCCGGTGACAAGATGATCATGGAGCCCCAAGATGGAGATCAAAGGAGCTATATGATATTGGCCATATCATGTCACTATTATTTGATTGCATGTGATGTTTATCATGTTTTTGCATCTTGTTTACTTAGAACGACGATAGTAAATAAGATGATCCCTCATAATAATTTCAAGAAAGTGTTCCCCCTAACTGTGCACCGTTGTGACAGTTCGTTGTTTCGAAGCACCACATGATGATCGGGTGTGATAGATTCCAACGTTCACATACAACGGGTGTAAGACAGATTTACACATGCAAACACTTAGGTTGACTTGACGAGCCTAGCATGTACAGACATGGCCTCGGAACACAGAAGACCGAAAGGTCGAACATGAGTCATATAGAAGATACGATCAACATGAAGATTTTCACCGATGTTGACTAGTCCGTCTCACGTGATGATCGGACACGGCCTAGTTGACTCGGGTCATGTAATCACTTAGATGACTAGAGGGATGTCTATCTGAGTGGGAGTTCATAAGATGAACTTAATTATCCTGAACATAGTCAAAAGGTCTTCGAAAATTATGTCGTGGCTCGCGCTTCAGTTCTACTGTTTAGATATGGTCCTGGAGAAAATTTAGTTGAAAGTTGATAGTAGCAATTATGTGTACTAGGTCCGTAAACTGAGGATTGTCCTCATTGCTTCATAGAAGGCTTGTGTCCTTAATGCACCGCTCACTGTGCTGAACCTCGAACATCGTTTGTGGATGTTGCGAACATCTGACATACACATTTTGATAACTACGTGATAGTTCAGTTAAACGGTTTAGATTTGAGGCACCGAAGACGTTTTGAAACGTCGCGAAACATATGAGATGTTTCCAGGGCTGAAATTGGGATTTTAGGCTCATGCCCACGTCAAGAGGTATAAGACCTCCGACGATTTTCTTAGCCTGCAAACTAAGGGAGAAAAGCTCAATTGTTGAGCTTGTGCTCAGATTGTCTGAGTACAACAATCATTTGAATCGAGTGGGAGTTGATCTTCCAGATGAGATAGTGATGTTTCTCCGAACTCATTACCACCAAGCTGCTAGAGCTTCATGATGAACTATAATATATCAGGGACATATATGATGATCCTTGAGATATTCGCGATGTTTGACACCACAAAAGTAGAAATCAAGAAGGAGCATCAATTGTTGATGGTTGGTGAAACCACTAGTTTCAAGAAGGGCAAGGGCAAGAAGGGATACTTCATGAAACGGCAAATCAGCTGCTGCTCTAGTGAAGAAACCCAAGGTTGAACCCAAACCCGAGACTAAGTGCTTCTGTAATAAGGGGAACAGCCACTGGAGCAGAATTACCCTAGATACTTGATAGATGAGAAGGCTGACAAGGTCGATAGAAGTATATTGGATATACATTGTGTTAATGTGTACTTTACTAGTACTCCTAGTAGCACCATGGTATTCGATACCGGTTCGGTTGCTAAGTGTTAGTAAACTCGAAATAAAAGGCTGCGGAGTAAACGGAGACTAGCTAAAGGTGAGCTGGCGATATGTGTTGGAAGTTTTTCCCAAGCTTGATGTGATCAAGCATCGCACACTCCCTCTACCATCGAGATTGGTGTTTGCGTTGAGCGTAGACATGATTGGATTATGTCTATCACAATACGGTTATTCATTTAAGGAGAATAATGGTTACTCTGTTTATTTGAATAATACCTTCAATGGTCTTGCACCTAAAATGAATGGTTTATTGAATCTCGATCGTAGTGATCCACATGTTCATGCCAAAAGATATAAGATAGTAATGATAGTACCACCTACTTGTGGCACTGCCACGTAAGTCATATCTGTATAAAACGCATGAAGAAGCTCCATGTTGATGGATCTTTGGGCTCACTCGTTTGAGACATGCGAACCATGTCTATTGGTGTATATGCATGAAGAAACTCCATGCAAATGGACTGTTTGGACTTACTTGATTTTGAATCACTTGAGACATGCCAATCATACCACATGGGCAAGATGACTGAAAGCCTCGTTTTCAGTAAAATGGAACTAGAAAGCAACTTGTTGGAAGTAATACATTTTGATGTGTGCAGTCCAATGAGTGCTGAGGCGTGTAGTGGATATCGTTATGTTCTTACTTCACAGATGATTTGAGTAGATGTTGAGTATATTTACTTGATGAATCACGAGTCTGAATTATTGAAAGGTTCAAGTAATTTCAGGGTGAAGTTGAAAGATCGTCATGACAAGAGGATAAAATATCTATGATATGAACATAGAGATGAATATCTGAATTACGAGTTTGGCACAGAATTAAGACATTGTGGAAATTGTTTCACAACTAATACAGCCTGGAACACCATAGTGTGATGGTGTGTCCGAACATCATAACTGCACCCTATTGGATATGATGCATACCATGATGTCTCTTATCGAATTACCACGATAGTTTATGGGTTAGGCATTAGAGACAACCACATTCACTTTAAATAGGGTACCACATAATTCCGATGAGATGACACCGTATGAACTATGGTTTAACGAAACCTAAGCTGTCATTTCTTAAAAGTTTGGGGCTGCGACGCTTATGTGAAAAAAGTTTCAGGCTGATAAGCTCGAACCCAAAGCGGATAAATGCATCTTCATAGGACACCCAAAACAGTTGGGTATACCTCCTGTCTCAGATCCGAAAGCAATAAGGGATTGTTTCTAGAATCGGGTCCTTTCTCGAGGAAAAGTTTCTCTCGAAAGAATTGAGTGAGGATGGTGGAGACTTGATGAGGTTATTGAACCATCTCTTCAACTAGTGTATGGCAGGGCATAGGGAGTTGTTCATGTGCCACCTACACCAATTGAAGTGGAAGCTTATGATAGTGATCATGAAATTTCAGATCAAGTCACTACCAAACCTCGTGGGATGACAAGGATGCGTACTACTTCAGAGTGGTACGTAATCCTATCTCGGAAGTCATGTTGCTGGACAACAATGAACCTACGAGCTATGGAGAAGCGATGGTGGGCCTGGATTCCAAAATGGCTCGAGGCCATATAATTCGGGAGAGGATCCATGTATGAAAACAAAGTGTAGACTTTGGAAGAGCTACTTGATGGTTGTAAGGCTGTTAGGTACATATGGATTTTAAAAGGAAGATAGACAATGATGGTAAGTGTCACCAGTGAGAAAGCTCGACTTGTCGTTAAGATGTTTCCCGACAAGTTCAAGGAGTTGACTACGATGAGACTTTCTCACACGTAGTGATGCTAAAAGTCTGTTGGAATTATGTTAGCAGTTACTGCATTATTTATGAAATCATGCAGATAGGATGTCAAAACATTGTTTCCTCGACGATTTTCTTGAGGAAAGGTTGTATAAGATACAACCAGAAGGTTTTGTCAATCCTGGAAAAATGCTAACAAGTATGCAAAGCTCCAGCAATCCTTCTAAGGACTGGAGTAAGCATCTCGGAGTTGGAATGTATGATTTGATGAGATGATCAAAGTTTTGGGTGTATACAAAGTTTATGAGAAACTTGTATTTCCAAAGAAGTGAGTGGGAGCACTATAGAATTTCTGATGAGTATATGTTGTTGACATATTGTTGATCAGAAATGACGTAGAATTTCTGGAAAGCATATAGGGTTATTTGGAAAGTGTTTTTCAATGGAAAGCCTGGATTAAGCTACTTGAACATTGAGCATCAAGATCTATAAGGATAGATCAAAACGCTTAATGGTACTTTCAAATGAGCACATACCTTGACATGATCTTGAAGGTGTTCAAGATAGATCAGTCAAAGAAGGAGTTCTTGCCTGAGTTGCAAGGTATGAAGTTAAGACTTAAAGCTCGACTACGGCAGAAGAAAGAGGAAGGACGAAGGTCGTCCCCTATGCTTTTGTCATAGGCTCTATACGGTATGCCATGTTGAGTACCGCACCTGATGTGTGCCTTGCCACATATCTGGCAAGAGGGTACAAAGGTAATCTAGGAGTAGATCACCAGATAGCGGTCTAAATTATCCTTAGAGGAATAAG
Organism: Triticum aestivum; assembly: GCF_018294505.1. Taxonomy (NCBI): domain Eukaryota; kingdom Viridiplantae; phylum Streptophyta; class Magnoliopsida; order Poales; family Poaceae; genus Triticum; species Triticum aestivum. Next base: position 276,937,930 of record NC_057806.1, read on the forward strand.
GATATGTTTCTCGGTTATGGAGGTGATAAAGAATTCGACATAAAGAGTTACGTCGATGCAAGGATATCTCTGAGTAGAGATACCGGATACGTATAATGGAGCAACAATTTAGAATAGCTCCAAGTAGAACAGTAATTTGAAATGGCTCCAAATGTAGCGTAGTAGTTGCATCCACAAGATGACATAGAAATTTACGAAGTACATACGGATCTGAATGTTGCAGATCCGTTGACTGAAACCTCTCTCACAAGCATAACATGATCAAACCCAGAACTCTTTGGGTGTTAGTCACATGGGGATGTGACCTTGAGTGTTAATCACATATCGATGTGAACTGGATTATTGACTCTAGTGCAAGTGGGAGACTGTTGGAAATATGCCCTAGAGGCAATAATAAATTGGTTATTATTATATTTCCTTGTTCATGATAATCGTTTATTATCCATGCTAGAATTGTATTGATAGGAAACTCAGATACATGTGTGGATACATAGACAACACCATGTCCCTAGTAAGCCTCTAGTTGACTGGCTCGTTGATCAATAGATGGTTACGATTTCCTAACCATGGACATTGGATGTCGTTGATAACGGGATCACATCATTAGGAGAATGATGTGATGGACAAGACCCAATCCTAAGCCTAGCACAAGATCATGTAGTTCGTATGCTAAAGCTTTTCTAATGTCAAGTATCATTTCCTTAGACTATGAGATTGTGCAACTCCCGGATACCGTAGGAGTGCTTTGGGTGTGCCAAATGTCACAATGTAACTGGGTGGCTATAAAGGTACACTACAGGTATCTCCGAAAGTGTCTGTTGGGTTGGCACGAATTGAGACTGGGATTTGTCACTTCGTGTAAACGGAGAGGTATCTCTGGGCCCACTCGGTAGGACATCATCATAATGTGCACAATGTGATCAAGGAGTTGATCACGGGATGATGTGTTACGGAACAAGTAAAGAGACTTGCCGATAACGAGATTGAACAAGGTATCGGGATACCGACAATCGAATCTCGGGCAAGTATCGTACTGATAGACAAAGAGAATTGTATACGGGATTGATTGAATCCTCGACATCGTGGTTCATCCGATGAGATCATCGTGGAACATGTGGGAGCCAACATGGGTATCCAGATCCCGCTGTTGGTTATTGACCGGAGAGTTATCTCGGTCATGTCTGCATGGTTCCCGAACCCGTAGGGTCTACACACTTAAGGTTCGATGATGCTAGGGTTATAGGGAATAGATATACGTGGTTACCGAATGTTGTTCGGAGTCCCGGATAAGATCCCGAACGTCACGAGGAGTTCCGGAATGGTCCGGAGGTAAAGATTTATATATGGGAAGTCCTGTTTTGGTCGCCGGAAAAGTTTAGGGTTTTATCGGTAATGTACCGGGACCACCGGGAGGGTCCCGGTGGTCCACCAAGTGGGGCCACCAGCCCCGGAGGGCTGCATGGGCCAAGTGTGGGAGGGGACCAGCCCCAAGTGGGCTGGTGCACCCCCCACCAAGGCCCAAGGCGCAAGGGAGAGTGGAAGGGGGCAAACCCTAGGCTCAGATGGGCCTAAGGCCCACCTAGTGGTGCGCCCCCCTCTCTTTCCCCTTGGCCGCCCCCCCTAGATGGGATCTAGGGCTGGCCGCCACCCCTAGGGGTGGAAACCTAGGTGGGGGCGCAGCCCCTCCCCTCCCCCTATATATACTTGAGGTTTTGGGCTGCCAGAGACACGATTCAATCTCCTTCTTGGCGCAGCCCTACCCCTCTCCCTCCTCGTCTCTTGCGGTGCTTGGCGAAGCCCTGCTGGAGTACCACGCTCCTCCAACGCCACCACACCGTCGTGCTGCTGCTGGATGGAGTCTTCCCCAACCTCTCCTTCTCCCCTTGCTGGATCAAGGCGTAGGAGACGTCACCGGGCTGTACGTGTGTTGAACACGAAGGTGCCGTCCGTTCGGCACTAGGATCATCGGTGATTTGGATCACGACGAGTACGACTCCATCAACCCCGTTCACTTGAACGCTTCCGCTTAGCGATCTACAAGGGTATGTAGATGCACTCTCCTTCCCCTCGTTGCTAGATTACTCCATAGGTTGATCTTGGTGATGCATAGAAAATTTTGAATTTCTGCTACGTTCTCCAACATCTACACCCGGTATGACTCCTTTAAAGGTAGTCTTTGTTGGCTTGATCCGCGATGGGTTAATGCCAATTTTGCGCATTGTATCCTGATAGAGCAAGTTGAGGCTACTGCCGCCGTCCATCAAGACTCGCGTCAGGTGGAACCCATCAATTATTGGGTCCAGGACCAGTGCGACTGAACCGCCATGACGGATACTAGTAGGATGATCCCGGCGATCAAAAGTGATCGGGCATGATGACCATGGGTTAAATTTTGGGGCGACTAGCTCTATCGCATAGAGGTCCCTGAGCGCGTGCTTGCGCTCCCTCTTGGGGATGTGGGTAGCGTATATCATGTTTACCGTTTTGACCTGAGGAGGGAACTTCTTTTGTCCCCCTGTGTTCGGCGGTCGGGGCTCCTCGTTGTCGTCTTCGCTTTGCGATCCCTTATCCTTGTTTTCGGCATTTAACTTGCCGACCTGTTTAAAAACCCAACAATCTCTGTTGGTATGATTGGGTGGTTTGTCTGGGGTGCCATGAATCTGGCACGGACGATCAAGTATGCGGTGCAGGATAGATGGGCCCGAATTGTTCTTTTTGAATGGCTTCTTCTGCTGACCAGGCTTAGAGCCACTGAATCCGACATTGACCGCCGTATCCTCGGTGTTGTCGTTGTTATTTTGATGTTTGTACCTGTTGTGTCGAGACTTGTCGTTGCTATGTTGAGCTTCAAGGGTGCCGACGTCACTTGCATTGTTTTGGCTATGGGCCAGCTAACTATCCTCGCCCGTGCAAAAGCGGGTCATGATTGCCGTGAGGGCCGCCATGGACTTTGGCTTCTCTTGGCCAAGGTGGCGGGCGAGCCATTCGTCGCGGATGCTGTGCTTAAAGGCCGCTAGGGCTTCGGCATCCGGACAATCGAGTATTTGGTTCATTTTAGTTAAGAACCTGGTCCAGAATTTCCTGGCGGACTCTCCGGGCTGTTGAACTATATTACTTAAGTCATCGGCGTCCGGAGTTCGAATGTATGTACCTTGGAAGTTATCAAGGAAGGCTTCTTCCAAGTCCTCCCAGCTACCGATGGAGTTTTCGGGCAGGCTATTCAACCAGTGCCGTGCTAGTCCTTTGAGTTTCAGGGGGGTATTTAATGGCATGAAGGTCAACGCCGCGGGCCATATGAATGTGGAGAATGAAGTCTTCGATCCATACCGCGGGGTCTATGGTGCCATCATATGATTCTATATTCACGGGTTTGAACCCTTCTGGGAATTCATGTTCCATGACTTTGAGGGTGTGCGGCGCCTCTATATCGGGCCGTATCGCGACGTAGCTCTGATGGGGTCCGTCTGCGGCTTTCAGCCCATGCATGACTAGGTTTGTCACGTCTGAACAGATGGCCATCATCGCGTGTCGGGGCGCATCCTCGCGATCCGTAGATCGACCAGGTATGTCCTGCTTTATTGTTCAGGTCATGTCGAAGGTCGTATGTATGACCGTGAGTTGATTTACCTCTGCCTTTGCGATGAGGCAGGACGGGCTGGTGTTCGACTTGAGTTGCCGACCGGACACGTGGTGGTCGGTCAGCCGCATTGCGCGATGGTGGTATGTGTTCCGGCGCCTCGTCGTCGAACTGAGGTAGTAATTTGCGTTTCGGGTAGATTTTGGCCGGGCGCTTGAGGCCGTATTCTTCAGTTTCTAGGACGTCAGTCCATTTATCGTTGAGAAGATCTTGGTCAGCTTGAAGCCGCTGCTGCTTCTTTTTCAGGCTCCTTCCAGTGGCTATTAGCTGGCACTTGAAGCGCTCTTGCTCAAGAGGTTCCTCAGGCATGATGAAATCCTTGGTGCCGAGGCTCGCCTCATCCTCGGAGAGTGGAAGATATATACTGTCCTCCGAGTCCTCGTGCGTGGCCAGTTTACCGGGGCTAACATGCCCATCCTCCCGTTCATCCTGTTCGGTAGCTCCGTCAACGGGGTCTTCGTTGTCTTCGGCACCTTCCGGAGTGTTATCTTCTCCTGTGCTGGTGTTGCTATCTTTGCTGCAGCGTGACTTAGAGCGGCGCTGCTGATGCCGGCATTTCGATTGTATCTCGGGAGGTTTATCCTCAACTGGATCTTCTTTGTCATCGCCGCTATTCTCCTTTGGTGCATCCACCATGTATACATCGTACAAGGAAGTGGCCATCCAACGTTCGGTGAACGCCGGGTCCTGGGCCTCTTCTTCTCCGGCATCGTCTTCCATACCGTCGATGTCATCGGAGCCGTAATCGAGCGTGTCAGTTAAGTCTTCGACAGTGGCTATAAAGTGGGTGGCAGGTGGGGAGCGAAATTCCCTATCATTAGCTTCTAGTTTGAACCGGATATAGTTTGGCTGTGAATCCCCCGCTAAGGATAGATTTTTAATGAATCTAGCACATCGCCCAAAGGCGAGTGCTGGAAGATGTCTGCGGTGCTGAATTCAAAGATCGATAAACGATCAAGTTCGGCATTCGCGAACTCACACGGTAACACAGCTTATCGCTGGGGACGAGTCTGGAGTTCCGGTGACACAGATATCGTGCGAGGTTAAGTCCATGTGCGGCTCCAACACCGGGGAATCTGTGGCCTCCGTGGTGGGGTTGAGCCTCTGGTCCTTGGATGGCGCATCATGCTCCGGATCTAAGTCCAGAGCGATTACAGGAGCTATCTCCTGGATGCGGTCTGATGACAGATTTAGGTCATGTTCATCGAGGCAATGAGGAGTGATTGCCGTGGCATCGAATCTGTCGAAGATCAAGTCTGTGCGGATATCCGCGGCGTAGTTCAAGCTCCCGAATTTGACCTGATGGCCAGGGGCGTAGCTATCGATCTTCTCCAGATGGCCAAGCGAGTTGGCCCCAGTGCGAAGGCGCCGAACACGAAGATCTGTCCAGGAAGGAAGACCTCCCCTTGGACAACATCGTTGTAGATGATTGAAGGAGCCATCAAACCTTTTGAGGACGTCACAGTGGAACTCTCAATGAAAGCACCAATGTCGGTGTCAAAACTGGCGGATCTCGGGTAGGGGGTCCCGAACTGTGCGTCTAGGATTGATGGTAACATGAGATGGGGGACACAATGTTTTACCTAGGACTCAGGCCCTCTATATGGAGGTAATACCCTACGTCATGCTTGATTGATCTTGATGAATATGAGTATTACAAGAGTTGATCTACCACGAGATCATAATGACTAAACCCTAGTCTAGTCTGGCTATGATTATGAGGATTCAGCCTATCTACGGACCTAGCCTTCCGGTTTATATAGACACGGGAAGGATCTAGGGTTACACAAGGTTGGTTACAAAGAAAGGAATATTCATAGTTGGTCACCAAGCTTGCCTTCCACGCCAAGGAGAGTCCTATCCGAACATGGGTGGAGTCTTTGGTATTTGTATCCTTACGACCCATCAGTCTGGCCCGTATTCAATAGATCAGACACCCAAGGACCCCTTAGTCCAGGACTCCCTCAACTGGGCATCCCGGTTACCAGCCATTTTCTCATGAATAATGAGCGGAGTCCACTCATCGTGAGAATAACCCACCTAGCATGGACGATATTGACAGCTCTAGTTGGTACATGAGCTATTCGAGCATACAAAACAGATTATTATTTGAAGGTTTAGAGGTTGTCCCATGCAAATTTACTTGGAACGACAGGTAGATACCGTATATAGGTAGGTATGGTGGACTCATATTGAACAACTTTGGGGTTTTATGGAAGTGGATGCACAAGCAGTATTCCCGCTTATTACAAGTGAAGGCTAGAAAGAGACTGGGAAGCGACCAACTAGAGAGCGACAACAATCATAACCATGCAATGAGATTAACCAACATTGAGTGGAAGCATGAGTAGGATATAAATCACCATGAACATAAATATCGTAGAGGCTATGTTGATTTTGTTTCAACTACATGTGTGAACGTGTGCCAAGTCAAGCCACTCGAATCATTCAAAGGAGGATACCATCCTATCATACCACATCACAACCATTTTAATTTCCACGTTGGCATGCAAGGTAAACCATTATAAACTCATAGCTAATTAAGCATGGCATGAGTAACTATAATCCCTATTTGTGATTGCAAACATGTTTCATTCATAATAGGCTGAATCAGGAACGATGAACTAATCATATTTACAAAAACAAGATAGGTCGAGTTCATACCAGCTTTTTCTCATCTCAATCATTTCATCATATATCGTCATTATTGCATTTCACTTGCACGACTGAGGGAGTCCTGGATTAGGGGGTCCCTGGGTGTCCGGGCTATGTGATATGGGCCGGACTAATGGGCCAAGAAGATACAAGATAGGAGGCCTTCCCCGTGTGCGGATGGGACTCTCTTTTGCGTGGATGGCAAGCTTGGCATTCAGATGTGAAGATTCCTTTCTCTGCAATCCCACTCTGTACAACCATAGGCCCCTCCGGAATCTATATAAACCGGAAGGTTTAGTCCGTAGAGGCGATCATAATCATACAAGCTAGACATCTAGGGTTTAGCCATTACGATCTCGAGGTAGATCAACTCTTGTAACCCCTATACTCATCAAAGCCAATCAAGCAGGAAGTAGGGTATTACCTCCATTAAGAGGGCCCGAACCTGGGTAAACATCGTGTCCCCTGCCTCCTGTTACCTTCAATCCTCATACACACAGTTCGGGACCCCCTACCCGAGATCGGCCGGTTTTGACACCGACATTGGTGCTTTATTGAGAGTTCCTCTGTGCTGTCGACAGAAGGTTCGATGGCTCCTTCGATCATCCACAATGATGCCGTCTCGGGGGAAACTTTCCTCCCCGGACAAATTTTCATATTCGGCGGCTTCGCACTGCGTGCTAACTCGACTGGCCACCTTGAGCAGATCAATAGCTACGCCCCTGGTCATCTGATCAGTTTTGGAAATCTGAACTATGTCGCTGATATCCGAGGAGACTTGATCTTCGAAGGGTTCGCAGCCTCGACCGCCGCTCTGGCCTTAGATCCAGAGCAGACTACCAGGTCCGAAGACGAGAGTTTAGAGCCTGCCGGACTCCCTACAATTATGGAACTTGCTATAGGAGATTTGGAGGGGACTGTGTCATCGGCAAACCCGAAGTCGCATCGGGCTCCCCTTGTCCCTAAAGTGCCGGACTCTCCCTTGGACTCCAGATCCGAATTCTCGAGGTCTGCATCAAGTGGGCGTGGCCAGGAGGCTCTCACCCTGGCCAACCTCGCGAACTCCCGCTTCCCCATCCAAACCTCGCTCCTAAACAAGGCTCTGGACTTAATGTGATCCCTCACCATTACAGAGGAATCACTTTTGAGTTACGCCTAGCCCGGACTAGGGGCTGAGAGCAGGGAATTTTACATCCCACCCACCACCCACTTCATAGCCAATGTCGAAGACTTAACCGACATGTTGGACTATGCCTCCGAAGACATGGACGACATGGACAACGATGCCGGAGACAAACAAGGCCAAGACCCTCCGTTTACCGGACGTTGGACGACCACCTCCACATATAACGTGTACATGGTAGACACACCCAAATAGGATGACGACGACAACAAGAAGGATCCGATTGAGGACAAACATGCTGAAGCACCTCCAAAGCATCGACGTCAGCGGCGGTGCTCAAAATCGCGTCGCAAAAAAGATAGCAACACCAGCACCGGAGACAATAACACTCTGGAGAATGCCGAAGAAACCGAAACCGAATGGGCAAGTTAACCCCGACGATCAAGTCGGGAACGAGGAATCGGAGGATAGTAACTACCTACCGATCTCCGAAGAGGATGTGAGCCTCGGTGACGAAGACTTTATCGTGCCGGAGGAACCCCTTGAACAAGAGCGCTTTAATCGTGAGCTAATCACCACTGCGAGAATCCTAAAAAAGAAGTAGCAACAACTCCAAGCCAAACAAGATACGCTCGATGATAGATGGACTAAAGACCTGGCAGCTGAGGAATATGGCCTCGAACGCCCAACCAAGAGCTACCCAAAGTGCAAGCTGCTACCACAATTAGACGACGAGGCCCTTGAGCCAATACCGCCAAAGTATACAACCACTGATGAACCTGACCAACCACCATGTGGACGGGACAGACCGACTACTTACGCCGAACACCAGCCCGCTCCATCCCGCCGTTGAGGCAGGGAGGTAGCGGCCCCGGGCTATACCTATGACCTACACAAGGACCTGGATAATAGAGCCAGTCAGACAAGGTAAATCTGTGGGTCAAGGGGGCGTGCTCCAACACGAGAGGACAGCCATCGGGCCTGGCACGACAGGCACAACCCCACCCGGCCCGAAAGTCGCATTCGAACTTCATCCGAACTACGCCGCGACATCGCCCGATACAGAGGCGCCGCACACCCCTTATGCTTCACCGATGAGGTGATGGAGCACCAGGTCCCTGATGGGTTTAAACCCATGAACATTGAATCACACGATGGTACTACAGAACCCGCAGTATGGATCGAAGATTTTCTTCTCCATATTCACATGGCCCGCAGTGATGATCTCCATGCCATCAAATACCTCCCGCTAAAATTAAAGGTACCAACACAACACTGGTTAAACATCCTCCCAGAGAACTCCATTGGCAGTTGGGAAGACCTAGAGGATGCCTTTAGGGACAACTTCCAAGGAACCTATGTTCAGCCTCCAGATGCCGATGACCTTAGTCACATAGTCCAACAACCAGGAGAATTAGCCCGGAATCTATGGACTAGGTTCTTAATTAAAAAGAACCAAATTGTGGATTGTCCAGACGCCTAAGCCCTTGCGGCCTTTAAACACAGCGTCCGAGATGAGTGGCTCGCCCGACACCTCGGCCAAGAAAAACCAGAGTCCATGGCAGCCCTTACCGCACTTATGACCCGCTTTTGCGTGGGAGAAGATAGCTGGCTAGCTCGCAGAAGTAATAGCACCAGCGACCCTAGCACCTCCGAAGTCAGGGATGACAACGGCAAGCCACAACGCAACAAACACAAGCGTCGAAGCAATGACAAAGATACCAAAGACACGACGGTCAATGCTGGATTCAGTGGCTCTAAACCCAGTCAGCGGAAGAAGCCATTCAAAGGAAACAAGGAATACTCGATTGGCCCTGCCAGATTCATGGCACCCCTGATAAGCCTACTAATCACACCAACATGAATTGTTGGGTCTTTAAATAGGCTGGCAAGCTAAACACCAAACATAAGGGAAAGGGGCCGCCCAGCGAGGATGATGATGAAGAGCCTCGCCCACCAAATACAGGGGGACAAAAGAAATTTCCCCCCGAGATAAAAACGGTGAATATGATATACACTACAAATATCCCCAAAAGGGAGCGCAAACATGCACTAAGGGACGTTTATGCCATAGAGCTAGTCGCGCCAAAATTCAATCCATGGTCAGCCTATCGAATCACTTTCGATCGCAGAGACCATCCGACCAGTATCCGTCATGGAGGTTTGGCAGCATTGGTCCTCGACCTAATTATCGACGAATTCCATCTCACATGAGTCCTTATGGATGGCGGCAGGAGCCTTAACCTGCTGTATCAGGACATTGTCCACAAAATGGGCATCGATTCATCAAGAATCAAGCCCACCAAAACCACCTTTAAAGGAGTAATACCTGGCGTCGAAGCCCGCTGCATGTGCTCAGTAACACTGGAAGTAGCCTTCGGTTCGTCGAACAACTTCCGAAGTGAAGAGTTGATCTTCGATGACATCCCTTTCCACAAAGGTTATCACACACTGCTCGGAAGAACCACCTTCGACTGCTTCAACGCGGTCCCACATTATGCTTACCTAAAGCTCAAAATGCCCGGACCTCGCGGCATTATTACAGTCAATGGGAACATGGAGCGCTCCCTCCGTACTGAGGAGCATACCGCGGCTCTCGCAGCTGAAGCACAGGGTGGCCTTATCAAGCCGAATATTACCCCGGCAGTCAAGCCCCCGGACACTATCAAACGAGTGCGGTCTACCCCACAGAACGACAGCCCGACTCGTCCAGAGCTAGATTAGCAATCCAGCCTCCATCACAACCCCAACTGGATGGCGGCATACGAACCGCGCGTACATAACTATGCATTAAAGATACCATGGGCACGGACGGGAGGCATACGGAAAACACGGTCCACGGGAAGGCTCGACCCTATCCGGTCCTTTATATTCTTCCATCTATTTCTTCTTGTTTTTCTTTTTCAGGTTCTGTATAACCCACACCACTCTTCAATGGTACTTAGGGTCCTTATCCAGGCCCCTTATATACACTCGATCGTTGACCCTCTCAAAGGACCATACACTATGGGGAAAGGCGGCGCACACGTGCGGTAGAGTGTCCAAATGATCTTTAAGATCATCTTTTCCAATTTAGGACCTGTATACAGCTTTCCCTTATTCTCGGCACGTAAAATGGCCTTGATGCTTATTGCATCTTCTGTAAAAATATGTTTCGACGTATCAATCAGACTGTAATGGAAACAGTTTTGCCCAACCTTGTTCGCTGTTGGCTTGTTTCTTAATATGTTTTCCCACTCTATGTCTGAATTGGCATATACACCTTGGTACGACTTAAATCGCCAGGGGCTCTATTTCAAGCCATTTATATATTCTCAACAATAGAAAGTCCGAACACTCTTAGAGTATACTTTGGCGTCCCGAATACTACATTATATGCATCGGCTCCGAATCACGTATTTGGTCAATAGTTGGGTTGCCCGGCTCCTGTGCTTGCTACCTTACGTTCCGTTTTTCGGCTAAGGTAGTAAAGGGAGAACTACTGCGATTGTGTTTCTGATACGTCTCCAACGTATCTACCTTTTCTCACGAGTTTCCTCTCGTTTTGGACTCTAATTTGCATGATTTAAATGAAACTAACCCCGGATTGACGTTGTTTTCAGCAGAACTACCATGGTGTTGTTTTTGTGCAGAAATAAAAGTTCTCAGAATGGAAAGAAACTTTGCGAGGAACTTATATATAATATATAAGAATTTCTAGAGCCAAGACCTACCAGAGAGGGGCCCCTGGGTGGGCACAACCCACCAGGGCGTGCCCCCCTCTCCTGGCGTGCCCAGGTGGGTAGTACCCACCTGGTGGCCCCGCAGACTTCAACCCTGACACTATAAATTCCTATTTTCGGAGAAAAAAATAAGGGAGAAAGAATTATCGCGATCCATGAGACGGAGCCGCCACCAAGCCCTGTTCTTCCTCGGGAGTGCAGATCTGGAGTCTGTTTGGGGCTCCGGAGAGGGGGATCTTCGTTCTTCATCATCACAAACCCTTCCCCATCGCCAATTAAATGATGCCCCCCATCGGGAGTGAGTAATTTGTTTGTAGGCTCGCTAGTCGGTAAGGAGTTGGATGAGATTCATCATGTAATCGAGTTAGTTTTGTTAGGGCCTGATCCCTAGTATCCACTATGTTCTTAGATTGATGTTGCTATGACTTTGCCATGCTTAATGCTTGTCACTTTGGGCCCGGGTGCCATGATTTCAGATCTGAACCGTTTATGTTATCATCATTATATCCATGTCCTAGATCTGATCTTGCAAGTTATAGTCACCTACTACATGTTATGATCCGGCAACCCTTGAGTGATAACAACTGGGCCAACTCCCGATGACGACAATAGTTTGAGGAGTTCATGTATTCACTATGTGTTAATGCTTTGTTCCGATTCTCTATTAAAAGGAGGCCTTAATATCCCTTAGTTTCCAATATGGATCCCACTGCCATGGGAGGGTAGGACAAAAGAAGTCATGCAAGTTCTTTTAATAAAGCACGTATGACTATTTACGGAATACATGCCTACATTATATCGATGAACTAGAGCTAGTGCCGTATCGCCCTAGGTTATAACGGTCACATGATGAATATCATCCAACAAGTCACCGATCCAATGCCTACGAACTTTTCATTATTGTTTCTGCTAAGTTACTGCTGCTATCATCACTGTTACACTTGCTACAAAATTACTGCTATCACTTTTATTGTTACTATTGCTACTGCTACTACTATCAAAACTATCAAACTACTTTGCTACTGATCACTTTGCTGCAGATAATTAATCTTCAGGTGTGGTTGAATTGACAACTCAGCTGCTAATACTTCAAATATTCTTTGGCTCCCCTTGTGTCGAATCTATAAATTTGGGTTGAATACTTTACCCTCGAAAACTGTTGCGATCACCTTACTTGTGGGTTATCAAGACCTGTTTCTGGTGCGGTTGCCGGGGAGCATAGCTATATTTGTTGAGTCACTTGGGATTATTATCATATTATCACTATGAAGAATATGAAGGATCCAAGGACTAAGATATTTCCCTCATGGACAAGGGGAGGTAAGGAACTGCCATCCAATTCTGCTTTAGATTCACCTTCTGTTATGAATAAACTTGCAACACCACCACATGCTATTAATTTTGATATGTCACAAGTTATTGATGAGGATACTTCTACTATGGATGATGCTTATGATGATGCTAGAACCTTGCTTGATAATGATGATGTGCCACTTGGTGAATTTCTTGATAAACAAATTGCTAGAGTTATACAACATGATGTTGTTGAATCTGATGATGAGCTTGAAACTGAAACTCCTGAAACACCTACTAGAACTAGCCTTCCTAGATATGAATTCCCTAAGATACCGGAAGGTTATGTTATGAGTGAAGGAACAACTAGAGATATTCTTGCTTGCAATGGTAGAGATGATCTAGAGAGATTATTACACAAGTATAAAGAAAAATCTCTGAATGCTAGAATGAAATGTGATCCTAAGTTTGCTACTTCACCTATCTTTATTGATGATAAGGATTATGAATTCTCGGTTGACCCAGAGCTAATTACTCTGGTTGAATCTGATCCTTTCCATGGTTATGAAACTGAAACTGTTGTGGCACATCTTACTAAGTTGAATGACATAGCCACCATTTTTACCCATGATGAGAAAACTCGCTATTTCTTTATTCTCAAATTATTTCCTTTCTCATGTAAGGGTGATGCTAAAGCTTGGTACAATAATCTTGCTCCTGGTTGTGTGCGCAGTCCCCAGGATATGATTTATTACTTCTCTGAAAAATATTTTCCTGCTCATATGAAACAAGCTGCCTTATAGGAAATATTTAACTTTGTGCAAACTAAAGAAGAGAGTCTCCCACAAGCTTGGAGGAGGCTTTGCCAGTTACTTAATGCTTTGCCTGATCATCCTCTTAAGAAAAATGAAATACTTGATATCTTCTATAATGGACTAACCAATGCTTCTAGGGACTTCCTAGATAGTTGTGCTGGTTGTGTTTCCAGGGAACGAAATGTTGGACAAGCTGAAGAATTATTGAATAACATATTGAAAAATTATGGTGATTGGACTATTCCTGAAACACTGCCTAAACCCACTCCTAAGAAGAGGGGTACATTATATCTTAGTCCCGAAGATATGCAACAAGCAAAGAAATCTATGAAGGAAAAAGGTATTAAAGTTGAGGATGTTAAAAATTTACCTCCTATTGAAGAAATACATGGGCTTAATACACCACCAATGCCTAAGGTGGTAGAGGTAAATTCTTTTATGAAGTTTAATGATAGTGATAATCCTCACAATATGCATCCCAGTCAATGCCTTTATGAGTTTGAAAACTACATTAGAAAACAAGGTCACTTCAATGCAAATGTTATGAAACAATTGAAATACAATTCTGATATGATTGCTCGCTTGAGTGACTTGTTATTTAGAATATCAAATGATGTTAGAGGTGTTGAAAAGCATGCTTCTATGGTTCAAACCCGGTTAGAACAAGTTGCTAAATCTCAAAGAGAATTGCTTGATGAAATGAATCATAATATGCATGACTTTGCTGTTAGAGTTGCAACTACAGGAGGTAAAATGACTCAGGAACCACTTTATCCCGAGGGACACCCTAAAATAATAGAACAAGATTCACAAAGAGCTAACACTAGTGCACCTAGTCCTTCTAGAAAGAAAAAGAAAAATGATAGGACTTTGCACACTTCTAGTGAACCTGATAATGAAAATGAAGTTTCTATCTCGGATGCTGAAACCCAATCTGGTAATGAACACTCACCTAGTAATAATGAAAAAGTTAATGCTGAGGTTCATGAAGACTCTCAACCAAACAATGAAAAGGAACCAGATAATCATGTTGAGATAGAACCACCTGTTTGATCTTGATAACCCACAAGCTAAAAATAAAAAGATATGATAAAATAAGCTTCATTGCTAGGAAACATGGTAAAGAAAGAGAACCGTGGGTTCAAAAACCTATGCCTTTTCCACCCAGGTCAACTGAAAAGAATGACGATGAAGAATTTGAACGCTGTGCTGAAATGCCGAGGCCAGTCCTTTTGCGTACTCGCTTGACTGATATCTTGAAAACGCCTCCTTATGCAAAATATATGAAAGACATCATCACAAATTAAAGAAAAATACCAGAAGCTGAAATCTCCACTATGCTTGCTAATTACACTTTTAAAGACGGAATACCTAAAAAACTTGGAGATCCAGGAATACCAACTATACCTTGCTCTATCAAAAAGAATTATGTGAAAACTGCTTTGTGTGATTTAGGAGCTGGTGTTAGTGTTATGCCTTTCTCTTTATATAAAATACTTGATTTGAATAAACTCATACCTACTGAAATATCTTTGCAAATGGCTGAGAAATCAACTGCCATACCTATCGGTATCTGTGAGGATGTGCCCGTTGTTGTTGCTAATGTTACTATTTTGACTGACTTTGTTATACTTGAGATGCTCGAGGACGACAACATGTCGATTATCCTTGGTAGAACCTTCTTGAATACTGCAGGGGCTATTATTTATTGCAATAAAAGCAAGGTCACTTTTCATATTAATGGCAATGAGCACACGGTGCACTTTCCAAAGAAACAATTTCAAGTGAATGGTGTTAATGTTATTGAAAAATCTCCGACCATCACTATTGGAAGTTTTCAAATACCTCTACCTACTGTCAAAAATAAATATGAAAAACTTATTGTTGGGGAAATGCATATCCCCATTGAGGTAACTTAGTGATTTTCGGAAGTTCTTCGGTTTCATGCTAGTCGAAAGTGGTTGTTAATAAGACTTGATCAACCTTATTAATGGATCATTTTTGAATGGTATGAAGTTGATGAATTTAGTAAGCACTACTTTTTGTCCCTACTTTTTATTCTCTGTTTTTATCAGTTAAATAAAATAAAATACCATGTTTTGTCTGTTTTTCTGAATTTCCCGTGCAATAAAAAATGACCCAAACATAAAGGTTCTCAGAATGCCCTGAAAATTTGATACGATTTTTTCTGAATATTTGAGAATTTTTGGTGCAATAAACATCAGAGGGAGGTGCACCAGGTGGGCACAATCCACCTGGGCGCGCCAGCACCCCCAGGCGCGCCCTGGTGGGTTGTGGTCCCCACGTGAGCCCCCTCACCTACCTCTTCATCCCACATCATCACTTACCTCTAGAAAAAATCCCCATTGCTCTCTCTCTCCCGTGTTCTTAAGCTCAAACCCGCGGGTTTCAATCTCTTTGCCTGAAGCTCCGTTTCCGAAATGGTTTCGGGGGATTGTTGCTTGGTATGTGATTCCACCATTTGTCCAATTAGTTTTTGTTTTAGTGGCTTATACTTTGAATAGTTAGCTACTCTTGGTGCTGCTGTAGATGTGCTTGCATGTTGAATTCTTAGTGTTCTAAGTAGGTTGAACGCTTGCTATGGCTTCTATGTATCCCTATGAGTACTTGCTATCAATTTTGTGAAGTTTTGTTGAGAAAATTTTGTGGACTGAAAATTCAGTTTTTTGTTAATAGGAAAAATTGTATGCGGACATGAATATCTTCATGAAGTTTGGCTCTAAGAAGAACTCCAAGGGTGTTATTGGGGAGTCTTCTGACAGTGATCTCCACCCCCGAAGGTTGGCGGAGGTACGGCCGTGCAAATGGCTGCACACGTCGTTCCTGCAAAAGGCTAGAATTCTTGAGGAGTTCATGCAATATGTTGCTAATGCCAGCGTCACCGACTTCATCACAGATGAGTGTGACCAGCACCACATCCTCACAAACATATTTGTTTAGAGCTTTACTTTCTTGCCTAGAAATAATCCTCCTGAAGTGAGCTTTGATTTATATACTGAAAACCATCAGATACCACTTACTGAGTTTTGTGACGTATGCATGATCCCATCTAATGGGAGCTTGGCTGAGCCTAGGTCGGTCGAGTTTGAGCCCTTTTATCGCACTCTGACAGTGGGTGATGAGAGAGAAGTGTCAGCCATCATTGCCGCTGGCTTACATTTTCCTGTTGTTTGTTACTTTGCATTTTTTATTACCAAATGCTTGCTTGCTAGGGATAAGGTGGGTGCACTTAGTTCACCAGACCTTGCTGTTTTACGTCGTGCACTGAAGGGCGACAACACTTATAGCTTGTGAGCTATTGTGGCTCGTCACCTCCATCTTAATAAATCTCAGGGCAAAATACATGGTGGGATTTATGCTACTCGTTTGGTGGCTCACTTCAAGGTTGAGATACGCCGTCATGATTTCCCTCTTACCAAAGTTTACCTAGACCGTGCAGCCATGGATCACCACCATTTTACCTTGTCTTCTCCTGTTGAATATAATGTTTGCAGATTCCAGCTTGGTCCATGGCACTCTTGCACTATTATTATTTTCATATCATTTGGTCGTGCAAGTGAAAGGCAATAATGACGATATTCGATGAACTGGCTGTGGCAAAGAGAAACTAGTATGAACTCGACTTGTTCTGTTTGTGTAAATATGTTTAACCTAGCATCCAGGCTTTAGCATTATGATTAAACATGTTTGCAATGACAATTATAGTTTCTCATGCCATGCATAAGTAGCTGGGAGTTCATAATGATTTATCTTGGATATAAACATAGCGTTAAAATGATTGTGATGTAGTATGATGATATGGTATCCTCCTCTGAATGTTCAAGTGGCTTGACTTGGTACATGTTCATACATGTAGTTGAATCAAAACCAACATAGCCTCTATAAAGTTTACGTTCATGGTGTTCATATCCTACTCATGCTAGTGTCCAATGTTACTTACGCACAATGCATGGTTATGATCATTGTTGCTCTCTAGCCGGCCGCTCCACAATCTAAATTGCTAGACTTTGCCTGTACTAAGTGGGGATTCTGCTTGTACATCAAAAACCTTGAACCCAAAGTTATTCCAGATGAGTCCACCATACCTACCTATATACAGTATTACCCTGCCGTCCTAAGTAAATTTGCATGTGCCACCTCTAAAAACTTCTAAAATTTATCCGTTTTGTGTGCCTAGATCGTTCATGGAACAACAAGAGGTGGTCGGTATCTTCCATGCTAAGCGGGTTATTCTCAAGTCGAGTGTTTATTCACTCGCCATCGCACGAGAAAATGGGCGGTAATAGGGATTCCCAGTCCAGAACTCAAAAATGCAAATAATTAAACAAAAGTCCCCCGGGACTGATGTTAGTATGGACGACACCCATTGTTTCGGACAAGCCGTGGAGTGTGATTGATGGTGGAGGGGGAGTAAACCTCTACTTTTATCGCTTGGGAACCGCCACTAGCGTGCTTAGCATGGAAGATGTTGATAACTGATGGTCGTGAAGTAAATGGAAGGGTGCATGTCTCAAAATTTCATTTATCTCTGTTTTAAAAATTGAGCTCTGGAACCTCTGCAAATCACTGCTTCCCTCTGCGAAGGTACTATCTATTTACTTTTATGATGTGTCATCACCCGCTAAAACAAGTGCCAGAAACTGAGTAGAGCACAACAGTCATGATTTATGCATTGTGTGTAGCTAATGTTGGGTGCATCATGACTGGATCTTTTCTACCATGAATTACAATGTTTAGTCGCTGCTTGAACTTTGGAGGTCCTCTGCATTTATGTTTTGCGGTCTCAGAAAGGGCTAGCAAGATAACACTATTGTCATATTATATCATGGTTGTTTTGACAACGTGTTGCCGTTTGAGATATCTTATTATTGCTCGCTAGCTGATTATGTCATTGATATGAGTCATTATAATATTTAGGAGTTATTGTCGACATGGTTAGTTATAATGCTGGCTGAAAACATGGGTGATGTTTAAGCTTATTTATGCAAACAAGAGCAAAAGAGTTCGTAAAAGTTTTTCTTTCTCACTTTCAGTTTATCAACTAAATTGCTTGAGGACAAGCAAAGGTTTAAGCTTGGGGGAGTTGATACGTCTCCAATGTATCTACCTTTGCTCACGCTTTTCCTCTCGTTTTGGACTCTAATTTGCATGATTTAAATGAAACTAACCCCGGACCGACGTTGTTTTCAGCAGAACTACCGTGGTGTTGTTTTTGTGCAGAAATAAAAGTTCTCGGAATGGAATGAAACTTTGCGAGGAATTTTTATATAATATATAAGAATTTCTGGAGCCAAGACCTACCGGAGAGGGGCCCCTGGGTGGACACAACCCACCAGGGCACGCCCCCTCTCCTGGCGTGCCCAGGTGGGTTGTACCCACCCGGTGGCCCTGCAGACCTCAACCCCGACACTATAAATTCCTATTTCCAGAGAAAAAAATAAAGGATAAAGAATTATCGTGATCCACGAGACGGAGCCGCCACCAAGCCCTGTTCTTCCTCGGGAGGGCAGATCTGGAGTCCGTTTGGGGCTCCGGAGAGGGGGATCTTTGTTCTTCGTCATCACCAACCCTTCTCCATCGCCAATTCCATGATGCTCCCCACCGGGAGTGAGCAATTTCTTTGTAGGCTCGCTGTTCGGTGAGGAGTAGGATGAGATTCATCATGTAATCGAGTTAGTTTTGTTAGGCCATGATCCCTAGTATCCACTATGTTCTTAGATTAATGTTGCTATGACTTTGCCATGCTTAATGCTTGTCACTTTGAGCCCGGGTGCCATGCTTTCAGATCTGAACTGTTTGTGTTATCATCATTATATCCATGTTCTAGATCCGATCTTGCAAGTTATAGTCACCTACTACGTGTTATGATCCGGCAACCACTACTAGGGAAAAGCCTACCAGCAGCGAGGGTGTTGGGCCTCTCAGTAGCGCGGGCACCGGCGCTACTAATAAGGCGCTACAACTAACGTATAGCAGTAGCGCCGGTTGTCCCACGCTACTGCTATACATGAATAGCTGTAGCGCTCTTTGGGAAAGGGCGCTACTGATATTATCTGCAGCGCTATTTGCTGGGACGCGCTACTGACAATGCGGCACTACTGCTAAATTTCCCCCCTCGCTACTACTAGTTTATTTATTAGTTTTTTTCCTGCATATTTGTTTTGTATTTGTTTTGTATTTGAATAGGCTTTATACAATAATCTTTAGCATATCATACACATACAAATGTAATCATAGCATATACATACAATTAGTCTCATCAAATCATGTCATCATCATAATCATCATCCCACACAAAGTGGTCTCTCGTCATCATCTCGAAAATAGCGATACAAGTCTCGAATGATATGCAAATACATCGTCATCCATCTAAACAATGATATACGCGAGAAGAGCTATCACTTTGAGAACATGAGTTCGTATCCCTCTTTCGCATTAGCGTGAACCTCTAAACTAACTACTGCCTGTCGCTCGGAAACCGGAAGGGCCTGACACTCCGGCCACTTGTCGTATATATACTCCTGGCATAGCACTTCTTCGCCATCTATGATCTATGCACCTGCATCATCACATGAGTCGATGATATGCAACATATATAGTTGAGCAACAGAAAGAGACAGACTTGGCAAAAATAAAAACAACATATCATAAGCATAAATAACAAAGTTCATCGTACCCCAAAATGCCCTAACTAGAGTGATTTTCGCTAGTCGAGGAGGAGGACGGTTTAATTACATCACAAATAAAGTTTCACCGTGCATAACTCAAAGTTTTGTCATACAGAAAGTATGGACTAAACGGACACATTGTCATATATCGACAATCACTCCAACATGTCGTTCCATCCATCCAAGTCAGGGAGATAGTCCCCGAGCCTAGTGAAAGGCTTCAGGTCGAGACGCTGAGAGGCTATCCATGTTCGGACGTCTTCCCGCGACATTTGTCCTTCTCCGTAGAACATCCCTGTTTTTCCGACGACCTCCTTCATGATGATTTGGGCAAGTTCGCGCTGGATGTTATAGAACTCAGCTCGAAGTCGATGATCCTCGATATCTCCTATGTCCTTTGCCCATTGCAGAATATGGGCATCGCCGGATCTAGGTGACATGCGAAGGTTCTGGTGATCCCGTCTGTACTCCAGCATGTGGTGTAGGACATAGAATCCATCATTAAGAGAATCGTTCGGTTGCTGGATGCAGCAGAAGTCGGTCTTATGGCCGAAGGCGACCCTGCCGCCCCTTCTCTTCTTGTCCCTGACCTCTCCACCCCTTGCTTGGTAGTAAAACATAGCACTGTCGAGAACATCCTTGATGTGGGTGTAATCCTTTTTGTGAATGTTCTTCGACGAGTCCAAGTAAAGAGCGTGGGAGAATCGGGGGTAGAGGATGATGAGGACGGCGCGCCCGCCGCTGCGCAAAATAAGTCCTCAAATTAATTAGCCTCCACCGTGCAAATGAATGATTGAAATCGAAGGAAGGATAGCAGCGCGGATGACTTACACGGGATGATAAGGCACGAGAATCGCCTCCTTGTCCTTATTGGCGAGCATGAAATTGACGATGTAATCCCTCGCGTATTCACGGTGATTTGCGCAGACTCCCAAGAAGCCCTCGTGCATGTAGTACGGGTCAGCGACACAGATATGAGATATCTGCTCAACCCCGATGATGTAGTTCATGTGCAAGGCATAAAGGCGGACAAACGTAAAATCCAGCTTCTTCACGTGAAACATGTCGAATATGTAATCGAATCGGAGGAAGAACTTATCCGCGGGGAAGCTGTCGACGTACGACATTTGCCGCGGAACGTTAACCACGTAGAGTGGGTATCCTGGATCTTTCGAGGCGATGAGGTCTTTCTCTACCCGCAGCACATCGTCATGAAGTCTCTTTAGATCGCCGAATCTGGCCCGTAGCGCTGTTGCAGGTAGGATTGGTTGACCGGGGATATGCCATTTATCCGCACCGGGGATATCTATACGGTCCTGAAGCCGAGGCTGCTGAGGCGGCTGGATCATAGAAACAACTTTTTTGCCTTTCCTCGCTCTCTTCCTAAACTTCTTTACTACCGGAAGGTCGTCCATAATATGTTGAGACGGCAATTCAGGCACCGACTCATGACGCTCAAACCCTGAGGAGGCGCCAGTATAGACATACTGTTCAGCAGCGCCATCGTCGTCCTCATCCTCATCCATGGCGACGTCATCAGCGACTAATGGAGCCTCCTCCTTACCCCGTCCGCTATCACCCAACCCGACACCCGACGATAATTGGGTAGGTGGGGTGTTGATGTTCATACCTTGCTGAGGCTGCGTGCTCGTGGGTGTGCTCCCGGCCGCCTCCAGACGAAGCAGACTCTTTGGCCACAACAGGACCCACCCAGCATTGCAACAATCACCAAGCCGCCGCGGTGTCTCGTCGTCATCCCCCAGTAGTACTGGAGGAGGCAAATTCTCGTGGCCCGGTTTGACACTGGCCACGGAAACCTTGAAGACGTTCGGGGGGATCGGCCGGCTGTGGAACAATGGTTCCTTCGGCTCCATTATCGTCGCCTTCCCCACGTCCACCTTCTGGTCGCCGATGGTGTACAATATGGTGCACGGGGTTTCGTCGGCCTGCAAAGAAAAGTCTGCGACGTGAGACATCCGAAAGGCAACGAAAACGGGAGATTATACATTTATATTGAAGGGGGCCGGTGTGACAGATACCGTGAGGGCGTCGAGCTCAGCCAAAGACGAAGCACCGCCTAGCACGTCCGGTGCGGGAGCCGGTGCGGGAGCAGGTGCAGCTGCAGGTGCTGGTGCAACGCTAGTCGAGCTGCTCCCCGCCAAGAAGTCAGCAAGGGGAAAGTCCGCTGCATCTTTTTTTGGATTTTGCCTGGTCCAATTGAAAACGGCCGGAACCAAGGTAGTAGAAATATCTAAAGCCACCTGTTTTGCGGCAGCTACCGCTGTTGCGACTGTCTCAGTTGATTTCTTCTCAACCGCAATCTCAACCCTCTTGTCGATGTTTTCTTCATTTAACCTCCGCCTTTCCTTTCTCTCCTCCGTGGTCTCACGGTAGTACTTCTTCCACGTGGCGCCATCTCCGACACCGTGCACGCGTCCATACGACGGTCGAGTATCCACCGGTTGTTGTTTCAATATGTTCAACGCCCGGTTGAATGGAGTGTCCCACTTGGGCCTCGCCAATGCCTCAGACGGCGAGTCGCTTTCGGCCGCAATCCTGTGCTGCTCTCTCTGCAAAAGGCACAACGATCGTTTACAAATATGACTAACGTGTGCAGTCGAATTGATCAGAAACTAAAATTACCAGCAGTCTCATGAACTCCGTAATGACCGGTGTTGTCTCGTAAACCTTTTTCACTGGGTCCCAACGGTGCCGGGCCCTGAGGACGTCACGCTCCCGCGGGACGGTGAACTCCGCCAAGGGGTCTGGGATACCCAGACTCGCGGCTTCCGCGTCCTCCTGGGCCCATTTGGACCTCTTTCCGCCGTAACCACGGCTTCCGAGGTGGTGGCTCCCAATGTTCCTCGCTTGAAGCCCCTTCATGTACTTAGACTTTTTTTGGCATCTTCGGCCTCGCAAGCCTCCTTGAATATTTGAAACTGCTCTTCCGTGATTGTCGGATTATCCTTTACAATCTCGGAGTAGGGTTCCTTCTTGTCGATGATCCTTGCTTTCACTCGATTTTTCCAGGCGGCCAACGCGTCGCTAAACTTGGTCATGGCATGTTTGTTTATCTTCTTCATTGTCGGGCCTCATCTGGATCTTTATAATCCTTCTCATTCCGGCCCGGGAACAAGAATATCTCGTGAAACTTCTTTAGGAGGGAGCTCCTCATATTTTCTATCTTCTATAGTTTCTCATCGTTGATGGTGGCGGTTGTCCGTACGATGCAGCCTATTTGATTGCCGTAGCATCGACACGCTTCCTCGGGCGCCGTTGGCTCAAAATTGCCGTCGTCCACCTCCGTGACCACCACTCTAGTAGTCCTGAGTTTGTTAGGAACCCGTTGCCTCTTTGCTTTTGGTTCTACACCGGCTCCGCTCCCCGAGGCAGCACCGGTCTCAGTCTCAGCGCCGGTCTCGATGCCGGTCTGAGTCTGAGCGCCGGTCTTAGTCTCAGCACCGGTCTACGTGTCGGTCTCAGTCCCCGATGCCACCGGTGGGCCCAGCAATAACATCGGTTGATCATCGGTAAGGCTAAAAAATTCGTCTGCCGCCCGGTAGGCGTCGTCGCAATCACCAGAACCCTGTCCTTCATCGTTGCTAGCCATGTTTCCTATGATTAAATCTAGTCAATTAATTCTAGACCTAATAAAATGAATAATGACATAAAAAAGGCCTATTGTTTTGCAGGAATGTTGACTCCTTCCTAGTGCGGCAAATCACGGGCACTCGATATGTCCTAGTTTGTAGCACAAGTCATGCCGAAATTCACGGAAAATTTCGGCATGAGCTTTGCTAAAAAGTGGACAAATCGAGAACCTAAAATTTGCCGGAAAAGAAATGAATCAACATTCCGGCAAAACATAGGCCACTAAGCATCATTCCCTGCAAACAGTGTCCAAATATACACGAGCAACCACATGTGCAAACAGTGTAGAAGAAAATTCATTTAACTACTAATAGAACAAAATTTAGTTAACTTTAGTGCTCTATAATGATGAAAGGAAAAAAAATTCAGTTAACTACTAATTTCATTCAGTTAGGTTATTCATTTAACATCACCTAATTAACCTACTGTACCAATACTACTAGCAGCACTACTAACCTAATTAACCTAGCAAAACTCTAGTGCCCTAACTGAAAAACATCTAATTAACATCTACTAGTACCACTATTGCCCTAACCTAATTAACATCTACTAGTATCACTATATACTATACAAGCAGCATCTACCCTAATTAAACCCTACTGCCCTAACTAACTTTTGTTGTAAACCAATTTTTTTGCTCTAAACTAATTTTTGCTCTAACATCTACTACTTAACATCCTTTGCTCTAAACTAAATTTTTTGCTATAAACAAACTTTTGCTCTACTAATTTTTTCTCTAGAATGCAGAGAGAGATGAGTGGGGGGAGGGGTGGGGGACTTACAGAGAGGGGAGAGACGATGGCGGGGAGGTGCTCGGTGATGGAGGCAGGGGCGGAGAGGGCGGGCTCGGGCACGGGCAACGATGGTGCTGGGCGGGCTCGGGCGGCGATGAGGTGGAGGGCGCCGGCGGTGACGTCGAGGGCGGTCTCGGGCGGCGGCGGTGAGGCTGAGGGCGGTCTCGGGCGGCGGCGGTGAGGATGACGGCGGCCTCGGGGGGAGACGGTGAGGTTGTGGGCGTCCACGCCGGCAGGAGACGGCGGCGAAGTGGGGCGACGGTGAATTGGGGAGACGGCGGCGAGGGCGAGGGATTTGGGGAAGAAGTGGTGGCCGGGGGGCCGGGAGAGGGGAAACCGCTGTTTAAGTGCAACGTAACGGTAGCGCATTTCCGAAAACGCGCTATAGCTAAGTTAGCTATAGCGCGTTTCCTGAAACCCGCTACTGCTATTCCTTTCTCCTTTTTCCCTTTTTTCTTTTATTTTTCTTTACATTTTATTTTTTTCCTTTCTCCTTTTTCTATTTCTTCCATTTTCATTTACTTTTCTACTTGTTTTTCACTTTATTTTATTTCCGGTAGCAGCAGCACCTTACACATAAGCGCGCTACAACTAAGGAGAGTAGCAGTAGCGTTGGGCCAGTATACGCACTACTGCTAGGTTGGGCTAGCCATGCGCGCCCAGTTCAAACATAGCAGCAGCGCTTTTTGCCAGTACGCACTACTACAAAAGTCATAGCAGTAGCGTTTGATTTTGTACAGTGCTACTGGTAAGATTCTGTGTACATGCTTTTACCTAGTAGTGAACCCTGGAGTGACAACAACCGGGCCCACTCTCGGGGAGTTTGTCGGATTTCGGGTTCCAGCAAAACCCTTAAGGTTCGAACACTAGGGTGCACGCGAAGATCTCCACCTCACCGATCACGCCCTCAAGCACTTTGCGATCTCAAAGGCTAGCTTGACGAACTCTCAACACAAGAGAAACAAGATTTATACTGGCTCGGGCCACCGTTGCGGTGTAATTCCCTACTCCAGTGTGGTGTGGTGGATTGCCTCTTGGGCTGATGATGAACAGTACAAGGGGAAGAATAGCCTCCTGAGGTGAGGTGTTCTTGTGCTTGGTTGGTGTGTGGATAAGGATGGAATGGCTCGGATCTAAGATGAGGTCGATCCTCCCCTCATCCGCTGTGGTGGCCAATCCTATTTATAGAGGCCCTAGTCCTCTCCCCAAATATTGAGCGGGAAGAGAGCCAACAACGGCCAATTTGAAAGAGGACAGCTAGTACAAGTTATCCTGACAAAAACAGTCTTCGCCTACCAAAGGCTCTGGTGGTGACGCCGTCTTGGGCTCCACGGTGACCTCCATCCTGCCATCCTGCTGGTCTTGGTCTCGTTGCACCGATATGAAAACCTTTGCTTGATGTCTCGGTGCTCTTCATCTGCGCTTGCCTCCTTAGCACCAAAGAGGAAACAAGGACACTGTGAGCGCTGGCGCCCGCCTGACACCCGCCTGGTCTCGATCATCATGGCTCATGTCGTTGGAGCCTCGCAAGGTTTGCCTGGCCTTGATCTCTCCGCCCCTCGTGAGCCAGCCTGGTGAGGCCGCTCCCGAGGATGTCTTGTGTCGCCCACCTCGCGAGGCTTGGCCCCTCGCGAGGGTCTTGAATGCTTGTTGGTGAAGTTGCGCCGTACGGGCCCGCTTGCAGCGCCACGCCGTGGGTCGCAGGCAGGCAAGTCTGGGGACCCCCGTTCCCAGAACACCGAAAGTAGCCCCGGGGCCCAAGGCGCGCTCGGGCTTGGCTTTGACGCGAAGCCAAAGGGCAAGGGCGGAGCGCCGAGGGCCTCAATAGCCTGCGGCCTTGGTCGACGTGTGGCAGTTGATTGGACGTGGGCGTCTCTGCTTCCCCATGTTGCCTCGGCAACTGCCCGACTGTCAAAAGGCTAGCATAGACGACGCTTGCCTTCACTGCTTCCTTTCTCCTTGCTCCAGATCCCCTTTCCTGCTCCCTGCTTCCGAAATCTCCAGATCTACTCCCATCCTTTCCTGCATCAGCGACCAATGGCGCCCCGGAGGGTCAAGCCCGCCTCGTCGCTAGCTTGGTACGAGCCAACCCTCGATGCACCCAACGTCTCGAAGAAAAACTTCACTGCCACGTGCTTGCTGACGGTGGGGGAAAGAAACCAGAAGGGGAAGACTGGGCTCTGGGCCGGCTCCGACGTGCCGGAGCCCGAGGGAAGCACCTTCTTCCGCTTCTTTACGAGCAGCATCATCGCGGGGCTGGTTTCCCCCTTTTCTGACTTCTTCTACGAGGTCCTTGACCACTATCGACTGCATGCACTACATCTTCATCCCAACTCTATCCTTCTCTTGTCGATCTTCGCCTACTACTGCGAGGCGTACCTCAGTGTGATGTCGTTCGTGGCTCTGCTGCGCCACTTCTTCTTCCTCCGCATCAATGATGGCCATACCTCCGGGTGTGCCAATTTCATCGCGGCCGGCAAGGCCAACTCAATCTCGAAGACTGGGAAGAAGGCCGATGGCTTTCGGAGCAAGTGGGCCATGATGGATGCCAAGTGCGCCCACCCATGCTTGACGCTGACGACAGAGATGCCCAGTTCGACTAGGGGTGGTCTCGCGCGAAGCTCACTGATGAGTGGGCTATGTTGGTGCTGGAGCAGATGAACACCGACCTGAAGCTGGGCAACGCGAAGACGACAAAGGTGACAGGGGCCATGCTCCTGAGGGAATTCCTGACGCTGCACGTAGCCCCACTCCAGGCACGTACGCGTCCCTTGTGGGACCTTGGGAACGAAGAGGACAAGGTTCGCCTGAGCCCGAGAGCCTTGTCTGATGATGAGCTGGCTGTGGCTCTACACATCCTGGTCGGGGACGACCAGGAGTACCCGCTGAATGTCTTCACTCCCTAGTTCCGCCGCAAGGACGGGGCGCTGGTCGTGGCCTCCAGGCCGACCTTTGACGAGCGTGGACTGGTGCCGCCGGCGCCCACCGGGGCCCCTGTGGCGCCGACGCCAGTGGAGCTGTCTTCTGGTGAGTCCTGCAGGGAGGAAGAGGAGGAGGAGGAAGACTCAGAGGTGACCCCTGAAGGGAATGGGGAGACCTCCCCCTTGAGCAAAGCTGACATCCTCCGCACCCTTCCTGACGACGACGAGGCTGACGCCCTCCTGGAGAAGGGAGAGCCGCCCGTCATCCCAACGAGGGACCGATCGGTGTTGATCTCCCGGGACACTGCTTCTGCTCGGACGACGCCTGGAGCCGCTTCCGGCCCAGCTGCCGCTCCTTCTTCTGCTTCCGGAGCTGGCCCGCCCGTACCTCGGGTTGCGAAGCTCTCCGGCTTCAAGCCCCCGAAGCAGAGGGACTATGTCGCAACAGATCAGTAAGTGTCCCCGTCTTGCCTTGTTCTTGCTGTTGATGCTTGTTTCCGACTCTTTTTCCTTTTTGTGTAACCAGGGCGACGCCTGCGGCGAAGAGGATAAGGCAGAGTGAGGTGGTGCCGCTCGAGTCCAGGTCGCCTCCTGTGACCACGCCCCTCTCCATGAGCAAAGGTGGGGACGGTGCTCGTGCTTCTCCAGCCCGGTCATCCTCGCGAGGCTGGGTGGAGCATCCTCGGGACGAGTCTGCCCCCGAAGCGCCCCTGACTCAGGAGGTGCCAGCGTCCGGCTCGGGTGCTGAGGTCCAAGAGGCTCAGGAGCTTCCTACCTCCTAGGCCATGGTGACGACGACGCCTCTTCCTCCTTCTTCTGCCATGTTGCTGACCCCAGGTTCCTCCGCTTCTCCTGACGTCCTGGAGAGGGCCCTTTCTGAGATGGCCCGGCTCCGAGAAGATCTCCAGAGCGCCGAACCCCTCCTGGCGGCTGGTCGCCTGGAGCTGATCTCTGGTTGGCTCCATTCTGACGTGTCCGTTCGGGCGGCACTGAGCCAGGTCACGGTGACCTCTGAGGGGGAGAAGCGAGCCGCAGCTCAGGCAGCAGCAGCTTGCGAGGTGGCGCTGAAGGACGCCAAGGCCGCCCAAGGTCGCTGCCAGGAGCTGGAGGCCGAGGTGAAGATCCTGCGTGATGAGCGTGACGAAGATGCCTGTGGCCGTAAGGTAGAGGAAGAGAGGATGAAGGCCCGGGAGGAAGCCGGCAAGGGTCGCGACACTGTGCTGGAGCAGCGGGCGCAGGCACAGGCCGCTGAGCGTGGCCGGCTAGAGGGGCTAGAGCAAAAGGTGCAGGTTGAGAAGGCTGAACTTGATGACAAGGTGAGGGTTCTGTCCGAGGACCGCACTGCCTTCACGCTTATGGAGAAGAGGTCTCGCGAGGCCCTGAAGTCACTCTATGAGAAGGGCTTGGAGAAGGCGTTAACCACCAATGAGGACGGCCCTGCCCAGTTGCTTCCCTACTTGGTCGAGGCACTTGAGGAAGTCGTGCACGAAATCGGCCCCAGGGCAGAGGCAGAGGCTCGCGTCCTTTCTTCAGCTGCGGTGACGCGCGTCTTCAGCCACCTCCATCTTCGCGATCCTGCCGCCCGCCTTGACGAGCTGCTAGAGCCCGTGGCTGATGAACACTCCACAGCCGTCGCCGCAGTCGTGAAAAGTCAGGTGGAAGCCCTATTGAAGAAGTTAGATGCCTTCGCCCCCGCGCCTTCGACCGGTGGTGCAGGTGAAGGCGATGCCACCCAGGAGGGGGCGCCTCTTGCAGGTGCCGGCGGTATCGATGGATGACCGGCTTGTGGCTCCTTTCCTGTTAAAACTCCTGTGACATGTAGCGTGCCTCGTGGAGGCGTTTAAACTTGTGTTTGATATTCAGAGAAGAATATGTCTTGTAATATTTGCTTTGAGATTTTTGCGATTTCCTTCCCATTTTCTTTACGTTCTACGTCGGCAGAGCCTGACCCCGCGCATACCTCAGCCGCTGTTGGGTCGACCGGATCACTAGGACAGTCCAAGGAGTGAGGGGCTACGTGGTCAGTTAGGCTCCTGAGTCGCAATGCTTAGGAGTCCCCCTTGACACACAAACAGCTTGTGGAAAGGAGATGCGATGGTAGGTCTTGTGTTCTAAGTCGGTAGGGCCTGACCCCGGGCATACCTCAACCGCCATTGGTCCGACCGGATCACCAGGACGGGCCAAGGAGTGAGGGGCTACATGATCAGTTAGGCTCCTGAGTCGCGATGCTCAGGAGTCCCCCTTGACATTCAAACGACCTTCATACCTTAGCTCTGCTAGGGAGGGCGCGCGACAACCAGATCCGAGGGACCTGTCGGGGTGGCGTACGCTTGGGCGTGACCCGAGCGTAGCCCCCGTGCCCAGCCCCCTCGCACGGCTCTCCCGAGGGGAGGCGTTGCATTGAGGCCAGACACCGAGCCCGGAGGCTCCCTGAGGTTGATACGGCCGTGAGGCCGCCCTTAGTTGTTTATCACCAGGATGGACCATTGCGCTTCTGCACTTGCACGGGCATAGCCGCTCCTCGGCAGTGTCGACTACCAGAACGGAGCATGGTGCTTCCACTGGTACGTGGGAGAGGACTCCCTACTACGGAGAGCCCCCGGGGCGTGTACAGCCCCGCCCTGACACATGGCTTGCACGGCAGGGCTAGACGAGGTGTGTCTAGGCACTCATGAGCCAGCGCGGGACTCACGAGGCCCTACCTCAAGGCGGGTTGCGCCTGGTCTTGATTCTTGTTCACTGCGTTGGTTTTGCGAGGTGGTCAGACAACCTGCGCCAAATGAATCTCCTGAGGTTATCACGTGAGAAAGCCAAGCACCAACGGCCCTAGGAGGTGACGTGAACGGGGCCGAACCGCCAGACAGAGCTCAGCCGTCGGATTTATCGATGTTGCAGGGACGGACCTGAGCACAGACGCCGTGCCTAACCCTCTCACGCGAAGGGTCCTGAAGAAACACAACTAGCGTGCGGCTCCCGCGGTGGGCGACAATCAAGCAGGTGATAATCATAGATAGATTAAGCATGGAAGGCAAACTAGCTCAGGTAAATGCATGAAAGATATGTGCCACTGGGTCCAGTCCGAGCGGCTTGGGGATGATGCAGCCCGAGGGGCGCCCCCAGCAAGGTAAGCTAAAGACATAAAAAGAAGGGATACATGCCACAGGGACGGACCCAAGAGGCCTGGGAATAATGTAGCCCCTGGGCGCTCCCAGCTAAATAAACTTGGAAAATGTCACCTGGTTCCATTGATAAAGGGGTGTTGAGGCAGCTGAAGGTACGCGGCGAAGGGGTTCCTCCTCATGAGCCACCGAGGCCCTGAGCCTCGGGAGGCCCTAGGGGTCCAGGCGGTTCCTTGATGACCGTCGCCATCTCTGCCAGGACTGCATGTTGCCTGGCCTCCTGACCCACCATGACGCTCCGCATGTTGCGCTGGAAGGCAGTAGCCACGCTCGGCAGGCTGAACGGCATGCAAACGTAGCTGTGAGGTGGACCTTCGCAGCGCCCAACACGCGAAGGCCAGAAGCACTCCTGAGATGCGGCTCGGTTGAGCCTTGGTATGTCGATGCAGATGCGCAGCTCACCACCCTTGCCTGGGTGGGGAGCAACGCCAGGTGGGAGGCGGTCGCCGCGTATTGCTCTTGCCTCCTGAAGCTCCTGAGATACCTTGGTGATGAACTCCTGAGCGCCGGGCGCTCCTTGCCCAGTGTCCTCCTGAGGGAGACGTGTCGCGAAACACACCTCCAAGTGGTGCCCGAGTGCCTCCCTCGTGACATTGGCAAGGTCTAAAGCCCTCCAGAAGAGAGCCCATGAGCCCTGCCCGAGGAGGGCGTCGGGTGCGCCTTGCTATGTGACAGAGGAAGGCGCCCCAGGTGCGGGCGCTGATCCTGATGAGGTACCACTTGCAGCGCCGCCCTCCTGAGGTCCGGCACGGAGTAGCTACTTCTTCTTCATGGGGACGATGTCAGGAGGGTACCGAGCTGCATTGTTGCCGGGGTCTTTGATTGACGCTGCATGGAAGGCGCGCTCGAGGGAGCACATCACATCTCTTTCTTCGCAGGGGACTGTGATGATCCCGCTGCTTGCTGGCATCTTGAGGACATTGTAGCCATGGTGCGTCACTGCCATGAACTTGGCTAGGGCTGGATACTTGAGGATGGCATTGTACGGCAGACGAATGTGGGCGATGTCGAAGTCGATGAGCTCGGTGCGGTAGTTGTTGCGTTCTCCAAAGGTGATTGGGAGGCGGACCTGACCTATCGGCGTGGTGGAGCCGTCAGTCACTCCTGAGAAAGGTTTGGTAGGCTGAAGCTGATCGTATGGAACTTGAAGGTTATCGAAAGTCTCGACGGACAGGATGTTGAGCCATGGGCCGCCATCGATGAGGGTCTTGGTGACTTGCACGTTGTTGATGATGGGTGAACAAAGCATTGGGAGAGCACCAGCGGTGGCTGCGCACTTGAGATGATCTGCTGAGCTAAAGGTAATAGCGCACTTGGACCACCTGAGCGGGCGTGTGGCCTTGAGCTTGGGGAGGATTGCATTCACCTCGCGACCAAACTACTTGAAGATACGCTGTGAGGCTGGGGCTTGAGCTCCACCCAAGATGCAGGCGATAGCACGCGGCTCCTGGAAACCCCCAGCCCCCTCGTCTTGGTGGTGGTCGTCGTTCCTTCTGGGTGGCGGCAGTGGAGGAAGCCCAACATTGCCCTGAGGACGGTCCTCGCGAGGCTGATCCCTCCAGGCACCTTCGCGAGGCTAATCCTGCCAGCGGTCCTCACGAGGCCGGTCGCGCCACTCCTAGCGTGGGCCCCGGTCGTCCCAGCGTCCTCCGTCGCGTCCTACTCCTCGGCTGTAGCATCGGTCGTTGTGCTCGGGGCGTCGACCGAAGCGTCCGTCGCGCATGGCTCTAAGCTCTTGGAAATCGTTGTTGTTGTGGCTGTGTACGTTGTGGAAGGCGCAGAACGGTCGGCTGCCCTTGGATGACTCAGGCTGGTCCTGGCCGCACTTCGTGTCCAGCTCTGCCGCGAGCACGGCGACTCCCTTGCGCTTCACGTCCTTGGCCTTGGATTTCTACTCCTCTGGGTCGGCAGCTAGGAGTTCGAGGAGGGAAAGGCGTCCTTCCTCAGCCCTTGCGCACTTGGTCGCCAAGTTGAACAGCTCCAGGGATGTGCACGACTCCTCGTGGATGGCGAGCTCCTCCTTCATCTTGATGTCGTGGATGCCATCGGAGAACACAGAGATGATGGCCTCGTCCATCACATTGGGGATCTTGAGACGAATGTTGTTGAAGCGCTGGATATACTTCTGGAGGGTCTCCCCTGGTTGTTGCTTGACGCGGCGCAGGTCACCCACGGCCGAAGGGCGGTCGCGAGTGCCCTAGAAGTTGGTGACAAAACGGTCGCGCATCTCGTCCCAGGAAGAGGTGGAGCCAGGAGGCAGGTTCAGGAGCCAGGAGCGGGCGCCATCCTTGAGAGCCATGGGGAACCAGTTCGCCATGACTTTCTCGTCGCCGCTGGCCGCCTCAATGATCAGTTCGTAGAGCTGCAAGAACTCTACGGTGTCGGGGGTGCCGTCGTAGCGCGGATGCAGGTCAGGCTTGAACTTGCCTGGCCAGGCGACGCTACGCAGCTCGGGGGTGAAGGCACGCCGCAGGTCACCCACGGCCGGAGGGCGGTCGCGAGTGCCCTGGAAGTTGGTGATGAAACGGTCTCGCATCTCGTCCCAGGAAGAGGTGGAGCCAGGAGGCAGGTTCAGGAGCCAGGAGCGGGCGCCATCCTTGAGAGCCATGGGGAACCAGTTCGCCATGACTTTCTCGTCACCGCTGGCCGCCTCAATGCTTAGTTCGTAGAGCTGCAAGAACTCTGCGGTGTCGGGGGTTCCTTCGTAGCGCGGAGACAGGTCTGGCTTGAACTTGCCTGGCCAGGCGACGCTATGCAGCTTGGGGGTGAAGGTGCGGCAGCTGGCCGTTGTCACCGGGGCACGCATTAGAGGTGGAGCCTGGTCGTGGTGCCCCTGCAGCGCCGCGGCACGCGGCGCATGGCCCTGTCGCAGCAAGCAATCCTGGCGTAGCGGAGCTGGGAGTGGTGGAGCACTTCCTTGGGGACACGGAATCTCTTGGCAACTTCTTTCCTCATGTGCTGGCACGCGGTGCGGTGGGTTGCGCCGCTGGACCGCGCATCTTGGAGCGACAACGCCAGCCTGGCGCGGGGGAGGCTGAGGTGCTCCCTGAGTTGCACGCCTCGGCACAAGGGTGCCATCTTGTTGTGGAGGAGGTGGAGGCGCTCCATGAGCCACATCGCCCGCAGCTGGTGGAGGGCGAGGCAACGAGAGGGACGGTGCAGGAGAGCCTCCCTCGGCGCTGACAAGCTCAGCGATGCAGTCCAGCCAGTCCTCGTAGAGGTCGTTTACCAGACGGTGGCACAGGAGCTCGCGTGCCATGAGCAGCGCAGCCTGGGCGTCCGTGGGGGCACGGCGAGCGTGAGATGGCGAGCCGACCGGAGTCAGCGACGGGGTGGCGGTGAGGCCGTCCCGGCGCATGGAGGGATGCACTGAAGAGGTTTACTGCTCGTTCGCCGCCGGACCGATGACGGCGTTGGCGGCGGGTGGCGGAGAACAACGGGGAGGCCCGCCGACGGGAGCCGTCTGAGCAACACGGGCGGCGAGGGCGGCCCGGCGCTCAGCGCGAGCTCGGCGAGCGTCGGGCATGAGCTTGGTGGAGTGACAAAGCGTGGGTCGATGAAGAAGAAGGCTTCGGTGCACCCCTATCTAGCGCGCCAAATGTCGGATTTCGGGTTCCAGCAAAACCCTTAAGGTTCGAACACTGGGGCGCCATCCACTTGCCCTGAGCACCAGATCCGGACATGGCGGGAGTGTTTCCTGGGGACGGAAAGAATTGAACTCGGGCGCTGGAGCTCGATGGCGGATGGGTTGAGGAGGAAGAAGGCATGGGGTAAAAATACGGGTCCTTATCTTCTTATAAAGGCAGTGAATATCAAGCGTCCCTCCCCACGAGCCTTAAAGCTCGCCTATTCCCAAGGGGTTGTGCAAAAGGCACGGTTGGATTACCCAAACCCGTATCACTACTAGGAAAAGGGCTATAGATAATATGGACACTAATGGCGCACCAAAAATGTGGTGCACCACTACTCTGCTATGACAAGACGTGTCAATGAGGACCGCGCCTCGAAATACGAAGCGGAGGCTAAAAAATGGTTCGAAATAATAATAAGGCCAGAACAAAATGTCACGTCAAAAAAGCTGTTAGTAGACACGGCTTATTTATTTTAAGTATTCTGCCCTTGTGGTTCAGGGTTGTGACTGTTATACAGAGCCAAACATAGTTCTTTTGACCAACTGCTTTGGAGGATTCGGAGGAGGAACCCGCCTTGCAATGACGAAGACAATCTGCGCACTAGACACATCGTCATTGAAGCCTTGTTCAGGGGCTACTGAGGGAGTCCTAGATTAGGGAGTCCCCGGGCGTCCGGGCTATGTGATATGGGCCGGACTAATGGGCCAAGAAGATACAAGATAGGAGGCCTTCCCCGTGTCCATATGGGACTCTCTTTTGCGTGGATGACAAGCTTGCCATTCAGATGTGAAGATTCCTTTCTCTGTAAACCGACTCTGTACAACCCTAGGCCCCTCCGGCGTCTATATAAACCGGAGGGTTTAGTCTGTACAGGCGATCATAATCATACAAGCTAGACATCTAGGGTTTAGCCATTACGATCTCGAGGTAGATCAACTCTTGTAACCCCTATACTCATCAAAGCCAATCAAGCAGGAAGTAGGGTATTACCTCCATTAAGAGGGCCCGAACCTAGGTAAACATCATGCCCCCTGCCTCCTGTTACCTTCAATCCTCAGACGCACAGTTCGGGACCCCCTACCCGAGATCGGTCGGTTTTGGCACGGATAATGACCGAACGGTGTGAAGAATAATAATAGCGCACGTGCATTGGGCTAAGCTGGAATCTGCAAACATTTATTCAAAGGAGAAGACAAGGCAATATGGGCTCTTTGTTAGATCAACAATAATGCTTATGAGAGCCACTCAACATTTTCATCGCGGTCCTCTCCTCCTGACCCCCAAAGAAAAGAAAATAAATTCAAAGAAACATACTAAAATATTTTTGGAGTTTTTGTTTTTCTAAAGGAAGTAAAACAAGAACGAGAAAAACTGTTTACACAGGAATGCTCCCAACAAGCAAAAGAAGAATGAGAAATCTTTTTGGGTTTTCTTTTAATATTACTACTAAGAATGCATAGAAAGTAAACTAACTACAACTATTTTTTTTGTTTTTTCTTAAGGTTTATCAAACACGCAAAAATAAAGTGGAAAATGAAAGTAAACTAATCATGGATATTACAATGAAAAAGTATGAGCACTGACAACTGAAATGGGTGTGTGAACATGAATGTAATGTCGGTGAGAAATACATACTCCCCCAAGCTTAGGCTTTTGGCCTAAGTTGGTCTACGCCCATGGATCAAAATAGCCCTCTCCAGTGTACTACGGAGGATCCTGGGGGTTCCACTAGTTAGCGAGCTCTTGTGGCTCCCACTGATAAATAGACTCCTGATATGGATCAGGTGATGGCTCTGGCTCAGGACGTGGGGATCGTGTCCCCTCCGAGTATGCATGAATTTCCACGGGCAAAACGAAGTACCTGCCTGAATGAATAATGAACAAAACAGGAGCAAGCAAGGTAATAATCTGAACAGTATTCTCGCTAAATACCAAGTTATAAATAAGTCTCTTTTCCTCATCATGGCGAATAAACTTATGTGCTACCATGCTGTCATAATCTAAATATATAGTGGGTAGCAATTTCTCCTCTTTTTCATGGTGCCTTATGGGTACCTCAAAGTGTTTAGCAAAGCAAGAGGCAAAGATGCCTCCGAAAATAGGACCCTTTGCACGGTTCATACTCAACCGTCTAGCAACCATAGCGCCCAAACTGTAAGTTCTATCTCTATGTAAAGCATGGCGCAAAATAGTGAGGTCAAGGGCACTAAGGCCTCCACTCTCTCCACGACCAATTAAACATCTCCCAGCAAATAATGAGTAATAGCGTAAAGCAGGAAGATGTATACTAGATACTCTCGCTCCTGACACTCCTCTACCTTCCCCTACGGTAATTCCATGAATAAGGCCTTCCACATCACTAGGATGTGGTTCCTCGACGCTACCTTCATAAGGTAATTTACAAACCTCACAAAAGTCATAAAGCGTCATTTCTTTGTACTCATCATATAAGTGAAAGTCTACTATCGGTGGTGATTTCCTAGCATGGAAGTGAAAATTTTGCACGAAAGTATTAGTGAGTAGGAGGTACTGATTACACCGGTCGAGGAGGAAGTCAGTGATGCCGGCATTCCCAGCCAAATAATAGAAATCGTCATAAATCATGGCTGCTTGTAAGAATGCATCACATGGCCATTCACACAGCCAAATTTCCGCACAGCGAGGGAGATTATACTTGGGCTTTTCCTTCTCATTTTATTTTTTCCTTCAAGCCACGGCTCAAGTAACCTCTCAACAATCTCCTCATCATTTTCTTCCTCTAAAAATTTCTGAATTTTTTAGTGAATGAAAATAAAAGTGAACCAAACTCAACAAGATCAACAGCAACTACTCCTACAAGTGCCTAGAGGCTATATCATGCATCAAAACTACTTTTGACCATATAAATTTGACATGCATGCTCAAGAACAGGGTCACCAAAGCAGCGAAAATTTGCAATAAATAAAGCGCTAGAACAAAAACTAATTGGACCATCGGAGGAGTCACATACCGAGGATCAATCCCCCAAAGTAGTTTTGTGAATGGAGCTTTGAGCAAGGAGATAAAAAATGGCAGCAAGATGAGCAATAACACGGGTTTGAGCTATGGAGTGATTTTTTCTGGAGGAAGAGGAATAGGATGGGTGCTGGAATAAGTGGATGGGGCCACGTGGGGCCCATAAGGTCAGGGACGTGCCCTCCACCCTTGTGGCCAACTGGTGAGGCCCCCTGGTGTGTTCTTTGCACAAAAAATTCTTAAATATTATATAAAAAATCATATCAAATTTTTAGGGCATTTGGAGAACTTTTATTTTCGGGACATTTTTTATTGCATGGATAATTCTGAAAAAGAGAGAAAAATACTAATTTTGCCTTATTTAAACTAAATAACAGAAAGTAAAAAGTGGGTACAGAGAGTTGTGCATTCTAAATTCATCCATCCCATGCTCATCAAAAGGAATCCATTAACAAGGTTGATCAAGTCTTATTAATGAACTTTCGAATAACACTAAGTTACCTCAACGGGGATATGCATGTCCCCAATAATAAGAATATCATATTTTTTTGGCAGTAGTAAGAGGAAATTCAAAACCTCCAATAGTAATAGTTGAAATTTTTCTGATAGAATTGATACTATGAACTTGAGGTTGTTTCTTCAGAAAGTGTACCACATGCTAATTACCATTAACATGAAAAGTGATATTGCCTTTGTTGCAATCAATGGCAATGCATGCATTATTCAAAAAGGGTCTACCAAGGATAATCGACATATTGTCGTCTTCGGAAATATCAAGAATAACAAAGTCCGTTAAGATAGTAATGTTTGCAACCACGACAAGCACATACTCACAAATACCGATGGGTATAGCTGTTGATTTATCAGCCATTTGCAAAGAAATTTCAGTAGGTATCAACTTATTCAAATCAAGTCTACGATACAAAGATAAAGGCATACCACTAACACCGGCTCCAAGATCACGTAAAACAGTTTTAACATAGTTTCTTTTAATGGAGCATGGTATAGTTGGTACTCCTGGATCTCCAAGTTTCTTTGGTATTCCACCCGTGAAAGTATAATTAGCAAGCATGGTGGAAATCTCAGCTTCGGTATCTTTATTTTATTAGTAACAATTTCTTTCATGTACTTAGCACAAGGAGGCATTTTAAGCATATCAGTCAAACCCATACGCAAAAAGATAGGCCTAATCATCTCAGGAAAGTGCTCAAAATCCTCATCATCCTTTTTCTTGGATGGCTTCGGGGGAAAGGGCATGGGCTTCTGAACCCATGGTTCTCTTTCTTTACCATGTTTCCTAGCAACAAAGTCTCTCTTATCATAACTTTGATCCTTTGATTGTGGGTTATGAAGATCAACAACAGGTTCAATCTCTACATCATTATCATTACTAGGTTGAGCATCAACATGAACATCATTATTAACATTATCACTAGGTTCATGTTCATTACCAGATTGTGTCTCAGCATCAGAAATAGAAATATCATTGTGATTCTCGGGTGTGTCTATAGCAGGTTCACTAGCATGCAAAGTCCTATCAGGTTTCTTTTTCTTTTTAGTACGAGGACTAGGTGCATCAGTATTAGTTTCCTGAGAATCCTGCTCAATTACCTTAGGATGACCTTCAGGATACATGGGTTCCTGGGTCATCTTACCACCTCTAGTCATAACCCTAACAACATTATCATTGTTCTTATTATTCAACTCATTAAGCAAATCGTCTTGTGCCTTAAGTACTTGTTCTACTTGAGTTGTAACCATGGAAGCATGTTTACTGATAATCTTAAGATCATTAACAGTTCTACTCATATAATCACCCAAGCGGTCAAGCATGTAAGCATTACTTTTCAATTGTCTACTAACATAAGCATTGATGTTCTCTTGTTTAATAATAAAATTATCAAAACTCATCTAAGCATTGTCTAGCAGACTTATAATGAGGAATATCACCTTCATCAAATCTACAGAGAGAGTTTACCTCTACTACCTGTGTCGGGTTATCAAGACCATGTATTTCTTCAACAGGAGGTAGATTCTTAACATCCTCACCTTTAATACCTTTTTTCCTTCATAGATTTCTTTGCCTCTTGCATATCTTCAGGACCAAGAAATAGAATACCTCTTTTCTTCGGAGTTGGCTTAGGAGTTGGTTCAGGAATTGCCCAATCATTTCATTACTCAATATATTATTCAATAGCAATTCAGCTTGCTCAACAGTTCTTTCCCTGAAAACACAACCAGCACAACTATCCAGGTGGTCTCTAGAAGCATCGGTTAGTCCATTATAAAAGATATCAAGTATTACATTTTTCTTGAGAGGATAATCAGGCAAAGCATTAAGTAATCGGAGAAGCCTCCCCCAAGCTTGTGGGAGACTCTCTTCTTCAATTTGCACAAAATTAAATATTTCCTTTAAAGCAGCTTGTTTCTTATGAGCAGGGAAATATTTTGCAGGAAAGTAATAAATCATATCCTGGGGACTACGCACACAACCAGGAGCAAGAGAATTAAACCATATCTTAGCATCACCCTTTAATGAGAAAGGAAACAATTTAAGGATATAGTAATAGCGAATTTTTTCCTCATGAGCAAATAGGGTGGCTATATCATTTAATTTAGTAAGATGTGCCACAACTGTTTCAGATTCATAACCATAAAAAGGATCAGATTCAACCAAAGTAATTAACTCAAGATCGATAGAGAATTCATAATCCTTATCAGTAACAAAGATAGGTGAAGTAGCAAAAGCTGGATCATATTTCATTCTAGCATTCAAGAATTTTTCTTTCAGCTTAGCTCATAATTTCTTAAGATCCTCTCTATCATTGCAAGCAAAGAAGTCTCTAGCAGTTTCTTCATCCATAACATAACCCTCAGGAACAACAGGCAATTCATATCTAGGGGGAGAATCATAATCATCATTTCCAATAATATCATCAGTTTCAGTAATTTCATTCTCTCTAACCCTGGCAAGTTGTTCATCAAGAAATTCACCTAGTGGCACAGTATTATCAAGCAAAGAAGTAGCATCATTATAAGCATCATGCATAGAAGAAGTGGCAACATCAATAACATGCGACATATCAAAATCAATAGCAGGTGTAGGTGTCGCAAGTTTACTCAAAATAGAAGGAGAATCAAGTGCAGAGCTAGATGGCAGTTCCTTACCTCCCCTCGTAGTTGAGGGAAAAATCTTGGTTCCTTGATCTTTCAAGTTCCTCATAGTGATCAACAGATATAAATCCCAAGTGACTCAGAGAATAGAGCTATGCTCCCTGGCAACAGCTCCAGAAAAAGGTCTTGATAACCCACAAGTATAGGGGATTGCAACGGTTTTCGAGGGTAGAGTATTCAGCCCAAATTTATTGACTTGACACAAGGGGAGCCAAAGAATATTCTTGAGTATTAGCAGCTGAGTTGTCAATTCAAACACACCTGAAAGACTTAATATCTGCAACAAAGTATTTAGTAGCAAAGTAGTATGGAAGTAACGGTAATGGTGGCAAAAGTAATAGTAGCAGTTTTGTAGCAATCGTGACAGTGGCAACGAAAAAGTAACTAAGCAAAGATCAATATGTGAAAAGCTCTTAGGCAATGGATCAATGATGGATGATTATGTCAGATGGCATTCATCATGCAACGGTTATAACATAGGGTGACACAGAACTAGCTCGAGTTCATCAATATAATGTAGGCATGTATTCCGAATATACTCATGCATGCTTATGGAAAAGAACTTGAATGCCATCTTTTGTCCTGCCCTCCCATGGTAGCGGGGTCCTATTGGAAACTTAGGGATATTAAGGCCTCCTTTTAATAGAGGACCGGACCAAAGCATTAGCACTTAGTGAATACATGAACTCCTCAAACTATGGTCATCACCGGGAGTGCTCCCGACTATTGTCACCCCGGGGTTGCCGGATCATAACACGCAGTACATGACTATAACTTGCAATATCGGATCAAGAACACAAATATATTCATGAAAACATAATAGGTTCACATCTGAAATCATGGCACTCGGGCCCTAGTGACAAGCATTAGGCATAGCGAAGTCATAGCAACATCAATCTTAGAACATAGTGGATACTAGGGATCAAACCCTAACAAAACTAACTCGATTACATGGTAAATCTCATCCAACCCATCACGGTCCAGCAAGCGTGCGATGGAATTACTCACGCACGGCGGTGAGCATCATGATATTGGTGATGGAGGATGGTTTATGATGACGATGGCGACGGATTCCCCTCTTCGAAGCCCAAAATGGACTCCAGATCTACCCTCCCAAGGAAGAACATCGCTTGGAGGCGGCTCCGTATCGTAAAACGCGATGAATCCTTCTCTCTGATTTTTCTCCCCGAAAGAGAATAAATGGAGTTGGAGTTGAGGTCGGTGGAGGTCCAAGGGGACCAGAAGGTCGGAGGGCGCGCCCCCACCCTTGTGGCTAGGGTGTGGGCCCCCTGGTGCTGATTCTTTCGCCAATATTTTTTATTAATTCCAAAAGTTATCTCTGTGAAGTTTCAGGTCATTCCGAGAACTTTTTATTCTGCACAAAAATAACACCATGGCAATTCTGCTGAAAACAACGTTAGTCCAGGTTAGTCTCATTCAAATCATGCAAGTTAGAGTCCAAACCAAGGGCAAAAGAGTTCGAAAAAGTAGATACGTTGGAGACATATCAGAAGTCCGGTCCAAGTTTCCATTATGGCCCCAAATGATGTGAGCAGGGTTCCCAAGCCCACCATCCGGGTGCCACTTGGTTCACCGTGCCATTGTGTCTAGTCTGTCCCAATCCTACCTGTACTGGGTGCCACTTCGTAGACAAATAGTAGTACCTACAAACACCAGAAACTAGTTGCAACTCCTGAAGAGAGATCAAGGCGATTAATAAGTCAAGAGAGGTTGGAGTGCTCGAAGCCCAATGTGTGGTAGTAACTATCTTGGATCACAAACAAGGAACCCAGTTCCTGAGGATGGTCCCAATGAGACAACCCACCATGGACTCTTACATGGACTCTCATCGCTACCTTTACGAAATCATGTTCACACACTTAGCTCTCAGCAGTAGGATATGTTCACCGCCATTCCAATTCATCCCAGATGAATCAGACCTGACACAACTCTAAGCATAACAGACATAACAAGCAAGCATGAATGAGTAGGCACATCATGGCTCAAACAACTCCTACTCATGCTAATGGTTTCAACTATTTACTGTGGCAAAGACAGGTCATGCAGAGGAATGGGTTCAACTACTGCAACATGTAACAGTTGAATCATCGTTATCCTAATGCAGTAAAAGAGAGAAGGAGCGAGAGAGTGAGATTGTATTGAAATGCTCAAAGGGGGTTTGCTTGCCTGGCACTTCTGAAGATAGTATAGCTCTTCATCGGTGTCAACGATCACATCATCGGAATGTCTGCTACCACGAGGGGACAAACACCGGCAAATAGAGAAGGAACACGATCAATGCAATGCAACAGTATGATGCATGATCATGACATTTCAATATGTTGTGATTTGAGCTAATGCAACTAATAGCAAGATTGAATGGAGCTCATTTGAACCAAAGATTCAAATGCTAGCTTCATTTAAAGCATTTAAAATGCCATTTAATGCGTTGTTAAAATCAGTAGGTATAAGTTGTTTAAACATGCATGAAAATTCCATAAACAGATTCTTCATGTTTTTAT
Organism: Triticum aestivum; assembly: GCF_018294505.1. Classification (NCBI taxonomy): domain Eukaryota; kingdom Viridiplantae; phylum Streptophyta; class Magnoliopsida; order Poales; family Poaceae; genus Triticum; species Triticum aestivum. The sequence goes on from NC_057806.1 coordinate 276,980,731, forward strand.
GATAATTTTTCATATATAATTTATTTCATTTGGAGTTACGGTTTAATTTCTATGAATTTTAGAAGGGGAATTTCTGAAATTTATAAATCCTTTTTAGATTTATTATAAATTCCAGAAAAGCATTATGACATCAGAGTGACATCAGCGCGATGTCAGCAAGTGAAAGGGCTGGTCTAGGTCCAACCTGACCTGGTGGGCCCACACGTCAGCAACATAGAATCAGCTACAGAAGTTGACAAGTGGGCCTAGGTCAACGGTGACGTGCCTAGGTCAAACTGACCAGTGGGCCACGGGATTGGTCTCGTTTCAACAGGGGGTTAAGACTATGCTTAACAATGGCGTGGGGCCCGCCTTTCAGCAGCACATGTGGGTGATTAGTGGGTGGATTAGGCCCTAATGGTCGGATTAGGCCGACAGTTAGTCGCTGACATAAGAAGAGGCAACAACGTTCGCTGTTCCGGTCATTTCTGGCGATGATTGGTCGCGTGCATGGGTGCGCTGGAGAGCTTGAGCTCTCGCGCCTCGAATGGTGGACGTGGGGCTGTGAGAGGTGGTCGCTAGCTACGGCGACGGTGAGCTCTAGTGGCGGCACTCGGGAGCAGTTGGGTTCGGTGCTAGAGAGCGCGGGAGGGAGAGCTGCTGGTGGCTAGGGGTTGGTGGAGACGTTCTGAGCATGCTGGTGTGCTCGGACACGGGCTACAGTGACCGTGGCCGCGGCTGCATTATCATCGGCGGCGAGGAGCTCACGGCTTTGGTGGAACTACGGCCTAGGCGAGGCAAACGGGCGCAGGAGTAAGGGGGAACGGCGTAGGAGCTCATAGCGGACTCGTAGAGATGCTCAGAGTGCTCGGGGACGACCTCCAGTGCACGAATCGATGGCATGCTCTGGCGGCCAGATGTGGCAGTGGCGAGCTTGAGGGCGACGCAGTGGTGCTCTGGGCCTTGTGCTTGTCAGTGAGGAGACGCAACAGAGATTGGCGGAGCTGCTGGACAGCTCGATGAGGCGAGGGGATAGCAGTGGGCACTGGGGTGCTTGTCGGCGTCCTTGGGCGCTCGTGGATAGTCGCGAGAGAGAGAGCCAGAGAGGGGATGAGGACGAGCAAGAGGCTGAGGGAGGCTAGGGGGGAGTGATAGGAGGGTCGGGCGTCTTCGTGGCGTGAGGGAGAGGCAGGAGGAGGTGGAAGCAGGAGGTGGCCGTGAGTGCGCGTGCAGGCGATACGTTTCTGCCTACTGGCAGAGGTGGAAGAAGACCTCGACACCCCTAGTGGGCTGGGCCAAGTCTAGGACAGTAGTAGGCTGCCACGTAAGCCAAGGCCACCTGGAACACCGAGGTCCTAGAGAAAATTTTCTTACCAACATATGTTCAAGCAATAAAAAATATCCCTTTGTGCACCAGCTTTGTTGATGACTTTTGGGCTTGGCAATATGAGAAGAAGGGAGTATTCTCCGTTAGGTCAGCATACAGATTACTAGTGTCAATCAAGAATAGTAGAGATGCAGAGTTAGATGGTCGCCCAGCTACATCAAATTCTAGATTTGAAGAGAAGGGATGGACGTCACTATGGAACACGCAGGTGCCTGCTAAGATAAAAAAATTCCTATGGCGCCTTGCGAGGCATTCTCTTCCTACAAAAGATGTGTGATAGCATCGAAACATGTGTACTGAGGATAGATGCCACCTTTGCGGTGCGGTGGATTCATGGAAACATTCTTTGGTTGAGTGCACATTGGCAAGGTGCGTTTGGGCGCTTGTAGATGAGGAGCTGGGAGAAACATTGGTTGACTCAAGCGATCCTAGTGCCAAGCATTGGTTGTTTGATCTTGAGGAGTCATTTTCGCATGCCCAATTCATCAAGTTGGCTATAACTTTGTGGGCCATATGGACTTCTCGCAGAAAAGCTATACGTGAGAGCATATATCAAAGTCCCATGGCGACACATCTATTCGTTGAGCGGTTTATCAATGAGCTAGATACTATCAAGGCTATTTCTGTTCCTTCAACTACCCAATGCAATGTACATACATATGTCGTGTCTTCGTCATGGAAACCACCAGCAGAGGGTAGTGTAAAATTCATGTGGATGGAGGGCTCTCCCGTAATGGGGAAGTAGGCGCGTCAGCCCCAATGTGCAGAGGGACAGATGGATGCTATTTAGGGTCTTCCTCGATCGTTCTACCAGGACTAACAGAACCGGCAACCCTAGAGGTGCTAGCTTCTTGTGAAGCATTGGCATTAGCAGAAGACCTCGCGTTGACAAAGATCATTATTGCATGTGATAGCAAGACCATAGTAGATCATATCAATGAATGTAAAGGAGGAGCCAATGATCACAACCTTGCCAAACACTCGACTATGCTTGATCAAGGTCGCCATTTGTGGCTTATTCATCCTTATGACCCAACATGTATTCCCATAAACATTCACATTGATCAATAAAGTGTTGGCAATCCTCAAAAAAGAAGGTAAGCCAAGTACTACTCTCTCGTTTCCTATTTTTTTCTGTTTTTCTTTTATTTAAACCTTGCCACTATTTTAAACTTAAAAACAATTTCAAAACAGTGCCAACATGCTCTGAATAATTTTATGTTGCAGAATGGACATTTCCAAATGAACATAAAATGTTTGAAGATATTTGAAATTATATTCTAGTTATATATGAATATAACTCAAATTCAAGTAGCTATTGATTTAAATTCAAAGTCCAAAAAATAATTCCTTAAAAATGTTCCAAAATTTTGGTTTAATATATAGCTCTTGCCAAAATTCTCAAACATTGTAAATGGACATCTTGGAAACAAAGAATGAGATTTCCAGGGTTCTTTGCCCTTCTTTTATTTATGTTTTTGAGGCTTCCACTTTCCTCAATTCCAAGTTCCAGAAATTTATACAAGCAATACAAAAAAAGACACATCCGTGACATTTTGGGCCGAACGAATTTTTTTTCTGTCATACATATGACACTTCTATGACGATAATTGTGACAAAACCCCATATCATCATAGATGTGGTGGGCTCCTACTTCTATGACAAAAAATCATGACAGAAAATGGGCTTTTTGTCCTGGGCGGACCGGATACGCAGCCGCATGACATTCTTTGGGCCATCCATGACGGAAAAAACCGTGGTAGAAGCGAGGGCGAGAAAAATTTCGGGGAGTTCCTGGTTACGGTGGGAGGTCGGGGGCCGAGCGATGCGCGTTTATCTCGTACATGTACGCGCGTGTGTGCGAGGCGTTGGCTCTAACTGAACCCAACGAGGCGTTGGGCTCTAACTGAACCCGAGCGATTGCACTTCAGGCACGCATTACTAAACCCGAGCGATCGATCGATGGTTGTTTAACTGAACCCGATCGAGCAATTCCTTCGCTACTGCTGCTAACTGAAGCCGATCGATGCTGCCTCTAGGATGAACAGTGAGCATTGCGGGGGGGGGGGGGGGTTGGATGAACAATGAGCGGTGGCATTGCCTCTGGATGAACAGGACCCCGTGGTGTGGTGGAGGGCTAGATGAACAGTAGACGGTGGAGGGGTGCCCATGGAGGGGTGGTTGAAAAGGACCCCGTGGTGTGGAGGCCTGGATGAACAGTAGACGGTGGAGGGGTGCCCGTGGAGGGGTGGTTGAACAGTAGCCGGTGGAGTAGCACGCGGTGGAGGCTGGATGAATAGGAGCCCGTGGAGGCCGGAGGAGGTCGACGGTAGCCCGTGGACGCTGGAGGAGGTCGACGATGGAGATGAACAGTATCCCGTGGAGTCCCATTTTGCGGTACGCCACACCCCTCCCGATGAACAGGACCCCCGTCTCGACCGTAGGAGGTCCGTTTCCTCCGTTTTGCGGTACGCCACACCCCTCCCGATCAACAGGACCCCCGTTTCGACCGTAGGAGGTCCGTTTCCTCCGTTTTGCGGTACGCCACACCTCTCCCGATCAACAGGACCCCCGTTTCGACCGTAGGAGGTCCATTTCCTCCGTTTTACGGTACGCCAGACCCCTCCCGATCAACAGGACCCCATTCCGAATGTAGGAGGTCCATTTCCTCCGTTGTGCGGTACGCCAGGCCTCGTTTCCATCGCTTGTTCCGTCCTATCCCTCCCGATGAACACGACCACGCATTCCATTCCGACCCAGCCAGTTGGCTCCCACGCATTTTGTTCCCTCCTGATGAAAACGACACATTCCGTTGCCTCCCCATGAACACGACGCATTCTGTTGCCTCCCCATGAACACGACGACGACGCTGTTTCTCCGTTTCGAACCAGCCATGTACACGAGCCCTGGCCGTACGTATGCGCGAGTAGGCATTCGAGACCCCACCCGTATGTACACATATGTGGCCGTATTTTCTTTCTTGCACCCTGGCCGCTGTACGTACGTGTACATTCTACGTGCGCGCCTCTACTATGACACGTACGCGCCTCTACTATGACACGTGCGCGCCTCTACATCCACCGGTATATATGTACATACACATTCGCGACCAGAATGACAACACTACGTACGCTTCGACCAGGTGGGTCCCGACTGTCAGGCACTTCCTTGCCTGCAAAGATGTAGCTGGTGGGTCCCAGCAGTTAGGGGGCGAATTGTTTTTTTGCTCGGACGCACTTCCTTGCGTGCGAAGATGTAGCTGGTGGGTCCCAGCAGTCAGGGGCAAACTTTTTTTTCGCGAAATACAGTGGCCCGTCCGGTGGGTCCCCGCTGTCAGGTGGAGGAATAATTATTTTGCACGTAATAAGGAGGCACTTCCTTGCTGCGGCCGTGGACTGATAACCCACAAGTATAGGGGATCGCAACAGCTTTCGAGGGTAGAGTATTCAACCCAAATTTATTGATTCGACACAAGGGGAGCCAAAGAATATTCTCAAGCATTAGCAGCTGAGTTGTCAATTCAACCACACCTAGAAACTTAGTATCTGCAGCAAAGTGTTTAGTAGCACAGTAATATGATAGTAGTGGTAACGGCAACAAAAGTAAAGACAGCAAAAGTAATGTTTTTGGTATTTTGTAGTGATTGTAACAATAGCAGCGGAAAAGTAAATAAGCGAGAACCAGTATATCAAAAACTCGTAGGCACCGGATCAGTGATGGATAATTATGCCGGATGCGGTTCATCATGTATCAGTCATAAGTAAGGGTGACACAGAACTAGCTCCAATTCATCAATGTAATGTAGGCATGTATTCCGTATATAGTCATACGTGCTTATGGAAAAGAACTTGCATGACATCTTTTGTCCTACCCTCCCATGGCAGCGGGGTCCTATTGGAAACTTAGGGATATTAAGGCATCCTTTTAATAGGCCTCCTCAAACTATGGTCATCACCGGGAGTGGTCCCGATTATTGTCACTTCAGGGTTGCCGGATCATAACACATAGTAGGTGACTATAGACTTGCAAGATAGGATCAAGAACTCACATATATTCATGAAAACATAATAGGTTCAGATCTGAAATCATGGCACTCGGGCCCTACTGACAAGCATTAAGCATAGCAAAGTCATAGCAACATCAATCTCAGAACATAATGGATACGAGGGATCAAACCCTAACAAAACTAACTCGATTACATGATAAATCTCATCCAACCCATCACCATCCAGCAAGCCTACGATGGAATTACTCACGCACGGCGGTGAGCATCATGAAATTGGTGATGAAGGATGGTTGATGATGACGACGGCGACGAATCCCCCTCTCCGGAGCCCCAAACGGACTCCAGATCAGCCCTCTCGAGAGGTTTTAGGGCTTGGCGGCGGCTCCGTATCGTAAAACGCGATGATTTCTTCTCTCTTATTTTTTCTCCCAAAGCGAATATATAGAGTTGGAGTTGGCGTCGGAGGGTCTCTAGGGGGCCCACAAGGTAGGGGGCGCGCCCTAGGGGGGCCCATCCTCGTGAGAAGGGTGTGGGCCCCCTGGTCTTAATATTTGGCGAGGATTTTTTATTGTTTTTTTCTAAGATGTTCCGTGGAGTTTCAGGTCATTCCGAGAATATTTGTTTTCTGCACATAAAACAACATCATGGCAATTCTGCTGAAAACAGCGTCAGTCCGGGTTAGTTCCATTCAAATCATACAAGTTAGAGTCCAAAACAAGGGCAAAAGTGTTTGGAAAAGTAGATACGACGGAGACGTATCAACTCCCCCAAGCTTAAACCCTTGCTTGTCCTCAAGCAATTCAGTTGACAAACTGAAAGAAAGAAAGAAAAACTTTTACAAACTCTGTTTGCTCTTGTTGTTGTAACTATGTCAAGCCAGCATTCAAGTTTTCAGCATAGATCATAACTAACCACATTTGCAATAATTCTCAGGTCTCATAATTACTCATATCAATAGCATAATCAACTAGCAAGTCATAATAATAAATCTCGGATGACAACACTTTCTCAAAACAATCATAATATGATATAACAAGATGGTATCTCGCTAGCCCTTTCTGAGACCGCAAAACATAAATGCAGAGCACCTTTAAAGATCAAGGACTGACTAGACATTGTAATTCATGGTAAAAGAGATCCAATCATAGTCATACCCAACATAAATTAATAGTGATGAATGCAAATGACAGTTGTGCTCTCCAGCTAGTGCTTTTTAATAAGAGGGTGATGACTCAACATAAAAGTAAATGGATAGGCCCTTCGCAGAGGGAAGCAGGGATTTGTAGAGGTGCCAGAGCTCGGTTTTGAAATAGAGATAAATTGTATTTTGAGCGGTATACTTTCATTGTCAACGTAACAACTAAGAGATGGCGATATCTTCCATGCTAAACACATTATAGGCGGTTCCCAAACAGAATGGTAAAGTTTATACTCCCCCTCCACCAACAAACATCAATCCATGGCTTGCTCGAAACAACGAGTGCCTCCAACATACATCAGGTCCCAGGGGGAGTTTTGTTTGCAATTAATTTTGATTTAGTTTGCATAAAGCATGGGACTGGGCATCCCGGTGACCAGCCATTTTCTCGTGAGTGAGGAGCGGAGTCCACTCCTCTTGAGAATAACCCGCCTAACACGGAAGATAAGGACAGCCTTGGTTGATACATGAGCTATTCGAGCATACAAAACAGAATGTTTATTTGAAGGTTTAGAGTTTGGCACATACAAATTTACTTGGAACGGCAGGTAGATACCGCATATAGGAAGGTATAGTGGACTCATCTGGAATAACTTTGGGGTTTAAGGGATTGGATGCACAAGCAGTATTCCCGCTTAGTACAAGTGAAGGCTAGCAAAAGACTGGGAAGCGACCAACTAGAGAGCGACAACAGCCATGTACATGCATTAAAATTAATAAACATTGGATGCAAGCATGAGTAGGATATAATCCACCATGAACATAAATATCGTGAAGGCTATGTTGATTTGTTTCAACTACATGCGTGAACATGTGCCAAGTCAAGTCACTTAAATCATTCAAAGGAGGATACCACCCCATCATACCACATCATAACCATCTCAATAGCATGTTGGCACACAAGGTAAATCATTATAACTCATAGCTAATCAAGCATGGCACAAGCAACTACGATCTCTAATTGTCATTGCAAACATGTTTATTCATAATAAGCTGAATCAAGAACGAGGGACTCATCATATTTACAAAAACAAAAGAGGTCGAGTTCATACCAGCTTTTCTCATCTCAGTCAGTCCATCATATATCATCATAATTGCCTTTCACTTGCACGACCGAACGGTGTGAATAATAATATGAGTGTACGTGCATTGGACTAAGCTGGAATCTGCGAGCATTCAATAAACAGGAGAAGACAAGGCAATATGGGCTCTTGGTTAAATCAACAATAATGCATATAAGAGCCACTTCAACAATTTAATTATGGTCTTCTCCTACTGACCCCCAAAGAAAAGAAAAGAAATAAAACTATTTACACAGGAAAACTCCCAACAAGCAAAAGAAGAACGGGAAATATTTTTGGGTTTTCTTTTTAATTACTACTACAGCAGAAAGATAAACTACTACTAATTTTTTTGGTTTTTCTTAAGGTTTAACAAACACACAAGAAGAAAACATAAAAAGGAAAATAAACTAGCATGGATGATACAATGAAAAAGTATGAGCACCGACATCTAGCAATGAGTGTGTGTGTGAACATAAATGTAATGTCGGTGAGAAATACGTACTCCCCCAAGCTTAGGCTTTTGGCCTAAGTTGGTCTATGGCCACGGATGGCCTGGCGGATATCCATAATAATAGTTGGGGTCGTACTGCAATGAGGAAGAAGAAGGTTCCGATTGCCACTGGCTAGCAATCATCTCCGGATCCCACTGATAGTTAGACTGTCGTGAAGGAACAAATTGTTGTTCTGGTTCTGGCTCCTCGGCTGGTGCAGGGTTCCGGTAGGCGTGAATAGCCGCCAACGGAACAAGGTACGTGCATGCAATCAAATCAAACAAAGAAGGAGCAGTCAAGGTAATAGTCTCAGGATGATGTTTATTAAAGAACAATTGATATTTAAGCTCCCCTGCCCTATTCTTAACAATAAAATCATGTGCCACCATACTTTTATGATCTAGATAAACACGGGGCAACACCTTTTCTTCCTTCTCAGCATGCCTAATAGGTATGTTAAAATGTGCGGCTAGGCGTGTAGCATAAATGCCTCCAAAGATGGGGCCCTTAGTACGGTTCATATTTAACCGTCTAGCAATAATACCACCCATACTAAAAGTTTTATCACTGTATAAACCTTGGAGTAGAATAATTATATCAGGGATACTAAGGTTTCCACAATTTCCGCGTCCAATTAAACAACGACTAGCAAATAATGCAAAGTAACGTAAAATAGGAAAATGTATGCTACTGATTCGTGCATCAGAAACCTTCCTGGTTTCTCCTACAGTGATATTATTAATAAATCCCTCCACATCATCATGATGTGGTTCTTCTGTCTTGCCCTCAAAAGGGACTAAACAGATCCGACAGAAATCATAAAGTGACATCTCCTTATGCTCATCATATAAATGAAACTCCACCGTGGGTGGTGAGTTCCTAGAACGAAATTGAAAGTTTTGCACAAAGGTATTTGTGAGTAAGAGATACTGATCGCATTGGTCGTGGAGGAAAGCGGTGAGGCCTGCATTGTGAGCCAATTCATGAAAATCTTCATAGATACCGTCTGCTCTCAAGAAATCTTCGGAAGGCCATTCACACGCCTGAATCTCCGCGGTGCACGGCAAATTATACTTAGGCTTCTGTGCCTTTTCCTTCGAGCTTTGGCTCGATGAGCCCCTCAAGAATCTCCTCATTATATTCTGAAAAATTCTGAAATTTTTAGTAACTTCAAACAAAAGTGAACCAACTTCAATAAAACTGATAGCAACTACTCCTACAAGTGCCTAGAGCCTATATCAAGCATTAGAACTACTTGGAACCATATAAATTTGACATGCAAGCTCAAGAACATGGTCACCTATGCAGCACAAATTTGCAAAGAATAAAGCACTAGAACAAAAACTAATTGGACCAATGGAGGAGTCACATACCAAGGAACAATCTCCCCAAGCAGTTTTGCGAGAGGTGCTTTGAGCAAGGAGATCGAAAATCACAGCAAAAGTGGCTGGAACTCGTGCTTGAGTTGGTTTTTCGGGTTTGTGTGAGACAGAGGAAGAAGATGGGTGCTGGGATAAGTGGAGGAGGGCCACCGTGGGCCCACGAGGCAGGGGGCGCGCCCTATAAGGGGGGGGGGCGCCCACCACCCTCGTGGCCAGGTGGCAGCTCCTCCCGCGGTAATTTTTGCACAGTAAATCCTCAAATATTCCCGAAAAAATCATATTAAATTGGCATGTCATTCTGAGGACTTTTATTTTCGGGATATTTTTATATTGCACGGATAAGTCAGGAAACAGACAGAAAAATACTATTTTTACTTTATTTCTACTAATTAACAGAAAGTATAGAGAGGGTACAGAAGTTTGTGCTTCTAGTTTCATCCATCTCATGCTCATCAAAAAGAATCCACTAACAAGGTTGATCAAGTCTTGTTAACAAACTCATTCCGATAATCATGAAACCGGAGAAATTTCGAATAACACTAAGTTACCTCAACGGGGATATGCACATCCCCTATAATAAGTATATCATATTTCTTCTTGACAGTAGGAAGAGGAAATTCAAAACCTCCAAATATAATCGATGGAATTTTTCCAATGGAGTTGATACTATGAACTTGAGGTTGTTTCCTCGGAAAGTGTACCGTATGCTCATTACCATTAACATGAAAAGTGACATTGCCTTTGTTGCAATCAATAACAGCCCCTGCAGTATTAAGAAAAGGTCTTCCAAGAATAATAGACATACTATCATCCTCGGGAATATCAAGAATAACAAAGTCCGTTAAAATAGTAACGTTTGCAACCACAACAGGCACATCCTCACAAATACCGACAGGTATAGCAGTTGATTTATCAGCCATTTGCAAAGATATTTCGGTAGGTGTCAGCTTATTCAAGTCAAGTCTACGATATAAAGAGAGAGGCATAACACTAACACCGGCTCCAAGATCACATAAAGCAGTTTTAATATAATTTCTTTTAATGGAGCAAGGTATAGTAGGTACTCCGGGATCTCCAAGTTTCTTTGGTATTCCACCCTTAAAAGTATAATTAGCAAGCATGGTGGAAATCTCAGCTTCCGGTATCTTTCTTTTATTAGTAATGATATCCTTCATATATTTAGCATAAGGATTTGTTTTGAGCACATCAGTTAATCGCATACGCAAAAAGATAGGCCTAATCATTTCAGCAAAGCGCTCAAAATCCTCATCATCCTTTTTCTTGGATGGTTTTGGAGGAAAAGGCATGGGTTTCTGAACCCAAGGTTCCCTTTCTTTACCATGTTTCCTAGCAACAAAGTCTCTTTTATCATAACGTTGATTCTTTGATTGTGGGTTATCAAGATCAACAGCAGGTTCAATTTCTACATCATTGTCATTACTAGGTTGAGCATCATCATGAACATCATCATTAATATTTTCATTAGGTTCATGTTCATTACCAGATTGTGTTTCAGCATCAGACATAGATATATCATTTGGATTATCAGGTGGTTCAGCAATAGGTTCACTAGAAGTTTGCACAGTTCTATCATTTTTCTTTTTCTTCTTTTTAGAAGAACTAGGAACATCAATATTATTTCTCTGAGAATCTTGCTCGATTCTCTTAGGGTGGCCTTCAGGATACAAAGGTTCCTGAGTCATTCTACCAGTTCTAGTAGCCACTCTAACAGCATAATCATTTTTCTTACTATTCATTTCATCAAGCACTTCTTTTTGAGCTTTAAGTACTTGTTCTACTTGAGTGGTAACCATAGAAGCATGTTTGCTAACAAGTTTAAGTTCACCTTTAATATCAGCCATATAATCACCCAAGCGTCTAATCATATAAGCATTTTCTTTTAATTGTCTACCAAAATAAGCATTGAAGTCGTCTTGCTTATACATAAAGTTATCAAACTCATCCAAGCACTGACTAGCAATTTTAGTAGGAGGAACTTCAGCTTTATCATATCTATAGAGAGAATTTACCTTTACTACCTGTGTCGGGATATCGGGGTCAGGAGGTTCTTCAATAAATAAAGAATTGAGATCATAAGTTTCTTCAACAGGCGGTATATTAAGACCATGTATTTCTTCAATAGGAGGTAAATTCTTAACGTCTTCAGCTTTAATACCTTTCTCTTTCATAGATTTCTTTGCCTCTTGCATATCTTCGGGACTGAGAAATAGAACACCTCTCTTCTTCGGAGTTGGTTTAGGAATAGACTCAGTAATTGGAGCAGAGCTGGTCAGGAGCTGGCTCAGGAGGTGCCCAATTATTTTCATTTGTCAACATATTATTCAATAGAATTTCAGCTTCATCCGGTGTTCTTTCCCTGAAAAGAGAACCAGCACAACTATCCAGGTAATCTCTGGAAGCATCGGTTAGTCCATTATAAAAGATATCAAGTATTTCGGGTTTCTTAAGAGGATGATCAGGCAAAGCATTAAGTAACTTGAGAAGCCTCCCCCAAGCTTGTGGGAGACTCTCTTCTTTAATTTGCACAAAGTTGTATATTTCCCTCAAAGCAGCTTGTTTCTTATGAGCAGGGAAGTATTTAGCAGAGAAGTAATAAATCATATCCTGGGGACTACGCACACAACCAGGATCAAGAGAATTAAACCATATCTTAGCATCACCCTTTAATGAGAACGGAAATATTTTGAGTATATAGAGGTAACGCGATCTCTCATCATTAGTGAACAGGGCAGCTATATCATTTAACTTAGTAAGATGTGCCACAACAGTTTCAGATTCATAGCCATAAAACGGATCAGATTCAACCAAAGTAATTATATCAGGATCAACAGAGAATTCATAATCCTTATCAGGAACACATATAGGTGAAGTAGCAAAAGCAGGGTCGGGTCTCATTTTATCTCTAAGTGATTCTTTGTTCCATTTAATTAATAACCCCTTAAGCTCATATCTATCTTTGCAAGCAAAAATAGCGGCAGAAGATTCCATATCAAAAAGATAGCCCTCAGGAATAACAGGCATATTTTCATCATCACTATCATCATCGTATTCAGATTCAATAATTTCTTTTTCTCTAGCCCTAGCAATTTGTTCATCAAGAAATTCACCAAGGGGCACAGTAGTATCAGGCATAGAAGCAGTTTCATCATAAGTATCATGCATAGCAGAAGTGGCATCATCAATAACATGCGACATATCAGAACGAATAGCAGAAGCAGGTGTAGGTGTCGCTAGCTTACTCATAACAGAAGGTGAATCAAGTGCAGAGCTAGATGGCAGTTCCTTACCTCCCCTCGTAGTTGAGGGATAGATCTTGGTTTTTGGATCTCTCAAGTTCTTCATAATGATAAGCAGATATAAATCCCAAGTGACTCAAAGAATAGAGCTATGCTCCCCGGCAACGGCGCCAGAAATTAGTCTTGATAACCCACAAGTATAGGGGATCGCAACAGCTTTCGAGGGTAGAGTATTCAACCCAAATTTATTGATTCGACACAAGGGGAGCCAAAGAATATTCTCAAGTATTAGCAGCTGAGTTGTCAATTCAACCACACCTGGAAACTTAGTATCTGCAGCAAAGTGTTTAGTAGCAAAGTAATATGATAGTGGTGGTAGCGGCAACAAAAGTAAAGACAGCAAAAGTAATGTTTTTGGTATTTTGTAGTGATTGTAACAGTAGCAGCGGGAAAGTAAATAAGCGTAAACCAGTATATGGAAAACTCGTAGGCACCGGATCAGTGATGGATAATTATGCCGGATGCGGTTCATCATGTAACAGTCATAACATAGGGTGACACAGAACTAGCTCCAATTCATCAATGTAATGTAGGCATGTATTCCGTATATAGTCATACGTGCTTATGGAAAAGAACTTGCATGACATCTTTTGTCCTACCCTCCCGTGGCAGCGGGGTCCTATTGGAAACTTAGGGATATTAAGGCCTCCTTTTAATAGAGAACCGGAACAAAGCATTAGCACATAGTGAATACATGAACTCCTCAAACTATGGTCATCACCGGGAGTGGTCCCGATTATTGTCACTTCGGGGTTGCCGGATCATAACACATAGTAGGTGACTATAGACTTGCAAGATAGGATCAAGAACTCACATATATTCATGAAAACATAATAGGTTCAGATCTGAAATCATGGCACTCGGGCCCTAGTGACAAGCATTAAGCATAGCAAAGTCATAGCAACATCAATCTCAGAACATAATGGATACTAGGGATCAAACCCTAACAAAACTAACTCGATTACATGATAAATCTCATCGAACCCATCACCGTCCAGCAAGCCTACAATGGAATTACTCACGCACGGCGGTGAGCATCATGAAATTGGTGATGAAGGATGGTTGATGATGACGACGGCGACGAATCCCCCTCTCCGGAGCCCTGAACGGACTCTAGATCAGACCTCCCGAGAGGTTTTAGGGCTTGGCGGTGGCTCTGTATCGTAAAACGCGATGATTTCTTCTCTCTTATTTTTTTCTCTCCGAAAGCGAATATATAGAGTTGGAGTTGGCGTTGGAGGGTCTCCAGGGGGCCCACGAGGTAGGGGGTGCGCCCTAGGGGGGGCGCCCCCCACCCTTGTGAGAAGGGTGTGCCCCCCTAGTCTTCATATTTGGCGAGGATTTTTTATTGTTTTTTCTAAGATGTTCCGTTGAGTTTCAGGTCATTCCGAGAATATTTGTTTTCTGCACATAAAACAACATCATGGCAATTCTACTGAAAACAGCATCAGTTCGGGTTAGTTCCATTCAAATCATACAAGTTAGAGTCCAAAACAAGGGCAAAAGTGTTTGGAAAAGTAGATACGACGGACATGTATCATGGACCCAGCTGTCAGCCTCTCCACGTGCAGTCCACGTCCAATGGAAGCCGTTCCTTGACCACGTTGACCGCAAAGCGCCGAGAGCACCAGGGCGGTGGACGATGGCGAGGCCTAGGAAGGGGATGAAGTGGAGCCGGGGAAGACGCGACAGTGGATGCCCACGGGCAGAGGACTACGAGGCTTCACTGGTTCACTACGGTGTGAGGCTGCCGTCGCCGCAGAATAACAGGGGGTGTGGGTGAGTAGAGGGATGGCCTGGCCAGCGATGGGAGTAGTAGGGGGCGGTGAGGCCTCCGCCGCATCGCAGCCGGCCATGGGAGGCAGGAGCACGAGGCACTACCAGCACTGGTTTGGGCGGCTAGAGCAAGAAGACCAGAGGTTAAAGAAGCACTACGGCCATTGGATGGACATCGTACGGTCACTGGAGCTAGAATCGTGCATATTGACTAAGTTGACAAAGCCCTCCGTCCCCGTGAACTTAGTAGGCCCACAAGTCAGCCTGCCACTATATTGGGTCCCAGCTAACAGGGGGAGTATTCATTTTTTGTGCGTAATAAGGATGCACTTCCTTGCGTGCGAAGATATAGCTGGTGGGTCCGAGCTGTCAGCGGCGGTAATGTTTTTTTTGCGAAATACAGAGGCCCTTTCGGTGGGTCCCTGATGTCAGGTGGAGGAATCTTTATTTTGTGCGTAATAAGGAGGCATTTCCTTTCGTGCGGCTGTGGACCCAGCTGTCGGCCTCTCCACGTACAGTCCACTTCAGATGCATGTCGGTCGTTGACCACGTTGACCAGGCCGCACCAAGAGCTCCAGGGCAGTGGATGACAGCGAGGCCTAGGAAAGGAACGACACGGAGGCAGGGAAGACTCGGCAGTTGTTTCCAACGCGGAGGGGAGTATGACTGTACGAGGGTTTACTAGTTCATCTGTCGTCGCCGGAGAATAACAGCAGGTGTGGGTGAGTAGAGGGATGGCTAGGCCAGCGAGGGGAGTACGGTAGGGCGGTGAGGCCTGCGTGGCACCACAGCCAGCCGCGGGAAGCAGGGAGCAGGTAGTCCCGCTGGCGCTTGTTTGAGCGGCTGGAGCAGGAAGAGCAGAGATTGAAGAAGCACGACGGCCGTTCGATGGACATCCAACAGTCACTGCTTGTGCGTTAACCTTTTTTTAGGAAAGCCTCAAATATGTGGAAAATAGCATACAGCCCATCTGCCATTACTTCTAATAATTTATAGCCCATTTGCTAATTCTTAATGTTTTTTCGGAGCCCATATTCTTTTTGTTAGCATTACAGCCCATATTGTGGCCACGGTTAAAAAAATATACGAAAATTTGCATATTTCGGTGCGGTCCGAACTGTTTTAATTCCTGAAATTTCGACTCACAGTCAAACTGATTTTAAAATAAATGTATATCAATATAAAATCCAACAAATTCTCCACGCATAAAAATTAATGTAATTTAAAATCTCAAAATGAAAAAAAAGATATTTGAAACTAATTGCCGGTTTGATGTGTTTTAAAAATGTACAGCTCATTTCTCATTACTGATGGGCCATTTTCTCGGCCAGCTGAATGAAAGCTCTCCTCGTCTTGAAAGATTTGCAGTGCAACAGGCCTGACAAAAGCGACTTACTTGGCAAATCACAAAAAAACTGGGCTATGGCCGTGGACCCAGCTGTCAGCCTCTCCACGTACAGTACTCTTCCTATGGAAGTCGTTCCTTGACCACGTTGACCATACCGCGCGGAGAGCACCACAGTGGTGGACAACGGCGACGCCTAGGAAGGGGACGACACGGAGCCGGGGAAGACGCGGCAGTGGAAGCCCACGCGAAGAGGAGTACGAGGGTTCACTGGCTCGGCTGCGGTGTGAGGCTGCCGTCGCCGCAGGGCCTGGCCAGCGGTGGGAATAGTAGGGGGTGGTGAGGCCTCCACGGCAGCACAGCCGGCCACGGGAGGCAGGAGCACGCGGCACGACCGGCGCTGCTTTGGGCGGCTGGAGCAAGAAGACCAGAGGTTGAAGAAGCACTACGGCCGTTGGATGGACATCGTACGGTCACTGGATCTAGAATCGTTCATATTGACTAAGTTGACAAAGCCCTCCGTCCCCGTCAACTTAGTAGGCCCACAAGTCAACCTCCCACAATGGTGGGTCCCAGCTAGCAGGGGGTATTCATTTTTTTGTGCGTAATAAGAAGGCACTTCCTTGCGTGCGAAGATATAGCGGGTGGGTCTGACATGTTAGCGGGGGAACGTTTTTTTCGCGAAATACAGAGGCCCTTCCGGTGGGTCCCAACTGTTAGGTGGAGGAATCATTATTTTGCGCGTACAGTCCATGGCTGATGGATGTCGTTCGTTGAACACGTTGACCAGGCCGCGCCAAGAGCACCATGGCGGTGGATGACGGCGAGGCCTAGGAAGGGAATGACACGGAGTCGGGGAAGACTCGACAATGGTTGCCCATGCGGTGGGGAGTATGAGGGTTTACTGGTTCGGCTGCCGTCGCCGGAAAATAATAGGAGGTGTGGGTGAGAAGAGGAATGGCCTGGCCAACAATGAAGTAGGGTGGGGCGGTGCGGCCTGTGCGGCAGCACAGCCGGCCATGGGAGGCGGGAGCAGGCAGTCCCACCGGAGCTGGTTTGGGCGGCTGGAGCAAGAAGATCAGATATTGAAGAAGTGGCACGGCCGTTGGATTAACATCCAACGGTCACTGCTGCTAGAATCGTTTGTGGACTAAGTTGACAAAGCAAATGTACACGTCAACCTAGTAGACCCACAAGTCAGCCTCCAAATCTGTCCCAAACAGCATACAGCCCGAAATTTCTAACCAAATTTAAATTAATTTTAAATCTAAATATACCTTAATTTAAATTCAATGAAATTTGACCCGCACAAAAACAATGAAATTTAAAATATCAAAATCTGAAAGAAAACAATATTTTGGAACTAATTGCCTGTTTGCTGTATTTTTTTCATTTTACAACCCATTTATTATGACTTATAGCCCATTTCTTATTACTTATAGCCCATTTTTTTTGGCAAAATGCATCCCTCCTTGTCTTGAAAGATTTCTGGCCCATCAGGGCGTAGAAAAGCAAGTAGGCCTATGTTGGTTATTCTGCAAAAAACAAAATAGTTGGCTAGCCATTTTCAGAAAGGAAAAAAACAAACTGGGCTGGTCATGTGCTAAACATATGAAATAAAAGCCTATGCTAGACGGGCCACGGGTCCCGCACAACCCAGTTGATACCCTTCTCCGTCCCGAAAAAACAAAATTACTGCGCGCACTGTTGGGTCCCTACTGTCATCCTCACCATGTACAGTCATCTCCTTATTCCTCTTGGTTGTTGACAACACCGGAGGGCGGCACCGCGGCGAGCGAACCAAGGCGGAGGACGATGGTGAGGCCTCGGACGGGAACGAACAGGAGCCGGGGAAGATCATAGCCAGCCGTGGAAGGCAGGAGCAGGCAGTCTCATCAGTGTTGGTTTGGCTTTGGCGGCTCGAGGAAGAAGAGACTGAAGAAACGCGACAGACGTTGCGTGTCAATCCGACGGTCAAGGTTGGCACAATCGTTTGTTGACTAAGCGGACACCAAGTAGCATACTTTTTTATATATGGAAAGAAAATCAAAGACTTGGGAAGGTGTACAGAACAAGCTAGTGTACCAGTAAAGAGACGTTGCCGAGTTTTAGAAAAAAGAAAGATGTGCTCTTGTAGCTGGTTCGAATCCAAACCTAGACTACGACTATATATGGTGTTATGCTACTCTGCAAGTAATGAAACTGACATATCCAACGTTCGCTTCTCCTCTTCTCTACTTACTCTGCCTAGCATCAGAAGCTCTGGCCGCAGCAACCATGTCCGCTGGCTGCTCGTCCACCTGCTCTTCAGCAGGCAACAACCAGATATGCGCCAAGTCGCCACCCGTACCATCGCCTGTGGGTCTCCTCACACCTCCGCCGACACACGCACCGCAGCAGATTGGTCATCGCAACCCGCTGCCATTGGTGTGGTGCCACTGCTGCAAATCACGGAGAGTCATCCGTCACGTCTCAACCACAATCCGCAACCCTGGCCGAGTCTTCTACAAATGCCCGAATCGTGGGGTAATAGTATGTTTAAGTGTTGTTCTGATGCTTTCAGTTGCTGATTTTTTTAATATTTTGGTTGATGATCTTCCAATTTGATTCGTGTAGAAAAGGGAACATTCGTGTGATTTGTATTTCTGGGAAGTTGCTGATGTGGGGGAATGCAACTACGCTGATTATTTGGTTAGCCGAGGAATCCCAATACCAGCGGGTTGGGGTGTTGGACAAGTAACTGAAGGAACGACAGAAGAGGAAGATGCAGAGCAGAAGGTTAAAGATGCAGTTCCTCTGATCATGGCCAAGCAACAACTGTTGAACGGCCTTGACAGCAATGAGGAGATGAAAGAGCTTGTGAAGATAATGGGCAAAATCGATGTGCTCTATAGGATGATTGTCTCTTTATTTGCAATGTATGTAGCACTCGTGATGTATTCAGTGGCTACGACATGAGCACTTTGCTGAAACTAGTAATGAATGAAACCCTTGTAGTAGGCTAGGTGTAGTGTTGTGAACATCTAATGATTTCTATTAATGGAAATCAGGGGGTATCCCCTTTTGCTCATATAAATAAATAAATAAATAGGAGAGGCCCTGTCAGGTCAGCTTTGTTCTCATTCGAAAACGTCGAGCAAATTGCAGTCCAACAGCAAACTATGTCATCAAATTCAAGTTTCACAACCAAATATGAGTACAACTAAACAACAATGTCATCATGTTTTAGTAGATGTTCTCGCAGCAAAATACTAAACAACATGTTCATCAGGTTTCAGTTGTCATAGCAAACATAATTTCACATAGTAGATAAAAAACGTCTTCTGACAGGCAAATACGACAAAAGCAATGTAATCATCATCCACAGCAGCAGCGTCAACATCTTCGCCATGTGTATCAGTCTGAATCGCAATTACCCACTGTGTCATCTTCTTCTTCGTCCTCAACGTCGTCGAACGTTGGCTTCTTCTTGATCAACTCTTGTATGTCCACAGCACGACAGGCAATCTTTTCGCCGGCGTCATTGACGTGATGGTTCTCAAAGATATTAGGAACATCTGTGTTATCTTGTCCATCAGGAGCAGTGGAAGCATCATCTTGTTGTGCAACTTCATTAAACGAATTCCTCTGCTCAAACCTTTGCAATACTCTCCATTCATCACTACGTGCAAATGTGTCTTCCAAGAAAAATATCTGTGTTGCTTGATTTGCCAAAATAAAAGGCTCATTGGTCTGGTACGCCGCCTTGACATTGATGGATTTGAAATAATTATCAGCTCTGGGTTTTGCGATCCTGGAAAACAGGTTATACCCATGACGGCACAACAGAACCACACACTGATGATCCTCGAAACTGGATATATACTGCAACTGAACAATGTCTGTTATGTTAGCATACATTTCAGTTTTCTCTTTGTCATACGTATCCGTGCTCATGATGGCACTGTTTTGTGCCTTCCTGCCTTTGTCTCGTGCAAGGGTGTTGTAGCGCACATCTCCAACAACGCAAGATTCATAATGTCTTACCTGGGTATCAGGACCCATTGCTAGTGAGTAAAGGTCATCATCAACTGCCTGCCCATCCTCCCGCATCTTCTTAACCTATGGTTAGAAAATAGACAAGCTGATCATCTTATGTACTCAATATATTAAGAAAAAACTGACGGTGCACTTCAAAAGCTTACATGGTTCTTGAACCATTTCGCAAATCCTGCCATAACCAGTTTGTCAATGTTTCTTGGATTTTGCGGCAGTAACTCCTCTTTGTAGATGCTGCACAACATAGTGATCGCGTCAAACATCTAAATATATAAGAATGTGCTGCAAGTTTAGTAGATTACAATGTATAAGCTGCAGTACTGCACTTACTTGATATAAGGTAGTATCTCAGGGCAGTTATTCAACACATACCAAACCATTTTGTCCAAATCTTTAGGTTTGTCCTCTTTTCAACTCTTCCCTGTAACTTGAACAGAATAATCGAAAACATTGAGCCTGGGATTGTCTTCACCCACCTCTTTGCTAAGTTGATCAGCTGTTTCAATGTATTTTGAGCAGAATGTCAATGCTTCTGTAGCAATGTAGGCCTCTGCAATGGAACCCTCGGGTCTAGCTCTGTTCCTAACATAGCCCTTGAAAGTGCCTAGCCGCCTTTCAATAGGGTACATCCAGCCATACTGTACTGGACCTCTAAGTAGTGCCTCATTAGGTAGATGAACAGCCAAATGCACCATCACATCAAAGAAGGCTGGAGGATATATCTTCTCAAGGTCGCATAGGATAGTTGGTATCTTGTCTCTAAGATGCTCCAAAGCATCTATCCTGATATTCCTACTGCAGAGTTCCCTGAAGAATTGTCCCAACTCTGCAACTGCTTTGTATAAGTCAGGGCGGCACAATCCTCTAAGGATAACAGGTAAAACCCTTTAAAGTAGGACGTGGCAGTCATGAGTTTTCAACGCTTGTACCTTGTTTCCATCTGCACTGACTCTCCTTTCAGGGTTGGAAGCAAATCCATGTGGGAATCTCACACGTGACAGGACCTCACAGAATTCTTTTCTTTTTACCTTGTCCAAGACGTACACAGCTGGTGCCATATCCCATGGTTTACCTTCATCTTGCACCTGCAAATCCTTTCTGATACCCATGTGTGTCAAATCAATCCTAGATTTTAAGGTATCTTTCATCTTGCCTTCAATATTAAGAAGTGTGCCGATAATGCTGTCACATATATTTTTTCTCGATGTGCATCACATCAAGATTATGCCGCAGATCCAAATCTTTCCAATACTCCAAGTCCCACAAAGTGGACCTGCGGGTAAACAATAATCTCTCTTCTACCCTGCCACACTTCCTTTTCCTGCTACCATTACCAGGATGGTTTCCTGGTGTAATATGCCTGACCTTCTCTAATTCCACTTGCAACTCATCGGCAGTGAGCGTCTTTGGCGCATCACGGTTTTCATGCTTTGCATTGAACACATGTCTTCGGTATTTTCTAGGATGCGGCTTGTCCTTGGCAAGGAAATAGCGGTGTCCAATGTAACAGATCTTGCTAAGTATTGCGTATGACAGCGGATTCCTGTCACAGCGAACACATGCATTGTAACCATGTGTCGTTCGCCCTGACATAGTGCCCAAAGCCGGATAATCATGGATGCACCAAATTATAACAACACACAGAAAGAAATCAGCTAGTGGGCTGCTATATAGGTCTTGAGTGAGAGCACCCTTCCATAGTTGTTGAAGTTCCTCCACAAGAGGCTCCATGAACAAATCAAAATCCTTTTCAGGACTTTTTGGACCTGGGATGAGCAAGGCCATCATGTACTTTGATTCTTTGGTGCAGACATTTGGAGGCATGTTGTAAGGGATAACAAGCATTGGCCACATGTTATATGTGGCGCTCTGGTGGCCAAATGGGTTAAATACATCTGAAGCTAAGCCAAGTCTAATGTTTCTCGGGTCAACAGCAAACTCTTTGTGTTTATCATTGAAGCTTTTCCACTCACTACCATGAGATGGATGGCTCATTACATTCTGATCTCTGTACTCCTGGTTCCTAGAATGCCACAGTACATCCTCTCTTGTTTCAGCATCATGAAACAACCTCTGCAATCTTGGTGTAATTGGAAAATGTCTCAGAACATTATGAGGAATCCTCTTCACATCATCACCATCTTTCCATCTTGATGATTTGCATTTCGGGCATTCACTTAAGTTGGCATAATCCTTCCGGAACAGAACACAATTATTCTTACGAACATGGATCATATCATATCCAATTCCAACTGCATGAAGGAAATTCTTCATTTTACTGTAGGTGTGTGGTAGCTCAGACGCATCTGGGAAAGATTTGCGGAAAGCAGCCATGTAACACCCATGATGCGGCTATATCTCCCACGTGTCAGAGCACGACTTAGAGGCATAACCGCATAGTAGGCATGTCACAAGAGGGGTAATCTTTACACATCCCATGTACTGAATAAGAAAGGGATAAAGAGTTGGCTTACAATCGCCACTTCACACAATACATAAATATGACATTACATCATCCATAATACAATCAAGGTCCGACTACGGAACCAAATAAAGAAAGACAACCCCAAATGCATAGATCCCCGATCGCCCCAACTGGGCTCCACTACTGATCAACTGGAAACGAAATAACACAACAAACACGGTCTTCATCGAGCTCCCACTTGAGCTCAGTTGCGTCATCTGCACTGGTATCATCGGCCCCTGCAACTGTTTGGAAGTAATCTGTGAGTCACGGGGACTCATCAATCTCACAGCCTCGCGATCAAGACTATTTAAGCTTATGGGTAGGAAAGGGTAATGAGGTGGAGCTGCAGCACTAAGCATATATGGTGGCTAACTTACGCAAATAAGAGCGAGAAGAGGAGCAAAGCACGGTCGTGAACTAGAAGTGATCAATAAGTGATCCTTAAACTACTTACGTTCAAGCATAACACAAGAACCGTGTTCACTTCCCGGACTCCGCCGAGAAGAGACCATCACGGCTACACACGCGGTTGATGCATTTTAATTAAGTTAAGTGTCAAGTTCTCTACAACCGGATATTAACAAATTCCCATCTGCCCATAACCGCGGGCACGGCTTTCGAAAGTTCAAACCCTGCAGGGGTGTCCCAACTTAGCCCATCATAAGCTCTCATGGTCAACGAAGGATATTCCTTCTCCCAGGAAGCAGTGTCAGAATCCCGGTTACAAGACATTTCGACAATGGTAAAACAAGACCAGCAAAGCCGCCCGAATGTGCCAAAAAATCCCGAAAGGAGTTGCACATATCTCGTTCTCAGGGCACACCGGATGAGCCAAACGTTGGGTTGGCATAGACCCTGGTTGCCCAGGGGGCGCCGGACATCGCTCAGGTTGGACCAACGCTTAGAGAAGCACTGGCCCAAGGGGGTTAAAATAAAGATGACCCTTGGGAGCGCGACTCCCAAGGGAAAAGTAGGTGGTGGTGAGGCAAATGGTAAAACCAAGGTTGGGCCTTGCTGGAGGAGTTTTATTCAAAGCGAACTGTCAAGGGGTTCCCATAACACCCAACCACGTAAGGAACGCAAAATCAAGGAACATAACACCGGTATGACGGAAACTAGGGCGGCAAGAGTGGAACAAAACACCAGGCATAAGGCCGAGCCTTCCACCCTTTACCAAGTATATAGATGCGTTAATATAAATAAGAGATATTGTGATATCCCACATATCCATGTTCCAAACATGGAACAAACTTCAACTTCACCTGCAACTAGCAACGCTATAAGAGGGGTTGAGCAAAGCGGTAACATAGCCAAACAATGGTTTGCTAGGAAAGGTGGGTTAGCGGCTTGACATGGCAATATGGGAGGCATGATATAGCAAGTGGTAGGTATCACAGCATAGCAATAGAGCAAACAACTAGCAAGCAAAGATAGAAGTGATTTCGAGGGTATGATAATCTTGCCTGAGATCCCGCAAGGAAGAAGAACGGGTCCACGAAGAAGACAAATGGACGTAGTCGAACGGATCCTCACCAACACGACGTTATCGGAACTAACCCGAAGAAGCAACACCGGAAAGAAGCAAACAACATAGTAAACAACCATCACATAAACATGGCACGATGCGCAAACAAGTATGATGCATGTCCGGTTCAATGAGGCATGGCATGGAAAAGTGCAACAAACAACACTACAAATTAAGTGGAGATCAATATGCAACGGAGTTGCATATTGAAGAAAACACCACATGACTTATTTAGTTCTCTCTCGTTTAGGTACTCAACAATATTAAATGTTGGTTAGCATG
Organism: Triticum aestivum; assembly: GCF_018294505.1. Classification (NCBI taxonomy): domain Eukaryota; kingdom Viridiplantae; phylum Streptophyta; class Magnoliopsida; order Poales; family Poaceae; genus Triticum; species Triticum aestivum. The sequence continues at coordinate 277,004,988 of NC_057806.1, forward strand.
ACAAGGGGTGAAGCACAACAAAACTACCTATCTAGGCAAGTTTAAATGAGGCTGGAAACAACGAAAAACAATTCCGGTAAATCCCCATATGCATATTTTAGGTTTGGTACTGTTCTGCTCTAAACCATATTTTAGAGTTGTTAAACATGCAAAGAGAAGTGCACCATGTTAAACTAGGCATTTTTCTACCCCATTTACATATAAAGTTTATTAAATTTGGAGCTACGGTTATTTAGTTACGAATTAAATCATTTTAGCATGGCATTTAAGCAAAATAAACACAAACAACAATTTAAACATTTTTAACATAGATGAAAGTTGGATATTATAAAACTAGACAAGATTCTAAGCATATTTCATGTATAATTCATTTTAAACCGATGCACGGATGATGAGTTATAATATGCATGAATTCTAGGGGGCTTCCTGTAAAACTGGATTACACTCGATAATTAACAAATTCGTTCGGCAGAAAAAAAACAAAGACTGGGCTGAATCACACTAGCCCAACAGTGGAAGGGGCGCAGTGGAGGCTCACCATGGGCTAAGGCCCAGTTGGTGGAGGCACCGAGCGAGGCCGCTGGGCCAAGGCGCGGTCAACGTGAGCGCTGCTCATGCGCTCGTTGTCCCGTTTGCTGCAGTGAGCTGCGGGCGGCGCCTGGAGCATAGCTCCGACGAGAGGGCGAAGGGGCGGCGAGGCGACGGACTTGGTGTGGAGCGGCGACAGGACTTGCGGCGGCAGGCGAATCAGAGGCAACGACGGCGACCGGCGACGGACTCGGCGCGACGACGGCAAACATGGCGCGGTTGGAAGCAGGGGATGCAACAGCCAAGGCAAGGAGACGGAGATGGCAAGTCCGGGCGGAGGGGACCGGGCACGGGACAAGGCCACAGCCATGGCGTGGAGATCCTCCATTTGTGGCCCTCGTGCGGGTGCAGGTGTGAGGAGGGCCTCGCCGGGTTCGTGCGGGAGGAGTGCAGGAGGTGCGCGAGGAGGGACTTGGCACGGTTGAGGGCGACGGCCTCAGGTCAGGGGAGCTCAGGCGCAGGACGAGGTGAACGGCAGCAGGAGGTGGCTCCCGTTCATGGCGGGGCCCTGGTGCTCCTGGACAGAGAGAGTTTGATAGAGAGATACAGGAGACGGGAAGGAAGACTAAAGAGAAAGGAGCAGGGGCTGGGCGCTGGACCTGCGGTGCCACCAACGGTGAGGTGGTTCGGGCGGCGTTGGGGTTTCCTGGACGGCGGTGCGCGAGGAAACTCGGGGCAGAGGCAGCAGCAGAGGCAATGAAAATTTGGGAGGGAGGTGATTGGCTGCCTGGATCGGGAAGGAGGAGGTTGCGGGGGAATTGGGCCGGTGGGGAAATTGAGGAGGAGACCAGGTGGATGCGCTGGTGATCCCGAGGGGAACCAGAGAGAGTGGCGGCGGGGAGGAGGATCCCTAGAAAATAGGGTTTGGTCCGATATATATAACAAGTGGATTTTTGGATAGGGGCATTTGGTCCCTCCGATCTTAATCATACGGTCCCGAATAAAAAGGCTACGGTGTCCAAATTACAAAACGGGGATGTTTTGTAGATGTTCGGGGATGATCCGGACCCATCGGTGACGACTGCCCGGGTCGGGTCCGGGACAACTTTCGGACGCGCGCGCGAGGAGGGCCGCGGGCATAACTGAGAGAGGTTAGGTTGGGCCCGGCGGTAGGTAGCGGACTGTGTAGACGGACTAGAGAGGAAAGAGAGGGAAAGCCCGGTAACAGTTTTCGGAGACCGAAAATGTCCGATGTTTGACCGGTTATACTGCCGCTATAGTTAATCGTTGGGGCGTCAAACGAACTCCGAATGCGATGAAACTTGGCAGGCGGCCTATCTACACTATAACAACACCGCATGCCAACTTTCAACCCATTCCGAGAACATTTTCTGGCCACTTATAAAATACTATTTCGGACATGCCGCGGGCGCGTGCAAGTGTGTCTGGGCTCAGAATGGACAATGGAGAGAACGAGGAGACCGGGATGCAAGTTTCGAAAACATGATGATGCAATGCACATGATGACATGACAAGATGCAACACGCAAGCAGATGACATGGCAACGACGGCGAATTACTAGAAGACACCTGGCGCATCGTTCTCGGGGCGTCACAAGCCAACATCGCATCGAATGACTTGTTGGTCATCCGCTCAGATGTCTTCACCTAAATAAAGGTGACCATAGCTGAGAATACTGACAGCTTATTTCCTGGGGTGACAGCAACATTTCATTGTTCCAACATGCGGGCCCACTGTTTTTCTTCTGCAGGTGAAAGTTCACGGAATGCACGAGCATTTCATAGCATTGTTTCAATGTTGGTCAAACTGCTACACGGGCAGAGCACATCTGATTTCGGACCACCGTACTCAGCTCTGATAAAGTTCATGAAGTTTTCAACCCCCTCGACATATGCAACGGAGAATCTTCGAGCAGAAGTTATCCAAGTCATGTCCATCTGTTAGACATACAAATTAGTTCTTCTACTAGATATTATAGGAAAAACATATATGCTTTTTTATGAAGTCCAGAAAAAAAATACCTAGGTCGATGTCTAAAGCTATGGCAAGATATTTGGATGAGCAGATCTAAGTAACGAAATATATGCAAAGCTAATTCAGCAAACAGATTTGAGTGCCAAATTATGGCAGGCTATTTTAGCAGTCAATGAGGCCGATCACACAGCCATCGAACTATCGAAGGCCATCGCAGCAACAAAGATCGAGTATAAAACGGTGTAGAGCTATTTCACCTAACAGATTGGCTACTAGACCATGGCAATCTACGTCACAATAAATATATGGTAGGATATTTGAGCAACTAATCGGCCTTGGCATGCCATCTCAGCTAAGCAGATTGAGTGCAGAACAGGGCAAGGAAGCTTCTTAACCAGAGCATACTGACAGTAAACTACTTCGGCAAACAGTGAGATTAACAACGTCTATCAGCTAACATTCAATGCTACACCGACATGAACGGGGCCTCAGTCTAGAATGCGCGTACCATGGGAGAAGCTGACCGCCGTGCATCTCCACACGAACGTCGCCAGAGGTGGTGGCGCTGACCGCCGTGCGCCTCCACAAGAACATAGACAGAGGTGGTAGCGCGGCTAGAGGACGGTAGTCTACGAGAGCGTACTGTGGGAGCGAGAGGATCGCTGAACCGCGGCGCCAACATATCGGCGCGGTGGGGAGGGCGGCTTTGGCGGAGTGAATGGAGTTTACGGGGAGAGGGGGGAGGGGGGTTTGGGGAATATTATTGCCTAGTTGGCCGAAGGGCGGTTGAATCGGATTTGGGGGGAATTTTTGGGTGTAGGGGGGAGGATTTTCGCGCGGTGGGCGGGGGGAGTTTGGCGCATGGTCGGTTTCTCCAAGTGCAGTCCCACATGTCAGTGAAGAGGCAAGCTGAAGCGCGTTCTGTTTGCATGAGCCGTGTGCAGGACCGAACGTTTGTGGGGTGCAATGCGACCGCGACAGGAGTGATGTGAGTGTACCGCCTTTTTTCCTTTTAAACTAGGTGCCTCGCCCCCTAAAAAAAATTTGTTGCTTCACGCGATCCATCGATACTACTACTAGTAATCTGGTAATCCCGACTAAAACGGCGCGGCCGGGTCTTTTCCCGCGCGATATGATGGGAGGTTGGCTCAGTTGGGTTTTTTAGGACGAGTAATGCTACACCTACGTAATCCCAGTTACGTAATTAACGAAATGTGAAACGTGTGAGCTGTTGATTGTAGATTGGGGGGAGGGAGGGGCCCACCACCATGAAAATCAAGGGAGGAGAGAGAGAGGCAATTTACGTTAACCCTTTCGTAGGTTCCCGTAGATGTAGAAAGATGTGAAATGCGTGAATGTGTAGTGGACGTACTATTGGAGTGCCTAAGATAATTTGTGTATGTATAGACCCTATGTGTTTATTTTACTTCACATGTTAGATTTGTCTCGGTTCAATAAAAAGCATAGTTGGTGATGATGGTGTGTGAGGGAGTCCTGGATTAGGGGGTGCCCAGATGGCCGGACTATACCTTCAGCCGGACTCCTGGACTATGAAGATACAAGATTGAAGACTTCGTCCCGTGTCCGGGAGGGACTTTCCTTGGCGTGGAAGGCAAGCTTGGCGATATGGATATTTAGATCTCCTACCATTGTAACCGACTCTGTGTAACCCTAACCCTATCCGGTGTCTATATAAACCGGAGGGTTTTAGTCCGTAGGACAACATACACATCAACAATCATACCATAGGCTAGCTTCTAGGGTTTAGCCTCCTCGATCTCATGGTAGATCTACTCTTGTACTACCCATATCATCAATATTAATCAAGCAGGACGTAGGGTTTTACCTCCATCAAGAGGGCCCGAACCTGGGTAAAACTTCGTGTCCCTTGCCTCCTGTTACCATCCAGCCTAGACGCACAGTTCGGGACCCCCTACCCGAGATCCGCCGGTTTTGACACCGACAGTGGTGCTTTCATTGAGAGTTCCTCTATGTCTTCGCCGTCAGGCACGATGGCTCCAACAATCATCAACAGCGATGCAGTCCAGGGTGAGACCTTCCTCCCTGAACAGATCTTCGTCTTCGGCGGCTTCACACTGCGGGCCAATTCACTTGGCCATCTGGAGCAGATCGAAAGCTATGCCCCTGGCCGTCAGGTCAGATTCGGAAGTTTAAACTACACGGCTGGCATCCGCGGGGACTTGATCTTCGACGGATTCGAGCCACTGCCGAGCGCGCCACACTGTCCCGACGAGCATGATCTAGCTCTGCCACCGAACAGTGCCCTGGAGGCCGCACCCGCATCGGCTCTGACGCTTAATTCGGAGCCAACTGCGCCGATCGAGCATGGGCGGTTGGACGCCGCCTCGGGGGCTGCGATCCGAACGAAGATTGAGCCGAACACCATCCCCGCACTACGCGAGACTCGTGACCCCAAGGAGCCGGACTCCTCTCTGGACTCCGAACCCTCCGCGCCCCTGCCGATCGAATCAGATTGGGCGCCGATCATGGAGTTCACTGCCACGGACATTTTTCAGCACTCGCCTTTCGGCGATATCCTGAAGTCACTGAAGTCTCTCTCTTTGTCAGGAGAGCTCTAGCCGGACTATGGTCAGGAAGGTTGGGGTACGAACGATGAAGAAATTCAAAGCCCACCCACTACCCACTTTGTAGCCACTGTCGACGATCTAACCGACATGCTCGACTTCGACTCCGAAGACATCGACGGTATGGACGCCGATGAAGGAGACGATGAAGAACCAGCGCCTATTGGGTCCTGGAACACCACCACGTCATATGACGTATACATGGTGGATGCACCAAAATATAACGACGAAGAGCGGAAGGACGCACCGAAGGCTTGTTCCCTCGAAAAGCAGTCAAAGTGGCGACGCAAGCGCCGCCCCAAATCCCTCCTCGACAGAAATAGTGATCACACGGACCCAGCGCTGGAGCAAGGCGAACCGCTGCCGGACAACGGCAATCCGGATGATCAAACCGAACAAACAAATCCTATCAAGGATAATGGTCCGGACGACATAACGCCGGACAGACACCCGGAGCAGCAGACTGCCCATAAAAGGCTTTTTACCGCTGTGAGGAGCCTGAAAAAGCAGAAGCAAAGGCTCAAGGCCGCGCAAGACACACTCCAATTCAGATGGAGTAAAATACTCAGCACTGCAGCAAGGTGCGGCGATAATCGCCCCTCCAAGAGCTACCCAAAGCGGAAGCTGCTATCCGAATTCGATGAGGAGGCCTCAGACCCTCGACAACCAAATATCGAAGCAGCAACCTGGTCGGATAGACGACCTCTCTACCAACACAGAGCGGCATACAATGCCGCTCACAATACAATACGCGACCCATGCGAGGGTTCGCACGCAAAGGACGGCGCAACAAGATCCATCTATGGACCACGCAAGCACTCCCCAACATACAATGCAACAAAAACATCCGAACAACGTGGTACACCCAGCTACAGGGGTACCGCACACCCCCTATGTTTCACCGATGAGGTACTGGACCATGAATTTCCAGAGGGATTCAAGCCCGTAAACATAGAAGCATACGGCGGAACAACAGACCCTAGGGTCTGGATTGAGGACTACATCCTCCACATCCATATGGCTCGAGGAGATGATCTCCACACCATCAAGTATTTACCCCTCAAGCTCAAAGGGCCAGCTCGTCACTGGCTCAAAGGCCTCCCCGAAAGCTCCATTGGAAGTTGGGAAGAGCTCGAAGACGCCTTTCGGGCAAATTTTCAAGGGACTTATGTCCGACCTCCGGATGCGGACGATTTGAGTCACATAACTCAACAGCCCGGAGAGTCAGCCCGAAAGCTTTGGAACAGGTTTCTTACTAAAAAGAACCAGATCGTCGACTGTCCGGACGCCGAAGCCTTGGAAGCTTTCAAGCATAGCGTCCGTGACGAATGGCTCGCCAGACACCTCGGCCAAAATAAGCCGAGAATGATGGCCGCATTAACAAACCTCATGACTCGCTTTTGCGCGGGTGAGGACAGCTGACTAGCCAGATGCAGCACCAGCGACCCCAGTACATCTGAAGTTAGAGATGGAAACGAGAAATCACGGTGCAACAGCAATAACAAACGCCGGACTAAAGAAGACAACACGAAGGGGACGGCAGTAAATGCCGGATTCAAAAGCTCTCGGCCAGGTCAAAAGCCGTCCCCTAAAGGCACCAGGGATGAACTGTCCAGCCTCAACAAAATTCTGGACCAAGTATGCTAGATCAATAGTACCCATGGTAAACCCGCTAATCATACCCACAGAGAATGTTGGGTCTTCAAGCAGTCCGGCAAGCTCAACGCCGTACACAAAGGGGAGGATACACCAAGTGAAGACGAGGACGAGCCCCCCAAGCAAGATACGGGGGAACAAAAGAAATTTCCACCAGAAGTCAAAACAGTAAATGTGTTACACGTGATCAAGGGAAAAAACAACAACGCACTCCCAGAAAAATATACCCAAGTGCCTGTCACCGCGGAGTCCTGCCACTGGTCATCTCAACCGATCACTTTCGACCATCGCGATTACTCAGCAAGAATCCGACACGCAGGATGGGTTGCCCTGGTATTAGACCCAGTAATTGGCGGATATCACTTCACACGAGTCTTGATGGACGGTGGCAGTAGCCTAAACCTAATATATCAGGATACAATCCGCGGGATGGGGTTAGAGCCAACAAAAATTCGCCATAGCAATACTACCTTTAAAGGAGTAATGACAGGCCTAGGGGCTCATTGTACGGGCTCCCTCTTACTACAAGTTATATTCGGCTCCCCGATAACTTCCGTCGCGAGCATCTAACTTTCCACATCGCTCCGTTTCAAAGTGGCTATCAAGCACTGCTCGGACGCGAAGCTTTCGCTCGCTTTAATGCAATACCACACTACGCCTCCCTCACACTCAAGATGCCCGGTCCACGTGGCGTCATTACAGTGCACGGAAATATCAAGCGATCTCTGCGCGCTGAAGAGAGTGAGGCTGCCTTGACAGCCGCACATTAAAGGCGCCCGGACTAGCGAAAGCATCCAATAGGTCATCAAGACCTCAGACACAACTAATCAAGTCCGGCGCCGCTATTTATACCGAATAAGTTATCACACCCCTATTTGTCAATACAAGGGGCTCAAAGCGCGCAGATAAGTGGCAATTTCTTATCATCTTCAATTATACATGGTTTATTTAAAAAACTATCTTTTTGCACGGCAACTTTTTCACTTAACTTCCTCTCTTTTACAGACGATCATCGTGCTACACCCGTCTAGGATACAGCACAATGGAGACACAGGCACAGACATGTAGCAGGGACCCGCTCCAAGGATTCTTTTTAGATTAAGACCCTGCATAAACCTTTTTTACTGTCTCTTGTTGATACATATCCACCATTGAGAAGGATGCTGATGTCTTGGCATGTGGCCATGCCAGAACAATGCACGTACCTGGACACAAGGGGCTTCTTACAAAGGCCATCATTTAGGCCCGGTTTATACCAGAAAGACTGAATACCTTAGGGAGTGTTCGGCGTCGCGAGTTTGGCCCTATATGCATCATCTCCGAATCATTGTCTTTGGTCAAATGTTGGGTTTGCCCAGCTCCTGTGTTTTGGTGCCTTACGTTCCGCTTTACCGGCTAAGGTAGCACCAGGAGAACTACTGCGATTGTGCCCTGATTCATCTGGACGAGAACCTCAGTAGAGAAAGCCGAAAACTGACTGTCATGATATAGCGTGAGACTGGTCAACCACTCGATGACCTGTGGGAATGTTAGAATTCCTCCGCTTTAACGAAGGGCCATTTTCCGGCCAGGCATGTACGCACCCCGAGTTCGGGAGAGTGCGGAGCCACCAGGGGCTATCTAGTAGCCCCACTTTCAAACTCCTATGGCTAAGTGAAAGTGTTAAAGCATTATAGTTCGGTTGCCTCGCTCGCTCCACTATCACCTCCTTAATAGGACCAAGACGTTGGGTTAAGTGTGAACGCGTGTTTTTGCCAGCACCTCCACATTATATGCATGGGGGTTGAAGCCGACGACTGCAATCTTTCAGGTTATACACATGTATACAAAAACGGCCGCCCAGGAGGCATCATATTACTTTCAGGCAAAAGTATAAAAATAGCCTTATAAAACTTTATAAAAGCATTTCGCTTACAATGAGATTACATATCACTCAAACATAATATTTTTTGAGCACTGGGTCTCTACCAAACGGGCACCCTCAAGAACTTCTTCAAAGTAGTGCTCAACAGCCTTTCGACCTATGGTCGAATCCCGCGCTGCAACATTGGTAGCATCCATCTCCGCCCAGTATGCCTTGACACAGGCAAAGGCCATCCGTGCGCCCTCTATGCATGCCGACCTCTTCATCGCATCAATACGCGGCACCACATCGAGTAACTGCTGCACCAAGCTGAAATAGTTGTTCGGTTTTGACCCTTCCGGCCATAATTGATCCACAACAGACCTCATGGAGAGTCCGGACAACCTATTTAGTTCAGCCCATTCGGCTAATTGGTCAGTAAATGAAAGTGGATGCTCGAGAGTATGGAATTGTCTCCAAAACAGCTGGTCTACTCCATGGTCCGTCTGACCCTGGAAGTACTTGGCCGCATCGGCAGCACTCACCGCCAAATCCATATACACATCCTCCGAGCTCCACAGCCGATCCAGAGGGGCATACCGAGGATCTCCGAATTTCCTCCGCAACATAAAGGATTTCCCAGCTACAATATCCTCGGCTTCCCGCAGCTCCTCCTTCTATGCCCTCATAGCAGAGCGGAGGTCCTTTCTCGTCACAGCAGCCTTCTCAAGGTCCGATGCTTGCGCCTGGTTTTCCTTTTCAAGAACCCGGCAACGGTCGGCGGCGGCTTTTAATTCTATGGCCATCTTGGCCATCTTGTCTCGGCTCTCGCCAAGTGTGGCCTTCTCGGCTTGCAACTCTTCGGCCACCTTTAAAGCAGCCGCATTACCCAACCTCGCTTGTCCCTTGGCTCGGGCAAGTTCTGCCTGCAAGGCTTCAACAGTGGCAGCTCCATCTGCAGTCACAACATATTAAAGATACTGGCATCATGCTGCTCCTCCTATGTGACATTTACCAGATAATGACACTTACCCTGTGCCTCGTCAAGCCTTTTGTTAACAAGCTCGATGTCGGCATCTGCCGCATCCAACTGTCGTTCTAAATGGGCAAATTCGCTAGTCCGGCTAGCCACCGGAGCTTCCATCTCCTGCATATAGAGGCAGTATGGTTACTACTTGGGAATATGATCCTCTGTTCGTCATCGTTTCCGACTACAACCAGAGTCTCAGGGGCTACTATCTACACAGGGCACACCTAGCATGTGCAGGACTATCATACATTCTTTTACGTACCTCAAAGCCTGTCAGTAGACTCATAAAAGCTTCATGCAATCCGCTTTTGGCGGACGATATTCTCTCCATCACCGTATTCATCAGCACATGGTGTTCATCTGAGATGGCCACTCGCCCCACCAACTCCCTCAGAACATCCGATCGCACACTAGACGGTGCCGGACTCTTTTGTCTGCTCTCTTCGGGAGCCGGACACTAGGAGCTTCGGGGGTTAATGGGATTATCTTTTGGCCTCACCGGACTCGGAGAGGCCCTCCGCGACGACACTTCAAGGTCGTCCGCTTCTGGAGCGGAGGATTCCGGAGGAGGCGTTTTGCTCTCCATCATCTCTGAAAGAAGATCCCCCGAAGACGAGCTCATTTGAGAGGGGCTAAGGCCCGAACTGCAAAAATATATGCGGTGGTTATCTTCTCAGAAGAAAAAGATGGCATATCTGTACTATTAAAGTATTTCGGGTCACTTACGACTCGCGGGAGAATTGATCCCCCCGCGGACTTTGTGCGGCAATGGCGCCCCCCAAGGTAGGACCCTCTGTGGGAGATTCTTCTCCCGTTTGGAAGCTTCGGCTTCCGAATCCCCGGGCGCAGTCCTTTTCCTCTTCTGGTCGTCTTCCTTCATGGAGACGCTCTCTCCTTCGGCTAGAATGGGTTGGGGGCCTGCGTCCGCCCGCATTATCCTCCACAGTATCTTCCTTCAAGGGCTCCGGGCAAGGTGCGGTCTGGAGCATCTTTTCCAATACCGGATTTTCCAAACCCTTAGGGAGGGGGGCCGAACTCCGAACCAACTTCGCCTTTGTTAGCCAGTCCTGGTAAAAAAGCAAACTCTCAGAAATAACTTCGTAACAAAGGAGAGATAGTATGTTCGGCTGGAAGATGCCTTACCTGTTCGGCGGCTCGGTTACTACTCAGGCCAACGTCCTCGGTGATTTCCGGACACTCCACTTGAGGTCCGAAGAATGGCTTGTACATCTCCTCGTGCGTCAGGCCGAGAAAATTTTGAATGACACGCGGTCCCTCGGGATTGAACTCCCATAGGCGAAGAGGACGGCGTTTGCAAGGCTGGACTTGACGAACCAGCATAACTTGTATTACCGCAACCAAACTGAAATCTCCATTGAAGAGATCCCGAATGCGGCTTTGCAGTATAGGCACGTCCTTGGCTGGGCCCCAGCTCAGACCTCTGCTGATCCATGACATCAGTTGTGGTGGAGGGCCCGAGCAGAAAATAGGGGTGGCCGCCCACTTGGCACTTCTAGGAGCCGTGATGTAGAACCACTCGTGTTGCCACAATTCAGACACCTCTGGGATGGAACCTTTGAGCCACGGAGCTCCCGTTATCTTGCGTATTGAGGCACCTCCACACGCTACATGTTGCCCCTCGACCATCTTCGGCTTCACTTCAAAGGTCTTGAGCCACAAGCCAAATTAAGGGGTAACCCGGAGGAAGGCCTCGCACACGACAATAAATGTCGTGATATGAAGAAAGGAGTCCGGAGCTAGATCATGGAAGTCTAGCCCGTAATAAAACATCATACCCCTGACGAAAGGATCCAGAGCAAGGCCTAGACCTCGGAGGAAGTGGGAGACGAATACGACGTTCTCGTTGGGTTCAGGTGTAGGCACGGCCTGACCCCGGGGAGGTAGCCGATGCAAAATCTCGGCGGTCAGATATCTTGCCTCCCTTAACTTTTTGATGTATTCTTCCGTGATGGAGGAAGGCACCCATCGGCCTTGAAGGCTAGATCCGGACATGACTGAAGGTTCGGAGCGCCTGACCTGAAGTTTGGGCGCTTGAGCTTGGGGTGGGGGAAGGATTCGATTGAGCAGGGGGGGAATAGAAGCCTTGTCCCTTTATAAAGAGGGTGAATATCAAGCGTCCTCTTCGTGTCCGCTTGGACTTGCCTATAATCTAGGAGTCCTAGAAGCGGTTGGGTTACCCACGCCCGTATTGATGAGAATCCCGGAATAAGGGGACACGATCTCTGCTTTAACAAGACGTGCCAAGGAAACCGCCTCGCATGACGCGCTGAGGTGGGATAATGAAACGACTTGGATAAAGGCTTGGTCGTGGTGTGTCATGCTACGGAATACGTCAGCAGATTAGATTAGTGTAAATATTATTCTCTCTATGGAAATATGTGGAAATTTTTTTGCAGAGCCGGACACTATCTTTGTGTTCAAAATCTTCTATGGAAGTACTTGGAGGAGGAACCCGCCTTGTAATGTCGAAGACAATCTGCACGCCGGACTCGTCGTCATTGAAGCCTGGTTCAGGGGCTACTGAGGGAGTCCTGGATTAGGGGGTGTCCGGATGGCCGGACTATACCTTCAGCCGGACTCCTGGACTATGAAGATACAAGATTGAAGACTTCGTCCCATGTCCGGGAGGGACTTTCCTTGGCGTGGAAGGCAAGCTTGGCGATGTGGATATTTAGATCTCCTACCATTGTAACCGAATCTGTGTAACCCTAACCCTATCCGGTGTCTATATAAACCGGAGGGTTTTAGTCCGTAGGACAACATACACATCAACAATCATACCATAGGCTAGCTTCTAGGGTTTAGCCTCCTCGATCTCATGGTAGATCTACTCTTGTACTACCCATATCATCAATATTAATCAAGCAGGACGTAGGGTTTTACCTCCATCGAGAGGGCCCGAACCTGGGTAAAACTTCGTGTCCCTTGCCTCATGTTACCATCCAGCCTAGACGCACAGTTCGGGACCCCCTACCCGAGATCCGCTGGTTTTGACACCGACAGTGTGCCTGTCATCCTGCAATATAGGTCGTCCGATCTATATCTAACGGATAGGAAGGAAATTATGACAATTTACCCGCACTCCTCTCCACATTTGCAGATAAGGCTTTCCCTCGTTCATCCTTTTCTCCCACAAGATCTTGATCTTCCGTGCAACGCACGGGCATCTTGCTAGTACTCCTACAATATGTATATTATTGTGAAAGTTCATATACACCGGCCGAGATTAATGCAAACATGGCAGATTCTCATTACATTTTGAACTTTTATAGGACAGAAAAATAAAAGAAACCCGACCCTAAACCTATTCTATGGCCGCGACCGACGTCCTCCATCTGCGATCTCTATGTACGGGGGCGGGGTTCAAGACCCGTGAAGTGAAGGTGCGGTCTCCGATGAGGAAGAGTAGAACACGGGATACGGACCGGCCAGTTGGCACAGCATGCCCTACCGCCTCCCATGCCCTACTCATCCTCGGAGGAGTCCCCGACCTCGGCGGTGCCAGACGTTGGATGGCGGCAAGTAGGACGCGTGGCTGATGGTGCTCCCGTCGTCGGCCGCCAGCGTGGCCACCGCTTGTGCGGTCGCGTCCGCGTCCGGCTACGCCGCTATTGCGTCGCGAGAGGCGACTTGAGCGAGGGCGGCGACCTCGAGCTTCATCCCCGAAGACAAGCTCTCCCGCAGAGCGTTCGCACTTGCGGTCATGGCGGATGTGGTGCCAGGTAGGAGGACGATGTGCTATGGTGTGGAGGTTAGCTGGGCGATGCCGCTTTAAGTAGCGCATTCCGGTGAGGCCGAGCGTCCGGGTGCTTCATTGAGTCGCCGGAGTTGGTTCCTCGGGCACCGAGCCTCTTAACGATGACATACGAATGGCCGGCATGAATGCAAGCAGTTGGCGCCGGCTGGGAACACACCGCGTGATGGCGGGAGGGACGAGGGTTTTGGTGTGCCAGGGTAGTCATCTGCGGTCGTGGCAACGTTGGAGATGCCCTTTGCTCACATGCGATCCCCGCATGTCATTGAAAAAGCAAGAGGTCTCAGGTCCAGAGGATGCAGTTGGCCGCGCTACACCACTCCGCGGACGCGTCGCGGCGCCCCGTGCATCCTCGACGAGCCGGGTGTTGGGGTGTGTTTGGATTGTGGCCAAAGTGCACCTTACCAAAATGTTGGTCATGACCCAAAGATTGGTCTTTGTTTGGATGGTTGCCATTTTTTGGCATGCCAATGAACTCTAGCCAACTCTAGTTCATTTTTCTTGCCAATGTCGGCCAAATCATGGGCAACCAATAACTCAACCAAAATTTTGGTCATGACCCAAAGATTGGTCTTTGCTTGGATGGTTGCCATTTCTTTGGCATGCCAATGAACTCTAGCCAACTCTAGTTCATTTTTCTTGCCAATGTCAGCCAAATCATGGGCAACCAATACCTCAACCAAATTTTTGTCTACCCAATGCTTTGATGGGGCAACCTTGGGCACATACCAAACATACCGTTGGTCGTGCCACAGCACTAACGCCACCCTCGGCACACTGAAACCGACCGTGTCTAGCTACGATATGAGTGTGTCGCTCACCGCGGTCGCCGTGTCCAGAGGCGGTGCTGGAGCTGTGCCTCGTTGTTGGCCCCAACGACCCACATGAACGGTTGTCGGTGGCGAGGAGGTCGTGGGCCAGCTCCTCCATTGGACTAGTCTGCGCTACGTCGTCCCGACGGGTGTGCCCCACATGTCGGTTTCCCTGTTTTCCCGACCATATTCGAGCGTCAGCGCTCCGCGTTGCGCATTAGGTCTTTCACTATGTAGGCCAAGCGAGACAACTTATTGTTTATTTGAGTCGTTCAAGTATAATCATGTGGCGTTTGCTTATTTCTCATTCCTCTCCAACCCTCTTCTCCATCGATCATGTCGCCCTCCAGTCGAGTCCATCCTCCCGCATGCCTCATTTGAACATTACGCCGAGTATCATTCGCATGTACCCACCCTAGTCCTCTTTCAATAGATCTCCGGACCCCGAGATGAAATCGAGAGGGAACGACTGGGGGCACGTGATACCTAAGGCGGATTCAAAATTTTGAACCGGTGATCATAGCATCCGCAAAATCATATATAAAGGGTATTCAATGTTTGTTTCGTTTTTGAACGTATAATATACTCCCTCCTATACTTTCTAGTTTACATATAAGTTTTATGTGTAGTCAAAGTATCTCTACTTTGATCAAAAAGGTATCAACATTCAACAACGCCCAATCAATATTGTTAGATTCGTACGTACTCCTAGATTTGTACTCGAAATGGTTTCCAATTTGACTATTGACAAGATTAATAGTACATGAGATGTATAATGTGAAAGTTATATCATTGGAAACTCCTTTCATATAAAAATTTGACCGTATGCTTTGTGTAAGTTGCATGTCATATATTATTACTCTAACATTTGGTTAAAGTTAGCCTCGAAAAATGCATTAGACCATGTATGCTTTGTGTAAGTTGCATGTCATATATTATTACTCTAACATTTGTGTAAGTTGCATGTCATATATTATTACTCTAACATTTTGTCAAAGTAGTATAGTGGAAGTGGATCCTCTAACGTAGGTATCCCTGCCTTACCCTCCCTTTCGGTCACTTACTGGCGGACCCCATGCTTGCTAGGCCCCGCATGTCAGTTACTCAATGGGTTCGGCCGCGTCAGGGGATCCTCATTTGTACTATACTCCCTCTGTTTTTATTTACTCCGCATAAAACAAAGGGAGTGGTGGTATAATAAATGACGCGGGCGGGGGAGGGGGAGGGATGTCGGTTTGCTCTCAACTGTGGTCCCACAAGCTAGCGAAAACGCAAGACGAAGCGCGTTCCATTCGGTGAGCGACATGGAGGGTCCAGCGTGCCAGGCTGTAACGCGAACGCGACAAGAGCGATGTACAGTCAAACCGATTGACCGGTCGTCACCGGAACCACTATTCACACCAGAACCTTCGCTGCTCGGCCTAGACCAGCCACTGCCCTAAAACCACACCAAATCTCCAGCCCATTCCCCTACCTTTCGATCCCCTAGCCCGCATCAAGCGTCCCCTAGTTCGCCGAAAAGCCATGGTGCGCCGCAAGATCACTTACTACAAGATGCTGACGCCGGAGCGCCACACAGAAATCGCGGTGACTGTCGGTGCCACAGACCTCCGTTCCCAAGCTCGCTTTGCGGCGGGCCAATCCCCGAGTTCTCTGGAGCCAAGCTACGAGGAGGAGGAAGCCGATCCAATGTTCATGGCGGAGGTCGCAGCGTAGAAGGCCCCCGATGGGTATGAGACGATGGACGTCGACTTCGTGCCAGCGTCCAAGTCCCCCATGGTGCAGGCGGGCCAGCGATTCAACATGGCGATACTAAAGGAGGACCGGGAGGCAGAGGCTCAACTCGATGTGGAGCACGCGCATGTCGCTGCCATCGAGGCTCTCCTGCAGGCGGAACCGGATGTCGTGGATGTGAACCAGGCGGCGGAGGCTCAACTTGAGGCGGAGCGCGCGGATGCCGCTGTCATTGAGGCCATCCTGCAGGCGGAACCGGACATCCTGGACTTGAACCAGGCGACAGAGGCTCAACTCGACGCAGAGTGCGCGGATGCCGCTCTCATCGACGCCCTCCTGCAGGCAGAACCGGACGTACTGGACTTGAACCGGGCGGCGGAGGCTCGACTCGACGCGGAGCGCGCGGATGCCACTGCCATCGAGGCCCTACTGCAGGCAGAACCGGACGTCCTCGACTTGAACCGGGCTATGCTCTCGTCCGTGCAGAGCGCCCACACGCTCCGCTTGAACGAGTAGCTGGAGGCCGAGGAAAACCATGGTGCGGAGACACACGTCGGCAGCGACGGCTGGTTCGCGCCGACAGCCAAAGACGATGAGGCCATCTCTTTCCGCGAGCAGTGATAGTTTTCTTTATGTTGTTGTTTTATGGATCTTTTGCTGTGTAAAAACATATAATTGTTATGCAAGTCGCCTGACTTGGGTCAGTCTACCATTTCAGGCGGTTGGATGAGTATCCTACGTCTCCTAACCCTTCTTTCCTTCTTCATCACCTCTTCTTCCCCAACAGACCACCGCACTGGGCCGTATGGATACTCCCCAACATGCGGTTGGATAAACATACTCTATGAACAAAAATTATGTGTCAGCGATAGGATGGCTGAGTTTGGTTTGTTCACATGCGACAGCACGTGTCAGTGAGGGTGCGTTCCCTTGGTTGGGTTTGCGGCGTGCGGGAGCGACTGTGTGAGGGTGCGGTGCGACCGCGGCGTGCAGGAGCGACCGTGTGAGGGTGCGGTACGACCGCGACAGCCGTGCGCAAGTGTACCTCCTTCTCATTTTGAAAACTTTAGGCAAGCTTGGCAAAAATGTGTGGCGAAGTTTGGCAATGCAAGGCCTAGACCCAAACAGGATAAGTATGTACGTACTAGGAGTACTAGTGTTAAAAAAGAAAGGCGGGATTTTCCTTCCCGGGATTTAATCAATACAAATCATCGTTTCACGTGTCAATTAATGCGTATTTTTTCTCCAAAGACCAAAGAGCCAACCATCTCACTCCTCATCGCTTGATTAATGCAGCGCCATGCAAACCAACCTTCTCACTTCCGCATGCATGCAGGGGATATTAATGTCCTTGGTTGCTAACCCCATCAATTTTGCCTCGATTAGTGTTAGTGGCCCTTTGCAAATTGTAATTTTGATATACTGGCCTTGTGTACAAAAAAATGGAGGTAGTAACTATATTTGACTTCCTTCCCCATTGCGGTGACGTCGACGATATCTTTTTTTGGTGGTTTGGCGAAGTGCGTTCGATGGAGAACACCATTGAGGGAGACCACGGTAAGTCGTTCGCAAGTGCCGCCTGCAAGCCGAGACAACCGCCTTATTTGCATCCAGGAAGTCCTTTACTAGTACTACTAGGAGTACTAGTGCGGTGAGATGGTTTCTCGAAGAAGACGATGGAGAAGCGGAGTCAGCGAAGAGTGAAATGATGGTTGCTTCGTCCGTGCTTTTGTGATTTGACGCCTCACTGCTTTGTGATTTGTGATAGAAGGGACAGGGGAGTAGACTCTGTGCTCTATACTGTACTACATGCGTCCAAGCATGGGAGAAAGAGGAGAGATGTTGCATTTTTCTATTCCTTCAATCAATCAATCAGGGAGCTTCGGTTCCATCTTTTTGGCTTTGGCAACACCGTCCACAATGGTTCCCACGATGCCAAAAGCTATTTTCACATTTGGCTACACATTGTGGATGCCCTTAACCGTACCACTTGGTTTTGCTCCTGTGTGCTATCTATACAAATCTCAATTATATTGATCTAAAAAATTATAGAATCAAGATTAGTAAAAAGGAGGTGATTTTGCCGCGCGGATGGCGGGGGAGGTTTCTTATTTGAGCAATGCTACATCCACGTAATGGTTTACGTAAAGTTACGAACTGATGTGATGTGGGACTATTTGATTGGATTAAAGGAGAGGATTAGGCCCACCCCACCTGAAAATCAGGGGGGGCATATATAGATTAGATGGAAAGTATACGTAGCAGCTAAGTAGCCCTTTGTAAGTCTAGGATTAGGCTTCTTATTTCCGGAGGACGTTGTCCTGGCGGTTTGCTAACATGCGGTCCCACGTGTCAGTGCTTTACCAAGCCGATCTGTGTCCCACATGAGGCAGAACAACGGCAGAAGCAATACGTGGTTAAGTTCAAGAAGATGAGGGAGAAGCGGATTCAGCAACGAGTGAAATGATGGTTGCTTCGTCCCTCCAACTTAACTGCGGGAAAGGTGCAGCTTTGTGATTTGACGCCTCATTGCTCATTACTACGCCGGCGCCATGACTGGGGTGCTTCACCCCGGCTGCTCTACACTATATTATGATATGGCACGTGGACCCGGTAGCTTGATGTCCCACATGTCGGCGAAAGGGATTAGAAGATGTATGAAAGCGAGCGCCCCACTCTTACGACGGAGGAGTAGACAACACGACGGCCAAGTGAACTGTCACTCGTACTGTATAGTACTATAGTTTTGCTGTTTTGCACGATCCATCGATACAAACCCGATTAAACAGGAAAGGGCGGGATTTTTCCCGCGCGGTAGATGATACTGGCCATACATTTCAAAGGCAATTTTAATGTATGCAAACTGAATAATTATAAGTAACAATATGATATCTAGTAAAACTGAAAACACATATGATTTATTGTGTTAGAGTGTAGTAGTAGTGATGTATTGCATAGTTGTTAGATGTAACATGCGAGAACGTGTAGAGATGTAGTTTTGGAGGGACTACAGAGAGAAAAGCGTAATACGGTCACCGAACTTCAGAATAAGCTGATTACGGTCACTATATACGTTTTGCGGTGATTATACGGTCACTTGCTCACAGTTCAGCATCGGATTGCACTCTGTTGACCAGCCAAATATTCTGCGTGGCGCCATGTTGACTAGTTAAATTGACCACGTTCCTTGTGGGTCCCACCTGTCAGTTCGCATAGGCAAAAGGTCAGATAAACACAAATTTACGCAGGCGCGACAAGGCTCCAACCCGTGTGCGGGAATCACCTGGTTGTGTATGTGTCTGTCAGGGCCAGATGTGTGCGCATGCACGTGTAGGTTGAGCACTTGAGCGTGAGAGTGTGTGTTGGTCGTGTGGTGTACTGGTATGTGTATGCATGCGTGCATGTGTGCGTGTGAGTGTTGCGTGTGTGCGTGTGAGTGTTGCGTGCGTGCGTGGCTGCGTGTGTACGTGTGAGTGTTGTGTGCGTGCGTGGGTGCATGTGTTTGTGTGAGTGTTGCATGTTTGCAGTTCTTGTGCATGCGTGCATGTGTGTATAATCACCACACCAGCTCATGTGTGTTAAAACAGATGGCTTAGCATACCAATACAAGGCCACCTTGTCCGCTGTGCCCGCGGTCATGACTTCGAACCACGGTCCAAATATTTTTTTGTCGTTTGTTTTCGTTCTTACTAGCAAGATGCATGTGCGTTGCACGTAACATGAAGATGCATTTGTATGACTTGTTTATCTTGTGAGAGAAAAGGATGAACGAGGGAAGGCCTTATTTGCAAATGTGGAGAGGTGTGTGGGTACCTTTTTGCAAAATTGCCATAGTTTCTTTCCTATCCGTCAGATATAAATCGGATGACCTATATTGCAGGATGGCAGGCACACCATCATCACCAACTCTGTTTTTTATAAGAGTGTATTTTATGTATTTTATAAGAGTGTAGATGTAGAGTAGATACAAGTCGACAGGTGGGCAAGATGGTAGTGAGATAATGTGATGCAACACTAGAGGTGCCACGTGGAGCGTTTAACTGGTCAACTAGTCATGTCATGAGCAAATACAGAGTTGTACGGTGAGCCCGTGACTGTATAATAACCACTAAACGTAAATGGTGACCGTAATGAGTGGATTCTGAAGTCCAATGTATGTATCGTGCTTTCGCTTCAAATACAATGATCGTCATTGCATATATCGCGAGAGAAAGATGAAACATGCATGAATTTTCTGGGGGCTTACTTTTAGAGGACCTGGAGATAGTTTTGTGTGCATACGTGAAAGGGGCGTACAGGGGGGTATGCGATGGAGAGAGAGAGATGCTCTTCGTTTCTCTTTATTATGACTAACTTTGTATATAGTATAAAAATATACAAATTCACAGTGCGGAATAAATATCATTGTGGGCACCATGCAATGCAAATTAGCGCTCGTACTCCTCCATATAACTTTGTAATGTTGTATATATGTAGAAACTCTAAACTAATTTTTGGCCACACTTTATTTAAAAGGAATGTTGTATGCGAAATAAACGTGAAGAGAGGGCGTTTTAGATCAATGGGGTACGTGATGTAACATGTGTGAATGTGTAGTTGATGCATTTGGCGGGGCCTAGAGAGGTATGCGTGTGTATTACGTATTCGAGAGAGGCATGGATAGAGGGGCCGACGGGGGGGCATGGGAGAGATAGCACGAGAAATGAGTGGTCTAGAGAGAGACAAATATGACGTCACGACAAGAGATTCCATTCCCTTGAGTGTGTATATGCAAGGGGGAGGGAATAGAGGCACCAGGAAAAAAAATTCCTGTGTGTGGTGTTTGTGTTGGTATGTGTGGGTGTGAGAAGATAATGAGATGTGGGGGCAGAGGGTGTGTTACCGCGTGAGGTCCGGTGGGTCGAGGTGAGGCCCTTCGTTCGGTTTCGTCCTGCGCCACATTGGTCGGCCCGTGACGCATTTAGGAAGACCCATGGATGACTAGTCATACAAGACAAAGATAGCAGAATTGTGAAGGACTCTGTGTCCACTGACAAAGTCGGCTAGGATTTGTAACCCTAGGTTCTCGGACTAAGGTAACCCCTTTATCTCTGATATTACTATTCATCCAACCTAACTTTAAGGGGCATCCTACAGAATGCTCTGCTAGAATCATACTCGTCGATTAGGAAGAGAGGTGTGAGACAATGCGTGAGATACAGGCGCAAAGATAATGTGCGTACATGAGACACATAGGCAGGTCCATGTATATAGAAAGGGTCGATGAGGATTGTGCGTGTGTATGTTTGCGAGAGGAAGAGTGCTTGTGATAAAGGTTAGTGGAAACAGTTGTAAATGGTTATGAGAGGGAGGGAGGATTATATCTAGAGCATGTGTGCGGGAAAGACACCTCGGGAGAGTGTGTGTGAGCATGTGTGAGACCACCGATGGAGAGTGAAACTACACATAAAAGACTGCTCTACACATTGATTAAAGATATAAATTGTATCCAAATATTAGGATGGGATCATGATATTTGCAATTCGCGTAAGGAGTGGTCATTGATCCATCAGACATCTAGATTCTATCGAATTTGAGCATGTCTATGTTATATTCGACACAATTGATCACATAGTTAGTATTTTGAACTCCAGACAATGCATCGCTTTAGCAATCGAATATAAACGTGAGTATAGTTCATGTTGTGTGTGTAAATCACATTATACATACGAAAGTTACAAAATGGACATTATAAATAGCTACCTATAAACTAGCATACATTTGAATTCAACTTAAGGTGGTTTAAAAAAATTGAATTCAACATGAAGTCCATTCAATTATTTGAATTTGATATCATGGCATTTGTAAACCATACCTAAATTATGGGGGCACCAATCTTTGCTCTGATTTTGTACATAATAGCATATGTAGTCGTGTACAAAATAGATTCAAATTTAGCTCCTCCATTCCAAAATAATCGTAGTTATAGGATTTTCAAGTGTCAAAATTTCAAAAAGAAGCGGATAATTTAATGAGGTTTTCAAACATACAAGGTCAAATATAACGTTGTCTATTTAGGTCAATCCTCATAGTTCAAGAGTACTCTAAACGTGAATGCTTGTGTTTCAAAATTTCGAACGAAGCGCCAAAAGAGCCTCTACTCGCCCGAAACCGTGTGAGACCAATGTTTGGTAGTACAAGGAAATTACTTTTCTAATAACTCCGACCCGTGAAACCTACCGGCCCGACGTCCAAAGGTCTAAACCGGGGTAGGTTTGTAGCTTCATCTAGATGCCACGCAACCGCATCCGAAAAACATTCATACACAATGGCCGCCTAAGCACACATGCGCGCGGTCGAAATCGCTCCCACCCACTATTTGGGACACCTGGGATTACCATCCTACCCCCGACCCGCAGTAGGTCCGAAATTTAAGAGGGGGGCAAAGTTTGTACTTTCCCCAAATTTCAAACAAGCGCGTCCCATCTTCTGTTCAAAAAAGCCAAAAACAAGCGCGTCCCAGACCGAAACATGGTTCCCCCACCCGTTCGATTCCCCATTCGTACTCCGTGGGCACCAAAACTACCTCTCCACCAGCCGCGAAACCCTGGCTTCCTCCTTCCGCTACCCCATCCCACCCATCAACCGCCGCCCTCCTCCATCACGCTGGAGCCGATACCCCGACGTCGTCGTCCACCGCAACCTCAACCGCAATGCCCTCCACGGCTAGTAGTTGAAGCCGAGGCCGAGCCGTCCGTACCCGAGCCAGTTCAACCATGTTGTGCTGCGCCTCGCCGCTGCCGCTCCAACTTCGCCACCCCCCACCACACCGGAGCTGTTCCTGCTACGCCGTCCTTCGCCGCCTCGGATATGCTTCCCTTCCGCCGACATACGACCACGGCAACACAGTCAACAATTTGTCCATGGGTTTGTCCAAGCCTGCACCCTCCAGAACATCGGTTTCCCCGATAAAAAGAAGAAGATCGGCGCGACATGTGGACGTGACCACACCAGCAACCGAAAAAGGTACTCCTCTTCCCTTATTCGTGCAGATCTTACGTCTCTGCTTGCACGGTATTCATCCCACAGAAGACACTAGTTGACCACTTCTTCTTGATACTAGATGTTCCTAGTAACTCGCGATGCACAAGGTTTCTCCTCATATACTATTTCACCTTAGCTAGAGGTCCGTTGCCCCCCTGAATTTCAATTTTTGGCCAGTTGATTCCAAATTAACGGAAGCATTCCCCAGCGTAACAGGCGCTAGTACGCCTATTACGCCGGGGAAGCAGCGCCTTGGTGTTTATCTTAGGGGCGTGTGCGGCCTAGAGCTACTGGCGCCCGATCTGGAGGATGGCCGGGATTAAAGGGATGGCCTGGGGGCGCTGCCAAGCACGGCGGTGGTGTGAGGTCGATGGAAGGGCGGGGCGGCGGAGGCAGGGGTCTAGGCCGGTGGTCGCTGGCGGTTCGAGAAAGATCGTCAACAGTGACTGGCGGGAGGTAGATGAAGGCCATCTGCCTATTCCTTATAGATCGGACGGTTCATTAAAAATCGACTGACCTATTTATTTTTAGTCGACTGTTATCTTAGATATGACCACATGTGGTGGTGTGCTGAAGGAGTAACTGCATTTCCTGTGCTCATATATTACAAAATCATACAGAGTAGAATCTAATTTTGTTTGCCATGCAATGTTGTAGAGCTATCATATGTCTCCTGTCATTTATTTTTCAGCCACCTGCTATCTGCTACTTTTGCAGTGCACTAGTTCTGCACACACTTCACCCATACTCTCACTATTGTGTTTTTATGCAAGGGTATTTCAGACTCTGCTGCCATGAGAGAAGCCAAAAAGAAAAGAGAGAAGTCGCTCCAGCTTCGTATGCGGGTAGGCAAGACACGTTACAGCGCTATAAAGGGTGCAGTGTCAGCAGATGGAGACAATAAACGTAGCTCTGGAGTTGATGACCTCGCTCGCAATGAACCACCACCCAGGTGCTTGCTTTAACTTCGCGGTGTCATATGTGGTTGTATGTTCCATATGGTGTCTAGCTTGTATTCGAAAGGCCGAAGTCGGTAAGATAAGGAAAGATATATTTTTTACATGAACCACCATCCCGTGAGCACCAGAAGACAAATAGCTAGTCAGGGCACTGGCCGAGCCAGTGACAAGCCCAACAAAGATAGGCATCATCTGGAAGCCAACTAAAAAGCTGCGATGGTGGCGAAGCAGCCTGCCTCCCACCAGGTTCTCAGGTCCTAGATGATCATGCTCACCACTCCAGCCGGATGTCTAGCTTGTATTGCTTCCAGTTTGGTTAAATTGCATTTGCTTAGCTTACACATTATACCTTTGAATATGACATGCCTTTCTGTTTTTGGTACGTACTAGTACATCTGTGTATTAACCATGTTCTTACATCAAACTAATGTTCTTGTGTATCCCTCATCAATCACTTATGACGAGGCAGGCAGGCAGGCAAGGGGACTACTCCTTATTTAAAGAATGCAGCGTCAGCCTCCCGACATGATTCTCAAGAAACAGAAATGCTAGATGAAGATAGTGAACGTAGCTCTGTAGTTGATTACAGCATTTCCCCTACACTAGCATGCGGGTGCTTGCTCTAACTTGGCAGCGTGATATGTGGTTACATGTTGCATATGGTGTCTAGATTGTAATTCTTCCAATCTAGTTAAACTGCATGTGCTAGTCTGCTTAGCTTATACATTATACATGTTAATGTGACATGCCTTCCTATATTTAGTACATAGTACATCTGTCTATTAAGCATGTCCTTACATAAAACTATTTTTTTGTATCCCGCATCAATCAACATGACGAGACACCTTTAGTAATATGCAGTGCAATATTAGTTGCATCTTTCATATGATTTATAGCATGCGCTGCTTCTAATTTCTTGAAATTCCATTTATGATGGGACGCTTTTAACTTGGCAGAGTCATATTGGTTGCATCTTTCATGTGGTGTCTAGCTCGCATTACTTCTTATTTGCTGGAATGGTTTCTTCTTAGTTTACACAAACAGTTGTGAACATGCCATGTCGTCCTGTTTTTCGTACATATTCCATCCTAGTATCATGTGTTTGCCTTACATCAAAGTAGTGATTGTTAGTATCATGCATGAATGAGTTCTGAAGAGAGAATTTTATTGCTTTTTCTTGTCGATTTTACTTGACAATTCAAAATCAATAAAGCGGAAGGAAGTTAGCAAGGCAGCGGATAAAGGTGCTCCTTCCGAACGGAGGGCCTCTACAGTTTCTAATCCTCCACACCTCGAAGATGATTTCCAAGACAACACATGCATAGACACTCAACAAAGCTGTGTTTATGATGAGCACATCTCCCCTAGTGCAGCATCACCGGTGCTCCCTCTAACTTGGCACTGTTATATGTGGTTGCATGTTATGTGTGATGTCTAGCTTGTATTGCTTCTAATTTTGTTGAATTCCATCTACTTACTTTACACATTATACTTGAATAAGACATGTGTTCCTGTTTCTAGAACATACAATATATGTCTATCACACCATGTTCTTACATCAAATTACTACTGTTGTGTAACCTGCAACAATCACTTATCATAAGACACGTTTGACTTCGGAGTGTGATATAGGTTACATCTCACATTCTTTTCTAGCTTGTACTACTAATTTGTTGAAATGACACTTATGACGAGACAGTTTTAACTTGGTAGAGTGATATTCATTGCATATTTCATATGGTGTCTAGCTTTCATTGCTTCTAATTTGTTGAAATGCCTTCTCCTTAGTTTACACATCATAAGCTGTGAATATGCAATGGCACTAATGATGAGAGACCTCTAACATGGTAGTGTGATGTTGTTTGCATCTTGCATATGATTTATTTCTTGTACTGCTTCACATTTGTTTAAACGCCATTTATGATGAGACACTGTTAACTTGGCAGAGCGATATTTGTAGCATCTTTCATATGGTGTCTACCTTCCATTGCATTGCTTCTAATTTGGTGAAATGTCTTCTTCTTAGTTTACACATCATAGTTCTGGTTATCTCTTTCGTCCTGTTTTTCATACATATTACATCCTCCTATCATGTGGTTGTCTAACATCAAAGTTCAGTTTGTCTGCATCACGCATCAATTTGTTCTGAAGAACTAAATTGTTATTCGTTTTTCTTGTCGGCTTGACTTAACATGGCAAAAAGAAAGAGGAAGAAACATAGAAAGGCAGGGAATGAGAAGCGGATGAATCTTGTAGATTCTGCTGGTACTGATGGTGCAATAGAAGGTCAAAGTGCAGCGGAAAATTCTACAAACACGGCATCCCATGCTACACGAGTTGCAAAAAAGCCAAACAGAAACAAATAGCTGCCACCAAACAAGCAAAGACAACCCTAGTTCTTGCAACACCTGCCACAGTACTACCAGCTGCACGACTTACTCGTGCGTCAACTGAGCTAGCAGCACGTTCCCAAGCTCCCTTGCCACCTGACACTACTTCCCAAGCACTCTTGACACAAGACGAGTTGGCAATATCAGATGAACCTTGTGAGCTTCAACAGCAAGAAGGTAGTTGCTGGAGTCAAGTTATAGTTGCATGCTTCTTTATATGTAGTCTCACAGTTTGATGTACACTAACACTTCCTATGTTCATTGTTGGACTAGCACCTAGGCGCAAGAGGAAACAAACATCAGGGATAATGCTCGATAGGTTAACTAAATCTAGAGGAGGAAGAATGGAGATCCGTTTTGAGGCAGGTTTAAAAAGGCAACGTGATGCTACAGAGTCAGCCAAGTTAGTATCAGAGGCAGCAGTTGCCATTAGGTGTCATGTACGTATCCTCCCAACATGGATTCAGTACAGGAATGACAAAGACGAAACCCAGTTCAACACCTTCCTCGACCATTTATCTGTAAGTATGGTTATGTATGGAAACTAGTAATATCGTCTTGCTCTATCCCATACTTTCTAGGTTGCTGATAATGAGACTCCCATAATTTTTAACAGATGAGGTTCAAGTTGGATAGCCAAGATGATGCAACCAGACAAGCTTGCACCCATGTTTTCAAGTCTGCTCTGCGACAGTATCGGTATAACTTGAGGAAAACTCACTTTGAAGGCAAGGCTAACAGTGAACTTTCCCAAACATCTCTAGTGGAAAATATATCGGATGAAGACTGGAGGGGCCTTGTTAAACACTGGTCTGATCCAAAGTTTCAGGTACATTATATATATGTGATCAGATCACATTTTGAAGTCCTATTTATGCATGTGCTACACAAATCTATCTTCTTGTAGGTGAACTATTCAAAGAACAAGGCCAACCGTACGAAAGTGAAATTCCAATAGACGACAGGATCTCGTAGCTATATTGCACACTGCGAGGCTCTTGTAATTAGCTGCTATTTCACTCTTTTCTTTGTACCATATTATCAGATCTATATTGACATGTTCGAAATGCAGAGGAAAGCCCGCAAGGACCAAAAAGTACATGAATCAAATGCTATGGAAATCTTCAAGGACTGTCACACTAGCAAGAAAAAGGGCATGACTACACCAGTCAAAGCCGCTGTTGTAAGTCCTTAATCCTCATGCCTTTTAACTACTACTTACTCTAACTTGTGCCTTGAACTGCATGGTTTGTAGCCAATGTCTATTACACTTTTCAATTTTATACACAATTGTCTTAACGTATCATTGCACCTTACAAGGTTTAAAAGAGAGGAGTGATGTTCCTTTGATCTTGTGTAACGCCCCGAGACCGACGTGCCAGGTGTCGTTCAGTTATTCGTTGTTGTTGCCTTGTCATTGCTTGCGTGTCATGCATTGCATATCATGTCATCATGTGCATTTCTTTTGCATACGTGTTCGTCTCATGCATTCGAGCATTTTCCCTGTTGTCCGTTTTGCAATCCGGCGCTTCGTTCTCCTCCGGCGGCCATTTCTAGCTTTCTTTCGTGTGTGGGGATTAAACATTTCCGGATTGGACCGAGACTTGCCAAGCGGCCTTGGTTTACCACCGGTAGACCGCGTGTCAAGTTTCGTATCATTTGGACTTCGTTTGATACTCCAACGGTTAACCGAGGGACCAAAAAGGCCTCGTGTGTGTTGCAGCCCAACACCCCTCCAATTTGACCCAAACCCCACCAAACTCTGCTCCATGTCCTAGAGCGTTCGATCACGATCGCGTGGCCGAAAACCGCACCTCATTTGGACTCTCCTAGCTCCCTCTACCTATAAATATGTATTCCTCTCGGAATTTTCGCGCAGATGAACCCTAAAACTCCTCCTCTCGCGCCGCCGGACGTGTCCACGCGCGCCGGACGTGTCCACCGCCCGCCGCCACCTCACTCCCACCAATGGGGGGCCGCCACCTCAGCCGCGCCGCCGCTCCAGGCCAATCCCCGCGCGCCACCTCAGCCCCGCCTCCCTCTCTTTCCTCAGCGCGCCGCCGCGGCCCGCGGGGCCCGAGGCAGGCCCGCCCGGGCCCGGATCCGCCGCCGCCGCACTCGCGCGCCGCCCGCCGCACCGTCCTTCCCCGCCGCCCAAGTCCGCTGGCGCCGCCCCGCAGTTCCTCGTCGCCGGCGAGGGCAGCTCCACTCCGGCCAGCCGCCCGCGCCGGATCCCGTGCCCCGCCGCCGCCAGGAGCTCCCCGCCGCCTCGGATCTGCCGCCGCCGCACACGCTCGCCGGCGCCCGCTCGCCGTCCGGCCGATTCCCCGCGCCACCGCCCGCCGGTCGCCGCCCTTCGCCGGTTGCCGCCATGCCGCGCCGGAGCTCCGCCGCCTCGCCGGGGTTCGTCCTCGAGCTCGCCGGAGTTACTCCGGCCGGATCCGGAGAGAGTGGGATGAGATCCACCACTCCCTCCATCCAAACACAGCCCCGCGCCGCCCGCATCTCGTCGTCCCGGATATCCTCATCCGCCCGTTGACTTTCCCGGAGGTATAAATTCGTCTAAGTCCTCGGAATCTGCAGATCCAAGTGCCCATGTTCGCGGCTCCGTAACTTTGCATCCGTAGCTCCGATTTGGGCATATAGCATATCAAAATGTTCATCTCAGTGAGTAAATCATTTCATTCCAGTGAATCATTTTCATTTGAGCTCAACTTGATTCCCGAAATGCTATTAGAAGAGGGCTACTTGAGTTAATTGTCAGATCTGCTAGATCATCTTAGACTTTTGTCATTTTTGCCATGATTATTGTGTGCATGATATGCCTGTGAGTCCTTCATATGTTTTGTTAAGCATTTTGTCTTCTTTCCAGAGGTGCAACCCATGCATTTTTAGGATGTGTGTGGTGACTTGTGCAAGCTTGCAAAGTGAGGCACCCGGTAAATCTGTTTTCAGAGACTTAGTAGTTTTCACTAAGTTGGGATTATTTAGTTCATGATGCCATATGTTTAGCTTGTTTGCTAGTGATCCGTGCCTCTTTTGAGGATGATCAGTAAAGAAGTTTTGTTAATCATGTTATGCTCTATTCATCCATTTATTTGTTTGCAATTATGGAGCACCCTAGCTTGAGTCAATCGAGCTCTACTTTTGCTTCGTTGTGAATCTGGGCAGATCGTCAACTCGTTTGCGATTTTGCCGGCGTTGTTGTAGTTGATCCGTGCATGCTATGCCATTGTTCTTGCCATGCATAGCTATTATTTTGTGCCTTCTTAATGGATGGTTGCTTGCCTTGCCATGACTTGCACCGTGGTGAGTGCATCGAGCTCGTTTACATGCCTTCGTGAGTTGTATTCCAGCATGTCTTAGTTTTCACCAAGTCTGAAAACTGATTGTGTTTTAGCTATGTTCGTGTGCTCGTTTATATATTTTGTGATCCCTTTTGGCCCAGGTCACTTTGGGACTTTTGTTAAGCTTGTTGAGTAGCTCCGTGTCATGTTCTTATTTATCTTAATCAGGTCATGTATCATGTCGTTTTGCTGCTCTGAAGAGGGCTTCGTGAATTGGCCGTGGTCTGAGATCTGTTTTCCATTTGCGTTTTAGCCATGCTTGTTTGAACCTCCTAATGGATGAATTGGCCGTGGCTCAGTGCTAGTCTTTTGTTAAGCATCTTGTGTGCATCCCTGCCATGTATTTTCTTGTCATGTTTGGTGGCTGTAGCATGTTCATTTCATTGCATTTAGATGCCTACTTGCTGTAAATCGCAGACCGGTGTCAATTCTGAATCGCTTGCCATTTCCAAACTGTAACTCCGATTCCGGCGTTCTTTATATCGTTTTCAAGCAATTTAATCTCATCTTTCCAGTGGCACCCTTGGAATTCCAAGTTGAGGCCAGGTTCTTGCATTTCCTGTCATATCTCGCATTTTGCATCCCGCATCGCATCCCCATAACATACCATCATTGCATCTTATTGTTTGAGTTTGCACGTGGTTGATTGTATCCTTGTTACTTATTTGTCTTGTTGGGTAGAGCCGGGAGACGAGTTCGCTAACGAGGAGCCCGTTGAGTTTGCTTTTGAGGATCCAGTCAACTCTGACAACTGTGCAGGCAAGATGATCATACCCTCGAAATCACTACTATCTTTGCTTTGCTAGATGCTCGCTCTTTTGCTATGCCTATGTTGCGATACCTACCACTTGCTTATCATGCCTCCCATGTTGTTGAACCAAGCCTCTAACCCACCTTGTCCTAGCAAACCGTTGATTGGCTATGTTACCGCTTTGCTCAGCCCCTCTTATAGCGTTGTTAGTTGCAGGTGAAGAATTGAAGTTTGTTCCTTGTTGGAACATGGAGATGTTGTTCCTTGTTGGAACATATTTACTTGTTGGGATATCACTATATATCTTATTTAATTAATGCATCTATATACTTGGTAAAGGGTGGAAGGCTCGGCCTTATGCCTGGTGTTTTGTTCCACTCTTGCCGCCCTAGTTTCCGTCATATCGGTGTTATGTTCCCGGATTTTGCGTTCCTTACGCGGTTGGGTTATAATGGGAACCCCTTGACAGTTCGCTTTGAATAAAACTCCTCCAGCAAGGCCCAACATTGGTTTTACCATTTGCCACCTAGCCTCTTTTTCCCTTGGGTTAGGCCAGCCCAAGGGTCATCTTTATTTTAAACCCCCGGGCCAGTGCTCCTCTGAGTGTTGGTCCAACCCAGAGCACCATGTAGGGCCATCCCTTGGCAACTTGGGTTACGTCGGCTCATGTACGCTTAGCTTATCCGGTGTGCCCTGAGAACGAGATATGTACAGCTCCTATCGGGATTTGTCGGCACAGCGGGTGGTCTTGCTGGACTTGTTTTACCATTGTCGGAGTTTTCGTGAATTACCGAGATACCGAGTCTGATCGGAATGTCTTGGGAGGAGGTCTATTCCTTCGTTGACCGTGAGATCTTGTCATGGGCTAAGTTGGGACACCCCTGCAGGGATTTGAACTTCCGAAAGCCGTGCCCGCGGTTATGGGCAGATGGGAATTTGTTAACGTCCGGTTGTAGAAAACCTGAACTTGACCTTAATTAAAATGAATCAACCGCGTGTGTAACCGTGATGGTCTCTTCTCGGCGGGGTCCGGGAAGTGAACACGGTTGTTGGAGTTATGCTTGACGTAGGTAGTCTAGGATCACTTCTTGATCATACTTTTATCGACCGTGCTTTGCCTACTCTTCTCGCTCTCATTTGCGTATGTTTAGCCACCATATATGCTAGTCGCTTGCTGCAGCTCCACCTCATACCTTTTACCTTACCCATAAGCTTAAATAGTCTTGATCGCGAGGGTGCGAGATTGCTGTGTCCCCGTGGCTCACAGATACTTCCAAAACCAGCTTGCAGGTGCCGATGAGTCCGTGCAGATGACGTAACCAAGCTCAGGAGGAGCTCGATGAAGATCGTGTTCTTTATGTTGTTTCGTTCTAGTTTATCAGTAGTGGAGCCTAGTTGGGGTCGATCGGGGACCGTGTCGCATTTGGGGTTCTTCTTTTATTTTGGTTCCGTAGTCGGACCATGAGTGTATTTGATTGATGTAATGTTTATTCATGTAATTGTGTGAAGTGGCGATTGTAAGCCAACTATGTATCTCTTTCCTTATTATATTACATGGGTTGTGTGAAGATTACCTCACTTGCGACATATGCCTTCAATGCGATTATGCCTCTAAGTCGTGCCTCGACACGTGGGAGATATAGTCGCATCGAGGGTGTTACAAGTTGGTATCAGAGCCTTCCCCGACCTTAGGAGCCCCATTGCTTGATCGTTTTTAGCGACCGAGTTGTGTCTAGAAAAATGTTTTGAGTCATTTAGGAATTATATATCGGAGAGTTTAGGAATTCTTTTCACTTCCAGTCTCCTCATCGCTCTGGTAAGGCATCCTGACGTAGAGTTTTGACTCTTCTCTTCTCAAATTTCACAAAAAAAAATTAGGATCACGCGGGTATCTTGGAATCGTTCCGATGGTTTTGTGACGAGAACATTGTCTTGGTGCCTCCTGTCAGGGGTTTAGTGGAAGTGTCCCGGGGAGTTGAGCTCTGAGGTGTTGTCGTCATAATTTTATCGTTGCAGTTCTGGAATACCTGAGTTTAGTACACCGACATCGAAAATCTCTTTTATGCAGTTCGTTGGTGAGATAACCTCGACGCCACCCAGTACTGGGGCGGGAGTTCGGGAGTATCGCCATAACTTGTATAATGGATGCTTTTCGAAGGTTGAGGTAGATGGTTTCCGAAGTTTTCTTGGTTATGTGTTGAAGGATGGATACAGCTGGATGTAGGATTTGCTAGTTTGGGTGAGATATTATGCTTCCCCTGTATCCCCAACACCTGATTGCATAACCGGAAAATTTCGGGAGTTTATAAGTGGGAATTCAAGTAGCTCTTAGGATATCTTTCCGACAGATTTTATGATATGAAATTGGGGTTCGACGTCTAGTGGTCCGCCTATTCACGGTCGGTTTTACAGTGGTCTCGTTGTGTCTTAAAGAGTCCTTGGCTATGCCGACTCGGGGACGCTTCGTATGTCATGTGCACTGCCTTGTACATGATGGTGCTGTACGATCGAGCCCGTGTAGGCCCCACCACGAAAACTTCGGACGAAATCTCTATCATATGTTTGTTCCGGCTTATTCTGCAAGCCAATCCTTTGTTTTTGTTTTGAGTTGTGGTATTCGAGTTGCTTTGAAGTCAAATGTGGATTCCATACCTTCCCTAAGTAGTGTTCTCATATTCCTATGTGAATACAAATCCTTCTCGATCATTGAGTTTGTCGTGTCAATCCTGTTCACCGGTGTGCTTGTCTCCAAGTGGATCCGGTCATTTCAACATCCGCAAGATCAAGTATCAGTTCTTCTCAACGGTGTTTGTTCATCCATTCCAAGTTGTCTTTGTTTTTTCCACCCCCCCAACCTTGTTTCTCATAAGTCCTCAGATTTCTTAATCTAGTATCATCTTATTGATGAGAAGCCTCTCCATTATTTTTCCTTCATGTTCTTATCTGGTGATTCTCATGAAGATCCTAACGGAGCTTCAAGTTCATCATTATTTGCTCTTTTCTTCTCCGGTGGACTGAACTCAAGCTTTCGTGTTGATCATATCATTTTTCCTCATTCCGGTGCACCTCATAATAATTCACTTCTCGCTATTCATTTGTTCCGGAGTGCTCAGGATATCTCGAAGATTCGTGTTTCCACTCTGCTTTCATTCAAACTCTTTCGAGGATGTTATCTCTTTCAAGTCATTTAATTCAACCGGTGCAATATCTTTCAAGTAATCATTCCAACGGTGTTTATTTTGAGTGGGCCCTAACCCACAGATCTTTTCCCAGGATCTTACCTGACTCTTCCAGTCTTCCCGGAGCTATCCTCAAATTTCTTTTGAAGTTTGACGTAAGAATGATTCATCATCAGTCATATGTTTTCTCCAAATTCTTGCAAATTCTTTTCATCGTTGGCTCAACCTCTCCTCTTTTAATCATTCCGGAGTGTCTCAACAATTTGGTGCTGGTTCTCGTCGTCATTCTCGGATTATGAAGACCGAAGAAGAGTTTCCCCTTGAATTTTGTTTCGATCTATCAAACATTCGTGATTCTAGCTTGTTCCCATCCTCTCATAATTATTTTCGATTGTGGGAATTCTTTTCACCCATCCGGAGCTATTCAAGAGTCTTCTCAGTCTGATTATCCGGAGCCCATCATCTAAGATTTATTCATTCTCAGCTTTCAGCTCTCTTTCTCTAAATCTTACCAGCGCATCATTCAAGTATTCTCTTATCAGCTCATGATCTCTTCGTTCTCATGTATCTAAATCCCCTCTAGCTTCTTTGTTCATTTTTCAATTCTTCTCGGTGTTTCGTTATCTTTTATTCGTTCATTTGCAATTCTTACGGTGGTTCGTTCAAGATTTCTTCTTCTTTCTTATCATATCAATTTATTCGTTGTTTCAAACCTTCCATTCGTTCAATACCTTCCCAAGTCTGATGTTATATCAATCTTAATCTTTTCTACGAGAATAAGTAATATGCCAAACCCGTTGATTGTCATCAATTTAATTGGTGAAGGATACGCATAATGTAATTCTTATTCTTGTTTCATCCTAATGATTAATTCCTTATTCCGGAGGCTCACAAGATTCTTGATCTCAATTGTTCATCTTATCTTTTCTTCCCCGGAGTTCCAAGCTATTTCAATTATATCACTAGGAGATTCATCTAAATCGTCGCAAGGCTTCGCTTGTGTTTTAACTTCTCTTTCCTTTCGTTTGACCATTCTTTTGTTTACCAGAGTTCTTCATGGAGGCTCTACATGACGGTTCATAAAGGATTTAATTCCTTCTCGAAGTGTTCATTGAGATTCTTTTCAGAGGAATTCAAGCATTCTTCATCTTGTAATCTGGAGTGCAGTTCTTCCTATCTAATCTTTTGAGGTGGTATTATGTCATTCTTGATAATTTGAGTTCATGTTTCATGATTCACAAGTTTTCAAGAATGAGATATTTTAAATCCATCAATCTCGTCATTGGAGTCATCTGGGGTGATATTTCACCTAAAGCCTTCCCGAAGGATTGTGGCTATTTATGGTGCTTATAATGACCCTAGTTCTTCTTTATCCTCCCGATGAAATACTTTCTCGTCTCCTTGTTCAAATAAATACAATTCTTTCACATGAGTGGCAGATTGTCACCTCATAATTTTGACATGTATTTCATAAGACCATATCAAGATTATTCTTTTCGTTGTTGGTTTTCAACAACTCCATTCTAGCATTTGTTGTAACCGTGCTCTCTCAAGATCTTGTTTCCCTTCGTTCCGGAGTCATTGTGATGTTGCTCTTTTCAAACCATCATCTCGTTTGTCAAAGATCTTGTTCTTATTATGATTGTCAATTTAACCGGAGTATCGTGCCCTCTTTTCAAGTTCTCTCATCTTATCAAGTTTTGCTTCTCTTTTCTACCGGAGTGCTGTCCGAATTTGTTCTTCCTTGTTCCTATTTTCTATCGGAGTGTTCTCAACTTTGTTCATCTCTGTTGTTTTTCTTTCTTTCAAGCTATTCAACCTTTCAAGGTTCTTTGGTTTCACTTGTTTGTCAAAGAAGAAATTTGTTTTACCTCTTCTCTTATCTCTTCCGTTGTCCCTCCGGTGCCATTCTAGATCTCGGGACGAGATCCTCTCGTAGTGGTGGAGTGTTGTAACGCCCCGAGACCGACGTGCCAGGAGTCGTTCAGTTATTCGCTGTTGTTGCCTTGTCATTGCTTGCGTGCCATGCATTGCATATCATGTCATCATGTGCATTTCTTTTGCATACGTGTTCATCTCATGCATCCGAGCATTTTCCCCATTGTCCGTTTTGCAATCCGGCGCTTCGTTCTCCTCCGGTGGCCATTTCTAGCTTTCTTCGTGTGTGGGGATTAAACATTTCCAGATTGGACCGAGACTTGCCAAGCGGCCTTGGTTTACCACCGGTAGACCGCCTGTCAAGTTTCGTATCATTTGGACTTCGTTTGATACTCCAACGGTTAACCGAGGGACCGAAAAGGCCTCGTGTGTGTTGCAGCCCAACACCCCTCCAATTTGGCCTAAAACCCACCAAACTCTGCTCCATGTCCTAGAGCGTTCAATCACGATCGCGTGGCCGAAAACCGCACCTCATTTGGACTCTCCTAGCTCCCTCTACCTATAAATATGTGTTCATCTCGGAATTTTCGCGCAGATGAACCCTAAAACTCCTCCTCTCGCGCCGCCGGACATGTCCACGCACGCCGGACGTGTCCACCGCCCGCCGCCACCTCACTCCCACCAATGGGGGGCCGCCACCTCAGCCGCGCCGCCGCTCCAGGCCAATCCCCGCGCGCCACCTCAGCCCCGCCTCCCTCTCTTTCCTCAGCGCGCCGCCGCGGCCCACGGGGCCCGAGGCAGGCCCGCCCGGGCCCGGATCCGCCGCCGCCGCACTCGCGCGCCGCCCGCAGAGCCATCCTTCCCTGCCGCCCAAGTCCGCCGGCGCCGCCCCGCAGTTCCTCGTTGCCGGCGAGGGCAGCTCCACTCCGGCCAGCCGCCCACGCCGGATCCCGTGCCCCGCCGCCGCCAGGAGCTCCCCGCCGCCCCGGATCTGCCGCCGCCGCACACGCTCGCCGGCGCTCGCTCGCCGTTCGGCCGATTCCCCGCGCCACCGCCCACCGGTCGCCGCCCTTTGCCGGTTGCCGCCATGCCGCGCCGGAGCTCCGCCGCCTCGCCGGAGTTCGTCCTCGAGCTCGCCGGAGTTACTCCGGCCGGATCCGGAGAGAGTGGGATGAGACCCACCACTCCCTCCATCCAAACACAACCCCGCGCCGCCCGGATCTCGTCATCCCGGATATCCTCATCCGCCCGTTGACTTTCCCGGAGGTATAAATTCGTCTAAGTCCTCGGAATCTGCAGATCCAAGTGCCCATGTTCGCGGCTCCTTAACTTTGCATCCGTAGCTCCGATTTGGGCATATAGCATATCAAAATGTTCATCTCAGAGAGTACATCATTTCATTCCATTGCATCATTTTAATTTGAGATCATATTGATGCCCGAAATGCTGTTAGCAGAGGGCTACTTGAGTTAATTGTCAGATCTGCTAGATCATCTTAGACTTTTGTCATTTTTGCCATGATTATTGTGTGCAAGATATGCCTGTGAGTCCTTCATATGTTTTGTTAAGAATTTTGTCTTCTTTCCAGAGGTGCAACCCATGCATTTTTAGGATGTGTGTGGTGACTTGTGCAAGCTTGCAAAGTGAGGCACCCGGTAAATCTGTTTTCAGAGACTTAGTAGTTTTCACTAAGTCTGAGATTATT
Source organism: Triticum aestivum (assembly GCF_018294505.1). Taxonomy (NCBI): domain Eukaryota; kingdom Viridiplantae; phylum Streptophyta; class Magnoliopsida; order Poales; family Poaceae; genus Triticum; species Triticum aestivum. Next base: position 277,042,199 of record NC_057806.1, read on the forward strand.
TAGTACATGATGCCATATGTTCAGCTTGTTTTCTAGTGATCCCTGCCTCTTTTGAGGATGATCAGTAAAGGAGTTTTGTTAATCATGTTATGTTCTATCAATCCATGTCTTTGTTTGCAATTATGGAGCACCCTAGCTTGAGTCAATCGAGCTCTACTTTTGCTTCGTTGTGAATCTGGGCAGATCGTCAACTCGTTTGCGATTTTGCCGGCGTTGTTGTAGTTGATCCGTGCATGCTATGCCATTGTTCTTGTCATGCCTAGCAAGTATTTTGTGCCTTCTTAATGGATGTTTGCTTGCCTTGCCATGACTTGCACCGTGGTGAGTGCATCGAGCTCGTTTACATGCCTTCGTGAGTTGTCTTTCAGAATGTCTCAGTTTTCACCAAGTCTGAAAACTGATTGTGTTTTAGCTATGTTCGTGTGCTCGTTTATATATTTTGTGATCCCTTTTGGCCCCAGGTCACTTTGGGACTTTTGTTAAGCTTGTTGAGTAGCTCCGTGCTATGTTCTTATTTATCTTAATCAGGTCATGTATCATGTTGTTTTGCTGCTCCGAAGAGGGCTTCGTGATCCGAAATTCCAGACAAGTGTTAATTTCACCAAGTCTGAGATCTGTTTTCCATTTGCGTTTTTGCCATGCTTGTTTGAACCTCCTAATGGATGAATTGGCCGTGGCTCAGTGCTAGTATTTTGTTAAGCATCTTGTGTGCATCCCTGCCATGTATTTTCTTGTCATGTTTGGTGGCTGTAGCATGTTCATTTCATTGCATTTAGATGCCTACTTGCTGTAAATCGCAGACCGGTGTCAATTTTGAATCGTTTGCCATTTCCAAACCGTAACTCCGATTCCGGCGTTCTTTATATCGTTTTCAAGCGATTTAATCTCATCTTTCCAGTGGCACCCTTGGAATTCCAAGTTGAGGCCAGGTTCTTGCATTTCCTGTCATATCTCGCATTTTGCATCCCGCATCGCATCCCCATAACATACCATCATTGCATCTTATTGTTTGAGTTTGCACGTGGTTGATTGTATCATTGTTGCTTGTTCATCTTGTTGGGTAGAGCCGGGAGACGAGTTCGCTAACGAGGAGCCCGTTGAGTTTGCTTTTGAGGATCCAGTCAACTCTGACAACTGTGCAGGTAAGATGATCATACCCTCGAAATCACTACTATCTTTGCTTTGCTAGATGCTCGCTCTTTTGCTATGCTTATGCTGCGATACCTACCACTTGCTTATCATGCCTCCCATGTTGTTGAACCAAGCCTCTAACCCACCTTGTCCTAGCAAACCGTTGATTGGCTATGTTACCGCTTTGCTCAGCCCCTATTATAGCATTGTTAGTTGCAGGTGAAGAATTGAAGTTTGTTCCTTGTTGGAACATGGAGATGTTGTTCCTTGTTGGAACATATTTACTTGTTGGGATATCACTATATATCTTATTTAATTAATGCATCTATATACTTGGTAAAGGGTGGAAGGCTCGGCCTTATGCCTGGTGTTTTGTTCCACTCTTGCCGCCCTAGTTTCCGTCATATCGGTGTTATGTTCCCGGATTTTGTGTTCCTTACGCGGTTGGGTTATAATGGGAACCCCTTGACAGTTTGCTTTGAATAAAACTCCTCCAGCAAGGCCCAACATTGGTTTTACCATTTGCCACCTAGCCTCTTTTTCCCTTGGGTTAGGCCAGCCCAAGGGTCATCTTTATTTTAAACCCCCGGGCCAGTGCTCCTCTGAGTGCTGGTCCAACCCAGAGCACCGTGCAGGGCCATCCCTTGGCAACTTGGGTTACGTCGGCTCCTGTACGCTTAGCTTATCCGGTGTGCCCTGAGAACGAGATATGTGCAGCTCCTATCGGGATTTGTCGGCACAGCGGGTGGTCTTGCTGGACTTGTTTTACCATTATCGGAGTTGTCGTGAATTACCGAGATACCAAGTCTGATCGGAACGTCTTGGGAGGAGGTCTATTCCTTCGTTGACCGTGAGAGCTTGTCATGGGCTAAGTTGGGACACCCCTGAAGGGATTTGAACTTTCGAAAGCCGTGCCCGCGGTTATGGGCAGATGGGAATTTGTTAACGTCCGGTTGTAGAGAACCTAAACTTGACCTTAATTAAAATGAATCAACCGCGTGTGTAACCGTGATGGTCTCTTCTCGGCGGGGTCCGGGAAGTGAACATGGTTGTTGGAGTTATGCTTGACGTAGGTAGTCTAGGATCACTTCTTGATCATACTTTTATCGACCGTGCTTTGCCTACTCTTCTCGCTCTCATTTGCGTATGTTTAGCCACCATATATGCTAGTCGCTTGCTGCAGCTCCACCTCATACCTTTTACCTTACCCATAAGCTTAAATAGTCTTGATCGCGAGGGTGCGAGATTGCTGAGTCCCCTTGGCTCACAGATACTTCCAAAACCATCTTGCAGGTGCCGATGAGTCCGTGCAGATGACGTAACCAAGCTCAGGAGGAGCTCGATGAAGATCGTGTTCTTTATGTTGTTTCGTTCTAGTTTATCAGTAGTGGAGCCCAGTTGGGGTCGATCGGGGACCGTGTCGCATTTGGGGTTCTTCTTTTATTTTGGTTCCGTAGTCGGACCATGAGTGTATTTGATTGATGTAATGTTTATTCATGTAATTGTGTGAAGTGGCGATTGTAAGCCAACTATGTATCTCTTTCCTTATTATATTACATGGGTTGTGTGAAGATTACCTCACTTGCGACATATGCCTTCAATGCGATTATGCCTCTAAGTCGTGCCTTGACACGTGGGAGATATAGTCGCATCGAGGGTGTTACATCTTGACCCGTAATCTAGTTCCGTGCTGGACTTGCCCACACAATGTTACAATTGCATGTTTGTCTGTTCTCAGTTGTTTTGTGATATGAATGATGTCATACTGTGCTTACCGTATTATAAACTTCATCTCTTTATCCTTAGCCCTCAATACAATGTGAAGAAATAGACAATACATTAGCGATGGTACATGGTCATATGTTTGGAACCTGGTTTTATTATGTACTTTGCAATAAAATACAACTAATATTTTACATGGGTTCACCATAATAAGTTCTGTATATAGACCAAAGCTATTTTGTTTGGTTTTGCTGCCTCCTTAATATCTTCTGTTCTGGTACTACTAATGTAAAACCTCAACTTTTCAGTGAGCTATGGAAAAAAATGGTGGAATCGCCCCCTTCTGAAGGTGGCGAGGCAACTATAACCGTAATGTCAGCTCTTGCTGCAGTGGGTCAGTACCTGTCCACTAACAGTGCCAAAAGCACGTTCCTGCGTAATACTGGGTTGGTTGTTAAGGCAATATCGTCCAAACTGCCTCATGATCAAGATATGCAAGCTCAAAGCAATGTTGTATCTGCGCTCCAAACACAAGTTCATTCCCTAACAGAGACCCTTTGTGAAACAAGGAGAAACATTGCTCAATGTCATCAAGATATGCATGGTTTTGAAACCAGACTATCAGACATTTGCTATGTTGTTCAGGAGCCTAGGGAAAATGAAGGCGAGGGTTATGGTGCTCCATCAGACAATACAACATGAAAACGTAACAGTCAGGTCAAATGAACTGAGCTTCTGAACTTCTGGTGGTGCATTTATCTGCTAGATTGTTAAGTTTTATGCCAACCTTCCTTTTGTTATATAGTTGTAATTTGTTTTGGTGCGACACAAAATTTATTCTTAACGTGCAGCCACCGGCTGAAGAAAACAGCAAGCCATTTTTGTATAGTGTAGGGTGTTCCCTATATTTGCACTGGTGGCGACCTTTGATGCCGAGTGCATGTAATCTGTGCAATCGCCTTAATAGCCTAGCATTAGTTTCGGCCTTATTTATTTCCTAGTCTTCTTTTTACTTAGTTTGCTAGTGGCCGCAACTACCATGGGCCATATACGGGCCGTAGGATCCATTGGTCTCCTACGGGTCGTCGATAAATGGGCCTGTAATCGGTGGGCCTCGGGCCGTCGGATAAATGGGTCTACATGGGTCGTAATCAGGCGTAATTGGTATCGGTCTAGCATGGTAACATGCCGTTAACAGGCCGTAGGACAGAAAAGGCTTAATTCTGTCACAGGCATAACGGGTTGTTAATGGGCCAGAATATAGGATGGGCTAGAAACGGCGCAACGGGTTAACAGGCCAGAAACGGGCCGACTCTTGCCATGGGCCGAATTTGTCCCATTAGGGTAACAGGCCAGTAACAGGCTGACTCTTGCCATGGGCCGAATTTGGCCCATTAGGGGAACAGTCCAGTAACGGGCCGACTCTTGCCATGGGCCGAATTTGGCCCATTAGGGGAACAGGCCAGTAACGGGCCGGAAGTAATCGAGGGCCGAAAAGGAGCCCAAGAACGTATGGACCGTCAATAGGCCGAAAGCTAACACGGGCTGGAAATGGCCCATGTAAATCACGGGCCGTTAACGGGTATAAAGAAAATTACTGTTCATTATGGGCTAGAGTCACCGTGGGCCTGTAAAGGGCCGAAAGATACGAAGGCCTCATATGGGCCGAAAGACGTCGTGGGCCATACATGGGCCGAAAGTGAAATGGGCTGGTGTTATATTCAACGGCCCACATGACATTGTTGGGCCGATTTCCTTTAGGGCCTAACGGGTCATGAGTTAACGGGCCGTAAAATGGGCTATGTGCGAAGAGACCATTAACAGGCTTTTCATGGGCCAGCCCATTAACTTTTGACCAAGTCAAACGGGCCGGCTTTGTAAGCTAAATGGGCTAGTGGTGGGCAGTGGTACGTGTCGACATATCATAGGCGCCTATCTGGCCCACTGACGAGCTGACACGTGTTTCGTCCGGCCAATAAGAATTTTACACGTGGAAATTTCCCATTGGTCGGGGCTGTTAACGGGTTATCGGATCCAAAACCCGACCCGATAGCTTAACGGCGTTCCGTAACGGTGGATGCCACGTGTCGGTCACCCTTGACGAAAGCACTTCTGTGACGCGCGATTTATCATCATGGAAGTGGACACTTCCGTGATGATAATTTTGGTAATGTCATGGAACACTTCTACGACAGCACAGGTATGACTATCTTGATTCTGTCATAAATTTGTCATGGATGTACATGCATGAGAAAAAACGCGACCTACTGTGACAAACACGTATCATCACGGATGTGTATTTTTTTGTAGTGAAGATGCATGAGTGCTCTATGATGCAACTAATACAAGCAATAACCTAGGGTTGTGACATCGGATTTAGTAAGCGAACGCCTCGCACACGCGCATATGAGAGAAACACGCAAACCACACTGCATCGCTCGGCCCTGACCACCCACCGTAACCGGGAACTCCCCAAAATTTTCCTCCCTCTTACTTCTATGATGATTTTTTACGTTATGGATGGCCCAAATAATGTCATGCAGGTGTGTCTCTGGCCTGCCTAGGACGAAGAGCCTATTTCTTGTCATAATTTTTTGTCATGGAAGTAGGAGCCCACCACATCTATGATGATACGTGTTTTTGTCACAATTATCATCATAGAAGTGTCATAACCATGGAATAAAAACTTTTTGTTCGGGCCATAATGTCACGGATGTGTATTTTTTTATAGTGTTGGTGCGAGCACTTGGGACGCGCTGCGCCACCGGAGTCGCCATGGAATGCCTGGCCTTGGCCCAGTTCCCGCTGAACCCAACGCCGCTTGTAAGTCTCCACCAGACGCCGCCGCCAGGGAGGGGGAGGGAAAGCACCACATACTTGGTCGAAGGCTTCGTGCTTGTAGTCTTCTTGGCCACACAGCCAGACCCACCTGAGCACCGCTGCCCAGATGGAGGCAACAACACCGCTTGTTCATCAAGCACACACTCCGCGTCCGTGCCCAGACTGCCCTGCGACTTCAAGTTCGATGCCCTTGTCGCCCCCATTAGCATATCCACCTTGGAAGCCATCTTTGCAGCAGCTCCCAGCTGCATGTTGGAGTCATATTGGTCGAAGGCCGCCCCCAGAGAGAGGTCGTCGGTGGGCTGCTACCGGCCGTGTCTAGGACAACAAGTACCCCAGGCGCGACTTCCATCTTGTTTGAGTCATCTTCCAGGGGGTTCCCAACCTTGATGCCCAGCATGTCCCATTTCTCTGTGTCGATGGAGGTGTCCGGCATGCTGTCCTCTCTTTCCTCATCTTGGCAGTCCATGTCCATGGCCTTGGAGGCTCCACCAGTGCCCCCTGGGCGGTCCTCCTTCCCCTCCCCCTTGCGAGAAGCCGTACCCGAGTTGCCATTGCCAGAATCAGGGTTGGAGCCCCACTTGTCAAAGGCCTTGTGTGGAGGATCAAAAGGCCCAGGTGCCCGAGGCCCGTCCCTTGGGCGCTTGGGCAGGCGCTCGAGCTCGATCTTGATATCGTATCCCTCATGGTTGAACCAAACTTGCACCGTGCCATTGAGCTTCTCAGGAGCCTTGCACGTGAACTTCATCCTCACCGGCCTCAACCGAATGGGGGAAATCTCATCCACCACGATCTGGCATCCGAGCATCTTCAGTCCTTCCATCAGGCGGTAAACACGGTGGTGCTTCTTGGGAATGCCATGGAGTCGGGCCCATGCTTTGGGCATCGCCAAAGGCACGACCTCCTCGTGCACTGTGTCACACATCTTGACCGTAATGTCATTGTTAGACAAGAAAAGCTTGCCACTTGATTTTGCCATGCGAAGCAGATCCGCAGATGGGAAAATAATAGAGAAATCGTTATCCCCAACCTGCAAGATCTGGCAATCCCAGTGCCCAGCCACCATGTGCTTGAGCTCTTGCTTAAGAACGCGCAGGGAGAGCTTGTCAGGCACCGCAGAAAGGATGGCTCCATTGTCCATCTTCAGATCTAGGCCCGCCTCGTCCTCGTCTTCCTCAAACTACATGCAGAAGAAGCCCTTCCCCGGGATGGCGCTGCCCATGATCTACAGCTGGAGTTGGCGGCCGTGGGAGGTACAGTAAGCAGAGGTGTGGCCTTCCTCTTTGCAGAGCACACAAAGTGGGGGGCGTGCATTTGGGATGGAAATGGCCAAGCCTCCCACAATAGAAGCACTCCGAGCCCGTCCCGTCATCGACCGAGATGGGCTCCGCCCCCATGCCCTTGGAAGACGAGGGGAAGGCCACCGCAAGAGGCTCAGCCGAAGAATGGGGCTTCTTGGCCAGTGGATCCCCGACACCACCACTGCAGAAGGGGTCCTTCATGGGCTTGCGCTCCAGCTCCCGGCGGTGCTGCCCTTGCTTCTTCTTGTGCTTCTTCTCTTGTTGTTGCACCCATCAAGGCGGGGGAGGACCCCAATCCGCCTCCTGTCCGACGTGCTCCTGGTACTTGTCGTGCGCGTCCCAACCGTCGCGCCCAGCTTGGCGGCGACACATGTCTTGCTTCGCCTTGTCTCGTAGCTCCCACTCCCGTCGCCGCTCCGCCTCCGGATCTAGCGGCTCCATCGGGTGCTTGGCCGCCTGCGGTCAACCATGGCCATCACCGTCGTGTAGGAGCCCATAAGAGGGGAGGTGGAGGGATTGGGGAGAGAGTGCGGGCAGATAAGGTAAGCCGTCGCACTTCACAGGGGGTGGAAGGAAATCCTAGTGAGGGATCCCAGCACCCCTTGCTTAGCCATAAATACCCTATCCTTTGACTGGGCTGGGTTGTGGGCCCCTGGCCAACCGACACCTCCAGCCCAGTAGACGCACTAAACGTCCTGCCCATAAACGGCGCGAGTGGCCCGGCTGGCCCAGGCCCAGGAGCAGACCCCGCACCAAGCCCGCCGCCTAGCAATGAGGCTCCACCAGGCACAGCAGCAACCTGCCTCGACAGCTCCACCGCGGGCGCCGGCGCCGCGGCCCCCGACACCCGCGCCGGGGAATGCACAGGGAGGGCCGGCCATTCCGGCAGACCGACACCATCGAGAGACGGCATCTGCCCCAACAACCCCGTCACGCCCTCTGCCGACGCCCTAAGCCCCGCCTGCCGAGCCAAAGGCCCACCGCACTGCAACCCCTCTGGCTGCCAGATGCGAGCAGCAGCGGCGCGCGACCCGCCGCCACCCAGGGCAAACCTGCGGCGCCGACCTCCCTAGCCAGCCCTCGGCGATGTAGCCAGTGCGATGAAGTCCCCCACCGTGGGGATCTACGGTGGCGTAGCAACGCCCTGCGGTCGGGGCGCCTCCTCGTCATCTGACAGCTCCCCCGCCAACGCCCAAAAACGGCTGCCCCCGAACCCCGACGCCGCCCCCGGCCCCGTGGCAGGGGCCGCCCGAGGAATGGAGAGACAAATTCTTTGTTTGATCTCTAAGTCCTCATATAACACTTCTTCCAGCGCCAGCGAGCCCCTAGGACCCCGCCACACCTGAGACCACATGCCGACGGCGGCCAGATATGGCGAAACCCGAGAGTCGCCTGCCGCGTCGCCAGCGCAGAGAGCTAATGGTCCACTCATTTCGAGTAGTCGTCCGGTGACAACCTCATAGTCCATGTCGTCGTAGTCGTCAGAGATCGCTGGGACATTGGCATCGGGGGAGGAGCACGCGATCTTCGATGCGAATTCCATGGCGAATCTAGGGCTTTGGGAGTTTGTCACATGTGTGGGAACCGGTAGGGAGCTACATCGACCTTACAGCCTGGGTATGTAGCATGTTTATACCATTGCCACACCACTTGTCGAGATGAATAATTTAAGAACGCAACGAAGTTTCGATAACTGTGATAATGCAGGGACGACTGCGAGCGCTGGTACACGGACGATCGTTTGTGCACGATTTTGAGAGGACAGAGAACTACAGGCGTTTATCACGTATGTTCTGTATGCAGCAGCCATCGATCCAAGCATCGTCCAAAAATCATCTGTCAAACAATCGTGTGCACAGGAATTTCTGACGATCACCATCCCAAATAATGCGAATCTTTACACAAAACACAAACCGATGAACTAGCACGCTAATCTCCAAATGAAACATGAAAAAGATGCAAACCGAAGGAAGTGCGCAAGTCAAGCTTCCTTCACCGACAGCGATTGTATTTGGGGTGATCAATACTTGACGCTACAGCGGTCACCGGAGGTAAGAACGCCGCCGACGCCGCGGCCCTGATCCGGCTTAACCGGTATGGTGAGCGAGCACCACAAATTGGGCTTCTGGCGAATCTTGATGGTGTTGAACCTGTACCTCACCCGCGCGTCCACGGTGACCTCCAAGCTCACCGTCCCCCGACCCATCTCCTTCTCCAGCTCCGCAGCAACGTCGCCGGGGAGGATGCCGCCACTGCTCCCGTCGAACTCCACCTTCACCGTCTCCCAGCTCTTCCTCCGCTGGTAGAACTCGGCCGGGGACGCCGTGGAAGCGCCAGCGCCGGGGCCGCCGAGCGATGCGCCGCGGTAGCTGAGCTCGGCGTCCAGCGTGTCGTAGTAGATGCCGACGCGGAGGCTGGGGTTGTATATGTAGAGGGTGACGGCGAGGCGGTAGGATACGACGGAGGCATTGGTGACGGTGAGGCCGGTGAGCGTGGCGGAGCCGACGGTGGCGCGGATTTGGTGCGGCTGGAAGATGGCCCAGTAGATGAGGATGATGACGGCGATCGGGAAGAGGGCGCCGAGCAAGCCGCCGAAGAACCTGCAACAGCACTTGAGGCTGCCGCAGCAGCAGGACATGGCGATGGCGGGGTGGGTGGGGCTCGATGGGGAGGGGAGGGAGAGGGCGGGTGTCCTGATCGTTCATGCGTTTTATATACAAACTTGCCAGCTTGGAGTTGGAAATGTTTCGCGTACGTGATTGATTCCCTGATAATCACCAATTGACATTGACTAACCAAGTACTAGTACTAGTAGTTGAAGTCCGTTTGTTTATGGGTGGAAGGACATGTCGTTTGGCTCGTCGGAAGCACCGGGGAACAGGCTGTTAAGCCGCGTGTGTCAACGCTTGTCCCCTTTACCCTAGGGAAGACTTGGGCACTTGGATGCCACAAGTCTTTGTGTATGCCTCCAGCGTTGCTGTCAGGCGATGGCACATGGGAGACGAGGCAGCTGGAGCGGCTGGCGAGTTGAACGGGTTTGGAGTTGTGCTAGCAGTAATTTTGAGCAGAAGACTGACCTAGGTCTACCTACAGCAGCGAAGCGCGCAAGCTCGGGGCGGGCGTAGGTTACACGATCCGGTGAGAATGAGATCCTTCAAGTCCAACTGGCAACGGGCGTTGGCCACGCTTTGCAGCGATACCCTACTGACAGAGTCGCAGAGCACGCTTCGCATCGGCAGGGGCGCCCCCGCCCCGACTGAGCCAAACGACATGTCCTTTTCCTTTTCTGTTTCTGTTTCTGTTTCTTTTTTCTTTTCTTTTCTTTTTCCTTTTCCTTTTTCCTTTTCAAGTTTATTTTTTTAATGTACATGTGTTCAAAAAATGTTCGAAATTTTAGAAAATGTTCCTGTTTTTAAATTTTGTTCCAAAATTTTAGAAAATGAGCAGAAATTCATAAAAATAGTTTTCAAAACATATCCGCTTATTCTAAAAAATGGTCATACATTCAAAAAAAGTTTAAAATGTTTGCATTTTCAATTATTGTTTAGAATTTTAAAAATTGTTCAGTTTTTTGAAAAAATGTTCTAGATATGAAAATTTAGTTCACATTTTCAACATAACGTTGAGAACTTAAAGTTGTGCACAATTGCAAAAATTTTTTGATATTTTCAAAATTTGGTCGGAATATAGAAAAATGTTAAAAATCTTCAAAAAGATGTTCGCATTTTGAACAATTGTTCACAAATTATAGAAATATTCAAACAAATGTTTGGATCTATTTCTAGAGTTAATTCTCAAAGATTCATGTTGCCAAGCAATCGCAAACGCTCAACAAGTCGATTAGCTAGCCACACCCAATCCTAGCTGGAGGTCTCGCGTTCGATCTATGGGAAGGAGCACCCCCCCCCCCCCGGTCGTGCTTCGGGTCGCTATTGGATACAATAAGCGTCTAATAGGAGCTCCCGTGTGGAGACACTATGTGTTATGCACACACATATAAACCGGAAGATTCAATACAAGTGAAACAATCAACTGGACTTGGATACAAGTGTGAAATGGAAAAGGGGAAAACTAGTTGATATTATGTTCTTCATTGCCTCTGTCGACCACCTCTCTGTCTCTTATATATTCCTCCCGTCAATTAGTTTCTCCTGCTTCCAGGCCCTGGCCAACCCACGGTTGCGTCGAGAGGCCTTGGGCCGCCTTCCTGCGCCAGGCTACCACATAACACTCCCCGCTCTTTCAGGCACGGCTTGACCCCAAGCCGTGAGAGTAGGGAAGCGAGCGTCCAGAGCAAACACATCTTCCCAAGTATCCTAAGTGTTTGGACGGTTGCACCAACGAACCTTCAACTGGGGCTTGAGTTTGTTGCCATGTTGGATGGGCTTTGATTGTAAGAAGGTAGCGATTAGAGAAGATACATCTCTTGAGGTACTATGACTCCCATATTTTTCTCAACAATTGTTGAAGGTGATAGGTGTTTCTTCCGTTGAGAAACATGGATCACATTGTGAATCTTGGAATTAACCGGAAGCTGAAGCTTCTAGTACACCGTACCCACTTTTTGTGATACTTGGTAAGGTCCATAGAACATAAATGCCAACTTCTGGTTCCAGCGAGCAGCCAGTGATTTCTGAAGATACGGCTACATCTTTCAAATAAGCTTGATCCCCCACCTCGAACCATCGCTCACCTTGATTGTTTGTCTGCTTGTCATTTAACGCGCTCCCGCGCTCACTTCAAATGTTTTTGGAGATCATAGCTCTATCTGAGACTAACTCATGTAACTCATTGGTGGATGCATGTGTTGAACTGCCAAGTGGATGAGGTTGATACCCATATACGGCTTCGAAGGGAGTGTGCTCCGCTACACTATGATAGGATGTGTTACACCAGTGCTCTGTTGGTGTTAACCACTAGCACACTTTGTTGGTGTGTCGCAAATAGAACACCCATCATCTCATCTCAAAACCCTAGTTCATCTCTTGTATTCAATCTTTGTATCAAAACCTATAAATTTGTACATGTGGGTTGCTGATGACCCACAAGTATAGGGGATCTATCGTAGTCATTTCGATAAGTAAGAGTGTCGAACCCAACAAGGAGCAGAAGGAAATGACAAGTGGTTTTCAGCAAGGTATTCTCTGCAAGCACTTAAATTATCGGTAATAGATAGTTTTGTGATAAGATAAATCATAACGGGTAACAAGTAAATAAAGTAACTAAGGTGCAGCTGTTGGGGAATGTAGCAGAAATTCAAAAATTTCTACGCATCACCAAGATCAATCTATGGAGTAATCTAGCAACGAGGGAAGGAGAGTGCATCTACATACCCTTGTAGATCGCTAAGCGGAAGCGTTCAAGTGAACGGAGTTGATGGAGTCATACTCGTCGTGATCCAAATCACCGATGATCCTAGTGCCGAACGGATGGCACCTCCGTGTTCAACACACGTACAGCCCGGAGACGTCTCCTACGCCTTGATCCAGCAAGGGGAGAAGGAGAGGTTGGAGAAGACTCCATCCAGCAGCAGCACGACGGCGTGGTGGTGGTGGAGGAGCGTGGTACTCCAGCAGGGCTTCGCCAAGCACTACGAGAGACGAGGAGGGAGAGGGGTAGGGCTGCACCAAGAAGGAGATTGAATCGTGTCTCTGGCAGCCCAAAACCTCAAGTATATATAGGGGGAGGGGAGGGGCTGCGCCCCCACCTAGGTTTCCACCCCTAGGGGTGGCGGCCAGCCCTAGATCCCATCTAGGGGGGTGGCCAAGGGGGGAGAGAGGGGGGCGCACCACTAGGTGGGCCTTAGGCCCATCTGAGCCTAGGGTTTGCCCCCTTCCACTCTCCCTTGCGCCTTGGGCCTTGGTGGGGGGCGCACCAGCCCACCTGGGGCTGGTCCCCTCCCACACCTGGCCCATGCAGCCCTCCGGGGCTGGTGGCCCCACTTGGTGGACCCTCGGAACCCTCCGGTGGTCCCGGTACATTACCGATAAAACCCGAAACTTTTCCGGCGACCAAAACAGGACTTCCCATATATAAATCTTTACCTCCGGACCATCCCAGAACTCCTCGTGACGTCCGAGATCTCATCCGGGACTCCGAACAACATTCGGTAGCCATGTATATCTATTCCCTATAACCCTAGCGTCATCGAACCTTAAGTGTGTAGACCCTACGGATTCGGGAGACATGCAGACATGACCGAGATGACTCTCCGGTCAATAACCAACAGCGGGATCTGGATACCCATGCTGGCTCCCACATGCTCCACGATGATCTCATCGGATGAACCACGATGTCAAGGACTTAATCAATACCGTATACAATTCCCTTTGTCTATCGATACGATACTTGCCCGAGATTCGATCGTCGGTATCCCGATACCTTGTTCAATCTCGTTACCGGCAAGTCTCTTTACTCATTCCGTAACACATCATCCCGTGATCAACTCCTTGATCACATTTTGCACATTATGATGATGTCCTACCGAGTGGGCCCAGAGATACCTCTCCGTTTACACGGAGTGACAAATCCCAGTCTCGATTCGTGCCAACCCAACAGACACTTTCGGAGATACCTGTAGTGTACCTTTATAGCCACCCAGTTACGTTGTGACGTTTGGCACACCCAAAGCACTCCTACGATATCCGGGAGTTGCACAATCCTCATGGTCTAAGGAAATGATACTTGACATTAGAAAAGCTTTAGCATACGAACTACATGATCTTGTGCTAGGCTTAGGATTGGGTCTTGTCCATCACATCATTCTCCTAATGATGTGATCCCGTTATCAACGACATCCAATGTCCATGGTCAGGAAACTGTAACCATCTATTGATCAACGAGCTAGTCAACTAGAGGCTTACTAGGGACATGGTGTTGTCTATGTATCCACACATGTATCTGAGTTTCCTATCAATACAATTCTAGCATGGATAATAAACGATTATCATGAACAAGGAAATATAATAATAACCAATTTATTATTGCCTCTAGGGCATATTTCCAACAGTCTCCCACTTGCACTAGAGTCAATAATCCAGATCACATCGATATGTGATTAACACTCAAGGTCACATCCCCATGTGACTAACACCCAAAGAGTTCTGGGTTTGATCATGTTATGCTTGTGAGAGAGGTTTCAGTCAACGGGTCCGCAACATTCAGATCCATATGTACTTCGCAAATTTCTATGTCATCTTGTAGATGCAACTACTACGCTACATTTGGAGCCATTTCAAATAACTGTTATACTTGGAGCTATTCTAAATTGTTGCTCCATTATACGTATCTGGTATCTCTACTCAGAGCTATCCGGATGGGTGTTAAGCTTGCATCGATGTAACTCTTTACGTCGAACTCTTTATCACCTCCATAACCGAGAAACATATCCTTATTCCTCTAAGGATAATTTAGACCGCTATCTGGTAATCTACTCCTAGATTACCCTTGTACCCTCTTTCCAGATATGTGGCAAGGCACACATCAGGTGCGGTACTCAGCATGGCATACCGTATAGAGCCTATGACAAAAGCATAGGGGACGACCTTCGTCCTTCCTCTTTCTTCTGTCGTGGTCGAGCTTTAAGTCTTAACTTCATACCTTACAACTCAGGCAAGAACTCCTTCTTTGACTGATCCATCTTGAACACCTTCAAGATCATGTCAAGGTATGTGCTCATTTGAAAGTACCATTAAGCGTTTTGATCTATCCTTATAGATCTTGATGCTCAATGTTCAAGTAGCTTAATCCAGGCTTTCCATTGAAAAACACTTTCCAAATAACCCTATATGCTTTCCAGAAATTCTACGTCATTTCTGATCAACAATATGTCAACAACATATATTCATCAGAAATTCTATAGTGCTCCCACTCACTTCTTTGGAAATACAAGTTTCTCATAAACTTTGTATACACCCAAAATCTTTGATCATCTCATCAAAGCATACATTCCAACTCCGAGATGCTTACTCCAGTCCTTAGAAGGATTGCTGGAGCTTTGCATACTTATTAGCATCTTTCAGGATTGACAAAACCTTCCGGTTGTATCACATACAACCTTTCCTCAAGAAAATCGTCGAGGAAACAATGTTTTGACATCCTATCTGCAAGATTTCATAAATAATGCAGTAATCGCTAATATAATTCCAACAGACTCTTAGCATCGCTACGAGTGAGAAAGTCTCATCGTAGTCAACTCCTTGAACTTGTCGGAAAACATCTTAACGACAAGTCGAGCTTTCTTAATGGTGATACTTACCATCATTGTCCGTCTTCCTTTTAAAAATCCATATGTACCTAACAGCCTTACGACCATCAAGTAGTTCTTCCAAAGTCTACACTTTGTTTTCATATATGGATCCTCTCTCGGATTATATGGCCTCGAGCCATTTTGGAATCCAGGCCCACCATCGCTTCTCCATAGCTCGTAGGTTCATTGTTGTCTAGCAACATGACTTCCAAGACAGGATTACGTACCACTCTGAAGTAGTACGCATCCTTGTCATCCCACGAGGTTTGGTAGTGACTTGATCTGAAGTTTCATGATCACTATCATAAGCTTCCACTTCAATTGGTGTAGGTGCCACAGGAACAACTCCCTGTGCCCTGCCACACACTAGTTGAAGAGACGGTTCAATAACCTCATCAAGTCTCCACCATCCTCCCACTCAATTCTTTCGAGAGAAACTTTTCCTCGAGAAAGGACCCGATTGTAGAAACAATCCCTTATTGCTTTCGGATCTGAGACAGGAGGTATACCCAACTATTTTGGGTGTCCTATGAAGATGCATTTATCTGCTTTGGGTTCAAGCTTATCGGCCTGAAACTTTTTCACATAAGCGTCGCAGCCCCAAACTTTTAAGAAATGACAGCTTAGGTTTCTCTAAACCATAGGTCATATGGTGTCATCTCATCGGAATTACGTGGTGCCCTATTTAAAGTGAATGTGGTTGTCTCTAATGCCTAACCCATAAACTATTGCGGTAATTCGATAAGAGACATCATGGTATGCATCATATCCAATAGGGTGCAGTTATGATGTTCAGACACACCATCACACTATGGTGTTCCAGGCTGTATTAGTTGTGAAACAATTTCCACAATGTCTTAATTCTGTGCCAAACTCGTAATTCAGATATTCATATCATAGATATTTTATCCTCTTGTCATGACGATCTTTCAACTTCACCCTGAAATTACTTGAACCTTTCAATAATTCAGACTCGTGATTCATCAAGTAAATATACTCAACATCTACTCAAATCATCTGTGAAGTAAGAACATAACGATATCCACTACACGCCTCAGCACTCATTGGACTGCACACATCAAAATGTATTACTTCCAACAAGTTGCTTTCTAGTTCCATTTTACTGAAAACGTGGTTTTCAGTCATCTTGCCCATGTGGTATGATTTGCATGTCTCAAGTGATTCAAAATCAAGTGAGTCCAAACGGTCCATTTGCATGGAGTTTCTTCATGCATATACACCAATAGACATGGTTCGCATGTCTCAAACTTTTCAAAACGAGTGAGCCCAAAGATCCATCAACATGGAGCTTCTTCATGCGTTTTATACCGATATGACTTACGTGGCAGTGCCACAAGTAGGTGGTACTATCATTACTATCTTATATCTTTTGGCATGAACATGTGTATCACTACGATCGAGATTCAATAAACCATTCATTTTAGGTGCAAGACCATTGAAGGTATTATTCAAATAAACAGAGTAACCATTATTCTCCTTAAATGAATAACCGTATTGTGATAGACATAATCCAATCATGTCTATGCTCAACGCAAACACCAATCTCGATGGTAGAGGGAGCGTGCGATGCTTGATCACATCAAGCTTGGAAAAAACTTCCAACACATATTGCCAGCTCACCTTTAGCTAGTCTCCGTTTACTCCGCAGCCTTTTATTTCGAGTTCACTAACATTTAGCAACCGAACCGGTATCTAATACCATGGTGCTACTAGGAGTACTAGTAAAGTACACATTAACACAATGTATATCCAATATACTTCTATCGACCTTGCCAGCCTTCTCATCTACCAAGTATCTAGGGTAATTCTGCTCCAGTGGTTGTTCCCCTTATTACAGAAGCACTTAGTCTCGGGTTTGGGTTCAACCTTGGGTTTCTTCACTAGAGCAGCAGCTGATTTGCCGTTTCATGAAGTATCCCTTTTTGCCCTTGCCCTTCTTGAAACTAGTGGTTTCACCAACCATCAACAATTGATGCTCCTTCTTGATTTCTACTTTTGTGGTGTCAAACATCGCGAATATCTCAAGGATCATCATATATGTCCCTGATATATTATAGTTCATCACGAAGCTCTAGCAGCTTGGTGGTAATGACTTCGGAGAAACATCACTATCTCATCTGGAAGATCAACTCCCACTCGATTCAAATGATTGTTGTACTCAGACAATCTGAGCACAAGCTCAACAATTGAGCTTTTCTCCCTTAGTTTGCAGGCTAAGAAAATCGTCGGAGGTCTTATACCTCTTGACGTGGGCACGAGCCTGAAATCCCAATTTCAGCCCTCGAAACATCTCATATGTTTCGCGACATTTCAAAACGTCTTCGGTACCTCAACTCTAAACCGTTTAACTGAACTATCACGTAGTTATCAAAATGTGTATGTCAGATATTCGCAACATCCACAGACGACGTTCGAGGTTCAGCACACTGAGCGGTGCATTAAGGACATAAGCCTTCTATGAAGCAATGAGGACAATCCTCAGTTTACGGACTTAGTCCGCATAATTGCTACTATCATCTTTCAACTTAATTTTCTCTAGGAACATATCTAAACAGTAGAACTGAAGCGCGAGCTACGACATAATTTGCGAAGACCTTTTGACTATGTTCAGGATAATTAAGTTCATCTTATGAACTCCCACTCAGATAGACATCCCTCTAGTCATCTAAGTGATTACATGATCTGAGTCAACTAGGCCGTGTCCGATCATCACGTGAGACGGACTAGTCAACATCGGTGAACATCTTCATGTTGATCGTATCTTCTATACGACTCATGTTCGACCTTTCAGTCTTCTGTGTTCCGAGGCCATGTCTGTACATGCTAGGCTCGTCAAGTCAACCTAAGTGTTTGCATGTGTAAATCTGTCTTACACCCGTTGTATGTGAACGTTGGAATCTATCACACCCGATCATCACGTGGTGCTTCGAAACAACGAACTGTCGCAACGGTGCACAGTTAGGGGGAACACTTTCTTGAAATTATTATGAGGGATCATCTTATTTACTACCGTCGTTCTAAGCAAATAAGATGCAAAAACATGATAAACATCACATGCAATCAAAAGTGACATGATATGACCAATATCATTTTGCTCCTTTTGATCTCCATCTTCGGGGCTCCATGATCATCGTTGTCACCGGCATGACACCATGATCTCCATCATTATGATCTCCATCATCGTGTCTTCATGAAGTTGTCTTGCCAACTATTACTTCTACTACTACAGCTAATGGTTAGCAATAAAGTAAAGTAATTACATGACATTTATATCGACACGCAGGTCATAAATAAATTAAGACAACTCCTATTGCTCCTGCCGGTTGTCATACTCATCGACATGCAAGTCGTGATTCCTATTACAAGAACATGATCATCTCATACATCACATATATCATTCATCACATCCTTTGGCCATATCACATCACAAAACACTTGCTGCAAAAACAAGTTAGACGTCCTCTAATTGTTGTTGCAAGTTTTTACGTGGCTGCTATAGGTTTCTAGCAAGAACATTTCTTACCTACGCGAAAACCACAACGTGATATGCCAATTTCTATTTACCCTTCATAAGGACCCTTTTCATCGAATCCGATCCGACTAAAGTGGGAGAGACAGACACCCGCTAGCCACCTTATGCAACTAGTGCATGTTAGTCGGTGGAACCAGTCTCACGTAAGAGTACGTGTAAGGTCGGTCCGGGCCGCTTCATCCCATGATGCCGCCGAATCAGGATAAGACTAGTAACAGCAAGCAAATTGACAATATCGACGCCCACAACTACTTTGTGTTCTACTCGTGCATAGTAACTACGCATAAACCTGGCTCTGATACCACTATTGGGGAACGTAGCTGAAATTCAAAATTTTCTATGCATCACCAAGATCAATCTATGGAGTAATCTAGCAACGAGGGAAGGAGAGTGCATCTACATACCCTTGTAGATCGCTAAGCGGAAGCGTTCAAGTGAACGGGGTTGATGGAGTCGTACTCGTCGTGATCCAAATCACCGATGATCCTAGTGCCGAACGGACGGCACCTCCGTGTTCAACACACGTGCAGCCCGGAGACGTCTCCTACGCCTTGATCCAGCAAGGGGAGAAGGAGAGGTTGGGAAAGACTCCATCCAGCAGCAGCACGACGGCGTGGTGGTGGTGGAGGAGCGTGGTACTCCAGCAGGGCTTCGCCAAGCACTACGAGAGACGAGGAGGGAGAGGGGTAGGGCTGCGCCAAGAAGGAGATTGAATCGTGTCTCTGGCAGCCCAAAACCTCAAGTATATATAGGGGGAGGGGAGGGGCTGCGCCCCCACCTAGGTTTCCACCCCTAGGGGTGGCGGCCAGCCCTAGATCCCATCTAGGGGGGGCGGCCAAGAGGGGAGAGAGGGGGGCGCACCACTAGGTGGGCCTTAGGCCCATCTGAGCCTAGGGTTTGCCCCCTTCCACTCTCCCTTGCACCTTGGGCCTTGGTGGGGGGGCGCACCAGCCCACCTGGGGCTGGTCCCCTCCCACACTTGGCCCATGCAGCCCTCCGGGGCTGGTGGCCCCACTTGGTGGACCCTCGGACCCCTCCGGTGGTCCCGGTACATTACCGATAAAATCCGAAACTTTTCCGGCGACCAAAACAGGACTTCCCATATATAAATCTTTACCTCCGGACCATTCCAGAACTCCTCGTGACGTCCGGGATCTCATCCCGGACTCCAAACAACATTCGGTAACCACATATATCTATTCCCTATAACCCTAGCGTCATCGAACCTTAAGTGTGTAGACCCTACGGGTTCGGGAGACATGCAGACATGACCGAGATGACTCTCCGGTCAATAACCAACAGCGGGATCTGGATACCCATGCTGGCTCCCACATGCTCCACGATGATCTCATCGGATGAACCATGATGTCAAGGACTTAATCAATCCCGTATACAATTCCCTTTGTCTATCGGTACGATACTTGCCCGAGATTCGATCGTCGGTATCCGATACCTTGTTCAATCTCGTTACCGACAAGTCTCTTTACTCGTTCCGTAACACATCATCCCGTGATCAACTCCTTGATCACATTGTGCACATTATGATGATGTCCTACCGAGTGGGCCCAGAGATACCTCTCCGTTTACACGGAGTGACAAATCCCAGTCTTGATTCGTGCCAACTTTCGGAGATACCTGTAGTGTACCTTCATAGCCACCCAGTTACGTTGTGACGTTTGGCACACCCAAAGCACTCCTACGATATCCGGGAGTTGCACAACCTCGTGGTCTAAGGAAATGATACTTGACATTAGAAAAGCTTTAGCATACGAACTACATGATCTTGTGCTAGGCTTAGGATTGGGTCTTGTCCATCACATCATTCTCCTAATGATGTGATCCCGTTATCAACGACATCCAAAGTCCATGGTCAGGAAACCGTAACCATCCATTGATTAACGAGCTAGTCAACTAGAGGCTTACTAGGGACATGGTGTTGTCTATGTATCCACACATGTATCTGAGTTTCCTATCAATACAATTCTAGCATGGATAATAAACGATTATCATGAACAAGGAAATATAATAATAACCAATTTATTATTGCCTCTAGGGCATATTTCCAACAGCAGCAAGGTGGCCCAATCCTTTTTATAGCAAAGGACAAGCCTGGACAAACTCTTATATAAAGCAAAGCGCTCGTGAGGACACATGGGAATTACTGTCAAGCTAGTTTTCATCATGCTTTGATAATTTGATATGTGGGTGGACTGGTGCTTGGGTGCTGCCCTTTCTTGGACAAGCCTCCCACTTATGATTAACCCCTCTCACAAGCATCCGCAACTACGAAAGAAGAATTAAGATAAACCTAACTATCGGTTTCAAAACCGGCAGATCTCGGGTAGGGGGTCCCGAACTGTGCATCTAAGGATCCAAGGTAACATGAGGCAGGGAACATGATGTTTACCCAGGTCTAGGCCCTCTTGATGGAGGTAAAACCCTACGTCCTGCTTGATTTGACTTTGATGAGTATAGGGGTTACAAGAGCTGATCTACCACGAGATCTTAATGGCTAAACCCTAGATATCTAGCTTGTATGATTATGACTGCCTCTACGGACTAAACCCTCTGGTTTATATAGATATCAGAGGGGCCTAGGGTTGTATAGAGTCGGTTTACAGAGAAAGGAATCTTCATATCCGAGTGCCAAGCTTGCCTTCCACGCCAAGGAGAGTCCCATCTGGACACGGGGGAAGGTCCTCGATCTTGTATCTTCACGACCGATCAAGCCGGCCCATGCCGCATAGTCCGGCCATCCGAGGACCCCATAATCCAGGATTCCCTCAGTAGCCCCCGAAGTCGCCTTCAATGACGATGTAGTCTTTGGTCTTGTATTTTCGGATTTGAAAGGTGGGTTCTTCATTACAATCCGGACTATCGATAATCCGGCGACAATCTTAACGTTTTTTACAATTCCGGCGCTTTGACTTTCGCGTGCAGGATGAATACGAACGGTCCATGTCCTTTTTGTAAATAAGTCGTTTACCATGTTCGGTAGGCATCTATATAAGGTGATATAGACCTCCAAATGACATCCCCCATCGCGCAGAAAGGAAACCACCAAATCTAGCCACGAAAAAGCCTTCGACCATGGCCAACGCTCTAGGCTCCTCCTCACGTCCCCATGGCCTTCAAGAGGGCGATTGACAGAGTTGCTCCGTGCCTTATCTTCGGTTAAGTCGGCTCCAGACGCAAAGCTACCTCCCTCCTACGGATCTAGTCTCCGCTCGAGCGGGATTGTACTCAACAGGCAATGGTGCGATGGCCGAGAATTTCCCTAACCCCAATAAGGAGGAGAGGGTGTGCTTCATCCCATTCTCGCTGCGGGGCCTAGGATTTCCAATACATCCCTTTCTCAAGGGGTTATTGGAATTTTACGATATCCAACTACACAACTGCAACCCAGGTTCGATTTTGCACATCTCATGCTTTGTTGCCCCGTGCGAGCTATTTTTGGGTATCGAAGCCCACTTTGAATTATGGAGGAAGTTCTTTTGTCTCGTTCCACGCCACCGAGAAGGCTCTATTTTCAAGGTAGGCGGCACCGAAGTATGGCGTATAGCCGGGACCGGATACCTTGTAGGAACACCTAAAGAGGTTTACCCGCAATGGACTTCATAATGGTTTTATGTGGATGACGTTCCACTGTCGGATCCGGTTCGTCGTGGCCTCCCTGAATTATCTAGTGCCCCTGTAAGGAAGCGCCTCAACTGGCGTCCCCGAAGTCCCAAAGAAAAGGATAGTGCGGAGATACAACAATTAGTCAGCAAGGTCAGGCTGTTGGCCCACTCCGAACTCTCAATAGTCGAAGTCATGGCGATCGCAGTAAATAGGTGCGTGCAGCCCCTCCAATCCAGAGTAACTCCTTTATGGTGTTACAATGGAGAAGACGACGCGTCCCGTTATAGACGGTAGGGTCTGGATACCCCAGCCGAACTGGCCTCTACTTTGGCCGATCTGTATAAGGGCGAAAAAGAAGTTTTTCTTCATTTAGACTGTCGGGAGGGCTATTCCATGTACACTCCTATTGAATGGGTGAGACCTCGATTCATCTGTGATTATTTTACTGCATCACAGATGCTAATCAAATGTACCTTTCATTGCCACTGACTTTAGTCATGGAAGAGGATGATCGAGTGAAAGGATCGATATAGTTGACTAGAGGGGGGGTGAATAGGCAACTAACAATTTTTAGCTTTTCTTTACCAAATTAAACTTTACATCAAAGTAGGTTGTCTAGATATGCAACTAGGTGAGCAACCTATATGATGCAACACACAAGCACACAAGCAAGCAAGGAAAGTAACACAAGTAAGCTTGCAAAAAGTAAAGGGACGAGATGACCAAAAGTGGAGGCGGTGAAGACGAGGATGTGTTACCGAAGTTCCTTCCTTTTGAGGGGAAGTACGTCTCCATTGGAGTGGTGTGGAGGCACAATGCTCCCCAAGAAGCCACTAGGGCCACCGTATTCTCCTCACGCCCTCACACAATGCGAGATGCCGTGATTCCACTATTGGTGCCCTTGAAGGCGGCGACCGAACCTTTACAAACAAGGTTGGGGCTCTCTCCACAACTTAATTGGAGGCTCCCAACGAAACCACGAAGCTTCACCACAATGGAATATGGCTCCGAGGTGACCTCAACCGTCTAGGGTGCTCAAACACCCAAGAGTAACAAAATCCACACAAGAAAGTATGGGGGAAGCAAATATCCTTTGGTGGAAGTGTAGATCTAGGTCTCCTCCTTCAATCCCTAGCAAATCAACAAGTTTGAGTGGCTAGAGAGAGAGATCGGGCAAGAGAGCTTGAAGTGCATTAATGGTGGAGTGAGAGAGGTCAAAGGCGAGAGTGGTAGGTGGGAGAAGCACCCTTATATAGCAACCCTAAATTCCAGCCGTTACTGCGTTTTTTGCACTGCACCAGTACAACCGGTCCTTGTCCCGGTACAACCGGGACTCACGGTGTATCTGCAGAACACTACCAGGCGGTACAACCGGGCCAGCAGGCGGTAGTACCGGTTCAGAAAATAACCGGACTAACCGCCTAGCCACCGCACAACTATCGCATCAAAACAGAAGCTTGACCCATACTTGGGCGGTGCATGGCTGGAACAACCGCATGGCCTTGAGCTCTTGGGAGGCTAAGTTCTGAGCGGAAGAACCGCTCAGACCACCGGTGGTACCGGTCATCGAGGAACGACCGGACCAACCGGGCCACTACCGCCCGAGAACCACATCAAACCAGAGCCTTGAGCGGTACTTGGGCGGTGCATGGCCGGAACCACCGCCCGGAAGCAGCGGTACAACCGCTCGATCAAAGCTGGTGAGCGTCAAGAACCAGCGGTACAACCGCTCCAGAGAGCGGTATAACTGCTGGGAGGTAACAGTGAGCAGAAGAAGATAAGAAGAGATAAGGGAAACTCTCTCTCTCACACCTGAGAAAGACAAAGGAGGGGTGAGAAGGTGTACGTGAATAGATTCCCCCAGTTCTTTCTAATGAGGATTCCCTCTTGATAGTACGGGTTCCCTACGACCAAAGAGATAAAAAGCATAGAGGACTCCGTCTTCGATCTTTTCCTAAGAGAGATAATAGCTTTCCGATGTAGGCCTAAGCATCGAGAACCTGAAACATTTAGCACAAGATTAGACCAACAAAGGGTTGTCATCATCATCCAAAACATAAAGTGGGGAAATGCCCTTTCAATCTCCCCCTTTTTGGTGGATGATGACAACAACACGATTTGCAAGAGACAAGTCTATGAAATCTAGTCAGAACTCCCCCTAGATGTGTGCCCCAATATGAACTAGCTGTTAGAAAGCATGGGCACACTTTCAGGGCTAGACTCCCCCTAGATTTTATATAGTCACCACTCTAAGCACATAATATGAGAGACAACAACAGATAGATAGCAATAATAATAATAATAACCGACGAACTGAAATAAAAAAAGGAGTAGCACAAGACTCACACACAGCAAGAAACGAGCAAGCCACGAACAAGTTCAACACTAAAGAGAAACACGAGGAAACGAGAAACCCATGCAAATCCCGAGACCTATAGAACCCTCTCCCCCTTTGGCATCAAGACACCAAAAAGGAAAAGAGCGAAGCTAGCGTCCCAAAGCTCAGTCGTCCTCCTCTGACTCCTCGGTCGCATCTGGGTCCTCATCAGCAGAGTCGTCATCGTCGTCGTGATCGGATTCCTCCATGGCATTGTCAGCAGCAGCAAAAGAGGTGGATGGCTTGGGGAGGGGCCTCATCATCAGTCCAGGTGTTGTGGGTTGAAATCCAACGCTCCTCTGGGGTGATGCTCTTCTCAGAGCCACTCTGAACCGACATATTGAGGTGCTTCATCATTGCAATTTGGAGACGCCGTGCAAGCTTCTCATTGACATGTGCCGCATACATCTTCTTCTGGATGTCAGTCTGGAGACAAAAGGTCTTCTTCACCTTGGCAGTGAGCTTGGCCACCCAAGAGGGCTTGGCCCCTGGCTCCATCTCAAAGTCCTCATCGCCAGAAGTGGCATAGACATCCTCAAGAGCATTGGCAGGGAAGCGAGGCTCGGCGTGCTTCTTCTTCTTAAGAAGCTTGACCTCATGAACAGTGAGATTGTATGGAGAAGTGAGGAGCTCTCCAGGGCGACGAACAGCCCACACAGAGTTCAGAAAGCACATGACAAACGGAGCATAGATTGGGACCTTACGGTAGATGACCATGTTGTACATCTCATGCCACAGCCAATTGGACACATCAAACATTGCACCAGTCCCCACCATGGTCTTCATAGCAACCATAAACTCAACCAGATAGTCATGAATCTCATATTGATTGCCCACCTTGGGAAAGAGCACATTATGGAACACTCGATGCATGATGTCATAGACCTTCTCCAAATCCTTGGATTCTCCAATAATCCCACGGCCCCGAATGTACAGAGGGGCAAGCTTCTCCTTAGGCATGGTCATGAGGACGAATGCCACCCCTTCCTTCCAGACCGGTATCATCATACCCAATAGCATTGCAGAAAGCCCTCCAGGGAACTTGAAAGAGCTCATCACGACACATGAAAGTGAGAGTGCGTGCGTCATCTTCTCCAAAGTGAACCGTGGCATAGAACTGATGGATGAGTTGAACATCAAAGTCACAGTTGACTGACATGAGCTTGACAAGATCAAATTCCTCGCAGAGAGCCAATGCCTCACCAAAATACTCCAAGTTGTTCCTCCAATGGTCAAGATCGATGGTCCACTGCTTGGCATGCCTGTTCTTGTTGTGCTCAAAGAGTTCATGTACAATTCGTACTTGCATCTCATTCCGGAACTGAACGGTGGTCCAACGAGGAGCAATGGGAACCTCATAAGGATTCTTCGAGCGGCAGGCTTCCCAATCCTTGGCTTTCCAGCGATGCAATGGCAGTACCACACGTTGCTTTGCAGCGGCAGACTTTTCACGGCGAGTGGGCTTGGTGGGAATCACAACCTCTTCTTCGTCATCAGACACAACCGGAGGCAAGGTCCGTCGTGCCGTCTTCTTGGTCTTGCGAGGAGCAGAGCGAGAACTAGAGCCACCTGAACACACGCACAAGGAGAACACAAGAGACCCAGCAAAGATGAGAGGATTGCACACACAAAGAAGAAAAGATATATTGCACAAACTTTAGAAAATGAAACAGGGCTACATGGTGCAGATAACCCGGTTGAACTGGTTCTCCTACCGGTAGGACCACTCCAGCGGTTGTACCGCTCTCAGAGGCGGTAGAACCGCTGAATAGTGGTACTACGGGTAGAGACTAGATTTAACCGCAAAATATGATTCATACTAGCCATATTCTACTCTCTAAGACGTGCAATCTAAGAAGGAGGCAAAAGGTGATCTCTTCCACCCAATAGTTTAAACAATAAACATGGAATGTCAAGTAATGCCCTAGAACAAGGGGAACAAACCCTAGAACGAAGAACGAAGGTCAAAGGGGCATTATCGGCATCCATGGGAAGAAATCGGGAAGGAGGAGGCCTCCTTGGAGAGGATCCACGGAGACCCCACGGATCCGAAGCGCGAGAAGCACTCCGGGGCAGAGGCAATGGCGGCCGCAGCTAGGGCACAAGACGGGAAGGGTTGGGGAAGAAAGAAAAGAAACCCCCACCAGCCCCGCAGGGAATATATAGGCCCAAAGTCGTGCGACGGTTGTACCGCTCAAGGGAGCGGTTGTACCGCAGCCTGGAACGAGCCAGTGGTTACGAGCGGTACTTCCGTCGCCAAGGGGTAGCGGTAGTACCGCCGTAACCAGCCGGTAGAACCGGCCAGACGGGCACCCCAGTGGTAGAGCGGTGGAACCGCTTAGCCACCGCTGGGAGACCGCCTGGAGAGCACCAGCGGTAGAACCGCCCGTGATCCCGGTTGTACCGCCTGGTCACCATCACTAAAGCCATGGACAAGAGTGTGCAATTAGACTAGATGGCTTGAGGAATGGAAGGCTTGGGATAGAGAAGGCACGGGGAAAAAGGTGGGTCTCCAAGAAAAAACAAAAAGAAAAAGAAAGAGAACCACACTTGGAGACCCCTACACCTAGTGCCTAAGAAAACAAACTAAGGCACGGACAAGAAGGACTAACACAAGGCACAACACGAACAAGGGGGTCGGAGGCCGTAGCCACCTATGTATGAGTCAATTGGTATGGCACCGCGAAGAATTATCCTTAGGCCCATGACCAAAACTCGTCTTTCAACAAGATAATGTGAAAGAGTTGATCAATTTATGCATAATGGGGGGAGGAAGAGTTCATTGAGAGAACACCACTCCCCCTATGTCCATGCCAGCATCTAAACAAGATAACAAGTTGAGTATGGTGGGGTGTGCAAGGGTTCAAGCAACATTGCTCGAATCAATGATATTTAGCTCATGCCTTAACTCGCGAAATCTTGCTTCATCCAACGGCGTCGTGAAAATATCTGCAAGGTTATCATGAGTGTTGACATAGTTGAGCTCGATCTCCCCTCGCCTAATGTGATCCCGGATGAAGTGATACCGAATCTCAATATGCTTCGTCTTGAAGTGTTGCACGGGGTTGAGAGAAATCTTGATGGCACTTTCATTGTCACACCAAAGAGGCACTTTGTCACAAATGACACCGTAATCCTTTAAAGTTTGCCTCATCCATAAAGTTGAGCACAACAACTACCGGCAGCCACATACTCCGCTTCCGTGGACGAGAGAGACACACAACTTTGCTTCTTGGAAGACCAACTTACCAAAGAGCAGCCAAGGAATTGGCACCCTCCGGAAGTGGACTTCCTATCCACTTTGTCTCCCGCCCAATCCGGAGTCCGAATAACCTACAAGCTTGAAGTTTGCTCCTCTTGGGTACCATAAGCCAAAGTTTGGGGTATGAGCCAAATATCGAAAGATTCGTTTGACCGCCACATAGTGACTTTCCTTAGGTGCGGCTTGAAACCGTGCACAAATTCCCACACTCAACATGATATCCGGTCTAGATGCACAAAGGTAAAGCAAGGAGCCAATCATGGAGCGATATACCTTTTGATCCACCGCTTTACCATTGGGATCTATGTCAAGTTGGCACTTGGTGGGCATTGGAGTGGAAGCCGGCTTGACATCACTTAGCTTGAATCTCTTGAGCATGTCTTGAGTGTATTTGGCTTGGTTGATGAAGGTTCCTTCTCTTCTTTGCTTCACTTCGAACCCTAGAAAGAACTTCAACTCTCCCATGGAAGACATCTCGAACTTTGAGGTCATGAGAGCGGCAAATTCCTCATTGAAAGCTTTGTTAGGGGAACCAAAGATAATATCATCAACATATAATTGGCACACAAACAACTCCCCTTTGACCTTCTTAGTAAAAAGAGTGGGGTCGATTAGCCCAACTTCAAAACCACGGTCTTGTAACAACTCGGTAAGGTGGTCATACCACGCACGTGGGGCTTGTTTAAGGCCATAGAGTGCCTTATCGAGTTGATACACATGATCGGGAAAGTAGGGATCCTCGAACCCGGGGGGTTGCTTGACATAAACCAATTCATTAATAGGACCATTAAGAAAAGCACTCTTCACATCCATTTGTTGTAACTTAAAGTTATGATGAGAAGCATATGCAATCAACATGCGAATGGATTCAAGACGAGCAACGGGAGCAAAGGTTTCACCGTAGTCGATACCCTCGACTTGGGAGTAGCCTTGTGCTACCAAACGAGCCTTGTTGCGAATGATAATCCCATGGGCATCTTGCTTGTTCTTAAATATCCACTTGGTTCCAATGACATTGTGGTTCCCGTCGGTCTTGGCACCAATCTCCACACTTTGTTGCGCTCGAAGTTGTTGAGTTCTTCATGCATGGCATTGAGCCAATCCGGATCTTCGAGCGCCTCATAGACCTTGTGGGGTTCGACACAAGAGACAAACGCGTGATGTTCACAATAGTTTGCTAATTGTCTACGAGTGCTTACCCCCTTTCTTAAGCTTCCAAGCACATTCGTCATGAGATGATCCTTGGTGGAGAGCTTGGAAGCAACCTTGGCAGCACGACGCTCCAATTCCTCCTCGGGGGTGAGATGAGGAGTGGTCACTTGATCATATTGAGCGTCGTCTTGAGCTTGTTCTTGTTCTTGAACTTGCTCGGAGGAGAGAACTTGACCTTGGGCATCACTTGGTGTGTCAACACCGTCTTGAGCATGATCTTGCCCTTGGTCTTGTTCTTGAGGATGAGGGCCTTCATGTTGTTCTTCGGAAGCGTGTGGGCCTTGGGTTGGTGATGGCTCCACTCGAGTGGAGCATTGTCCTTCTCCTTCGGCCACAAGGGGTTCCTCAATGGGTAGGATAAAGCCAACACCCATTCTTCTTATGGCTTGAGGAGTAATTTCATCACCTACATCACAAGTGCCACTTTGCTCCACTTGGGAGCCGTTATTCTCATCAAACTCCACGTTACACGTCTCCTCAATAAGTCCCGTGGATTTATTGAGGACACGGTAAGCATGAGAGTTTGTAGCATAACCAACAAATATGCCCTCATAAGCTCTAGCCTCAAATTTAGACAACCGAACACCTTTCTTGAGAATGAAACACTTACACCCGAACACCCGAAAGTACTTGAGGTTGGGCTTGTTACCGGTGAGTATCTCATATGGAGTCTTGTTCAAGCCCTTGCGGAGGTAGAGCCGATTGGATGCATGACATGCGGTGTTGATGGCTTCGGCCCAAAAGTTGTACGGAGACTTGAACTCCGCCATCATGGTCCTTGCCGCATCCATCAATGTCCGGTTCTTCCTCTCCGCAACACCGTTTTGTTGAGGGGTGTAAGGTGCGGAATATTGATGCTTGATCCCCTCATCACTAAGAAACTCATCCAAGGTGTAGTTCTTGAACTCGGTGCCGTTGTCACTTCTTATTGTCAAGATCTTTGCATTGTGTTGACGTTGTGCTTCATTTGCAAAGTCAATGATGGTTTGTTGGGTCTCGCTCTTCCTCTTGAAGAAATACACCCAAGTGTATCTTGAGTAGTCATCCACAATCACCAAGCAATACTTCCTACCCCCAAGACTATCAAAGGATGGAGGCCCAAAGAGATCCAAGTGAAGGAGCTCCAAAGGCCTCTTTGAGTAAATGATAGTCGTGGGAGGGTGAGCCTTCTCATGTAGCTTTCCTTCGATACAAGCACTGCAAGCACGATCTTTAGCAAAACTAACATTCGTTAGTCCACGGACATGGTCCCCCTTGAGAAGACTTTGCAAAGATCTCATATTGACATGGGCTAAACGGCGATGCCAAAGCCATCCCACATCAACTTTAGCCATTAGGCATGTCGCGGTCTTAGTGGGTCGCTCCGAAAAGTTAATCACATATAGACCGTTCTTGACATGCCCAACAAAGGCTACTTTAAGAGTCTTGCTCCACAAGAGGGCCACGGTATCAATATCAAAGAAAGTGGCAAAGCCCATGATTGCAAGTTGACGAACGGAAAGTAAATTGTATGCAAGGGACTCAACAAGCATGACCTTCTCGATCGTGAGATCATGAGAGATGACTACCTTGCCAAGTCCCAATACCTTAGAAGATGAGGTGTCACCCCACTCGACATTGGTGGGCATAGATGGAATCTTGTGCACGTCCACCACCAAGTCCTTGCTTCCGGTCATATGATTTGTAGCTCCGCTATCGAGCAACCATGATCGCCCACCGGAAGCAAACACCTACAAGAGATCAATGCTTGGTTTTAGGTACCCATTTTGTAATGGGTCCTTTGATGTTAGTAACAAGGGTCTTTGGAACCCAAATAGACCATTCAATGTACTCATGAGGAGAACCAACGAATTTGGCATAGACATGCCCATCACTAGCACGACATAACACATAAGAAGGATTAAAGTCGCCGGCTTTGATGGGAGGAGTGGCATTGCCCCTTTTTGACACCGCCACCCTTCGCATTGTTCTTCTTCTCCTTGGAAGCACTCTCTCCCTCCTTCACAAAGGTTTGCATGAGAGGAGGAGGTCGTTTGGTCTTGTCATTCTTCTTCTTGTTCTTGGACTCGGGCACGTACCCAATCCCCTCCTTGGCCACAACTTCCTTTTGATTTCTCAAAAGGTCGTTTAGGTTCTTCTCCCCTTGTATGCATGACACAAGGCCTTTCTCAAGTTTCTCCTTCAACTTAACATTCTCCTCAATAAGATGCACATGCTCACAACAAGGGTTAGTAGCACTTGCATTATCAATTAATAGCATACGAGGGAATGTGGCTTTCTCCTTGGTTAGCTTTACTTGGAGTTGATCATGAGACTCTTTGAGGCTAGCATGAGCACCCTTCAAGACCTTGTGAGCCTTGTAACGTAGATCAAACTCCTCTTTGAGTCTAACAAGATCAACCCCAAGTTTGGCCTTCTCGGAGTTTAGCACACGAGAAACAATGATAGCATGATCAAGATCTTTCTTTAACTTAGCATGATCATCGTTGTGTGACTCCTCAAGAGCCAAATGAAGACCACACTCTTCCTCAAGAGCATGGGAAAGATCCGAGATCTCATCGGCATAGTCACGACTATGCCCCCTCCATCTTGGAGATGGTATCTTCATGATACTCGATCACGTCATTGGCTTCACCAAGTTGTTCCAAGAGAGCAACAAAATGCTTCTTGGATTTACCCTTGAGTTTACCCATAAAGGACTCAAACTCATTTTCTTCCACATTAGATCCCTCACATTTGTCAATGCAATCCATCAAGGAAGGATTATTAATGATGGTAGTTTTGATGTTGGGAGTTATCTTGTTGGTGGCTTTAGCCATGAGGCACTTGGCGGTGATGTTCTCATTGGGTGAGTCGAAGAGAGATATTCGTGGAGTTTTTGCAATGGCAACGGAGGCCATGGCAATCGACTCACCATCTTCATCATCATCATCGTCCTCATGGTACTCTTCTTGAACCACCAATGCCTTGTGAGGGGTTTTCTTGATAAAGTTGCTCTTATTGAGGAAGGAATTGGCTTTGTCCTTTCGAATGAGCTTGCCACCATTGTCTTCCCTCTTCTCATATGGGCACTCCGCAACAAAATGACTCACATTGCCACAGTTGTAGCAAGTCCTTACACGTTGCTTGCTCTTCGTACCACTTGAGTTGTTCTTGTTGAAGTTTGGCCTTGAGTTTTTCTTACTCTAAAATTGCCTTGAAGCAAGTGCCATGTGTTCATGATATGCATACTTTGTATCTTCGGGATTGCTTTCCTATTCTTCCTCTTCTTCTTCTTCAACGCACACCTTGGCCTTCAATGCAAGGTTGGGCTTCTTTTCCCTTTGAGAACGAAGCACCACATTGTCGGCGGTCTTGTCCAAGATGTTCATGGCCACAAACTCATCCAACACTTCGCTTGAGGTCAAAGTGTGGAAGTCCGGCCTTTGACGAATGACGGAGGACATGGCCTTGTGGTAGGGCATCATTGCCTTGAGGAATTTGCGCTTGATCCAATTGTCATCCGTGTCCTTACTCCCGTGATCTCGGAGTGAGATCGCGAGTTTGGTTACTCTCTGATAAAGCTCATGAGGTTCTTCATCTTCTTTCATTGCAAACTCATCGGTTTCATCTTGCACCACTTCATAATTGGAACGTTGAATGCTTGCGCTTCCCCGGTAGAGCGAACACAAAGCCATGCGTCTTTGGCCAAGGCGAAGGGCCGAAGGTGAGGTAGATCTTCGGGTGGAATTGCATCTTGAATGATGAAGAGATCATTCTCATTGAATTGATTATCCACGGCTACTCGAGGAGTGAAGTTGCTTGGATCATGCGGATGGGAACCTTCCTCAATGATTCTCCAAAGATTAGTGTTCACATGATTTAATTGACGCTTAAAGAGGTAAACCCAAGAATCAAAGTCCTCATTTTTCACAATCTTAGGGGGAGGACTGGCATGATTCAAATGAGTGGAAGGAGCCGGTCCACCATAAACAAGTGGTGGTTCCACATGAGCAAAGATGTCGGTGCCATTTTTACCACTAGAAGAAGGAGCCTTTTCACTACTAGCTTCCCCCTTGTCGGAGATAGCATCCGTCACCTTGTCGGTGGGATCACCCACTTCCAACGGTGCGGTGGATAGTTTAAGCCCTTCAAGGAATTTAGTAAACATGCTTTCAACCTCGGTCGTCATGGAGGTTTTCAATGTCTCCAAGGCCACATTGAACTCCTCACAAGAGACCAAGGTTCCCCCATCGCCCGTAGACGAGATCGGATTCACACCGGAGTGTTCCTCCACACCGTCTACGGTATCGACCATACTCTTCGGACAGCAAAGTCCTTAACAAAGAGACAAGGCCCTAATACCAATTGAAAGGATCGATATAGTTGACTAGAGGGGGGGTGAATAGGCAACTAACAATTTTTAGCTTTTCTTTACCAAATTAAACTTTACATCAAAGTAGGTTGTCTAGATATGCAACTAGGTGAGCAACCTATATGATGCAACACACAAGCACACAAGCAAGCAAGGAAAGTAACACAAGTAAGCTTGCAAAAAGTAAAGGGACGAGATGACCAAAAGTGGAGGCGGTGAAGACGAGGATGTGTTACCGAAGTTCCTTCCTTTTGAGGGAAGTACGTCTCCGTTGGAGCGGTGTGGAGGCACAATGCTCCCCAAGAAGCCACTAGGGCCACCGTATTCTCCTCACGCCCTCACACAATGTGAGATGCCGTGATTCCACTATTGGTGCCCTTGAAGGCGGCAACCGAACCTTTACAAACAAGGTTGGGGCTCTCTCTACAACTTAATTGGAGGCTCCCAACGAAACCACGAAGCTTCACCACAATGGAATATAGCTCCGAGGTGACCTCAACCGTCTAGGGTGCTCAAACACCCAAGAGTAACAAAATCCACACAAGAAAGTATGGGGGAAGCAAATATCCTTTGGAGGAAGTGTAGATCTAGGTCTCCTCCTTCAATCCCTAGAAAATCAACAAGTTTGAGTGGCTAGAGAGAGAGATCGGGCAAGAGAGCTTGAGGTGCATTAATGGTGGAGTGAGAGAGGTCAAAGGCGAGAGTGGTAGGTGGGAGAAGCACCCTTATATAGCAACCCTAAATTCCAACAGTTACTGCGTTTTTTGCACTTCACCGGTACAACCGGTCCTTGTCCCGGTACAACCGGGACTCACGGTGTATCTGCAGAACCCTACCAGGCGGTACAACCGGGCCAGCAGGCGGTAGTACCGGTTAAGAAAATAACCGGACTAACCGCCTAGCCACCGCACAACTATCGTATCAAAATAGAAGCTTGACCGGTACTTGGGTGGTGCATGGCCGGAACAACCGCATGGCCTTGAGCTCTTGGGAGGCTAAGTTCTGAGCAGAAGAACCGCTCAGACCACCGGTGGTGCCGGTCATCAAGGAACGACCGGACCAACCAGGCCACTACCGCCCGAGAACCGCATCAAACCAGAGCCTTGAGCGGTACTTGGGCGGTGCATGGCCGGAACCACCGCCCTTCCTTTTGCAGAGCATGGTGGCGGTACCACCGCCCGGAAGCAGCGGTACAACTGCTCGATCAAAGCTGGTGAGCATCAAGAACCAGCAGTACAACCGCTCCAGAGAGCGGTACAACCGCTGGGAGGTAACAGTGAGCAGAAGAAGATAAGAGAAGAGATAAGGGAAACTCTCTCTCTCACACCTAAGAAAGACAAAGGGGGGGAGAGGAAGGTGTACGTGAATAGATCCCCCCCAGTTCTTTCTAATGAGGATTCCCTCTTGATAGTACGGGTTCCCTACGACCAAAGAGATAAAAAGCATAGAGGGCTCCGTCTTCGATCTTTTCCTAAGAGAGATAATAGCTTTCCAATGTAGGCCTAAGAATCGGGAACCTGAAACATTTAGCACAAGATTAGAACAACAAAGGGTTGTCATCATCATCCAAAACCTAAAGTGGGGAAATGACCTTTCATCGAGGATGTCCACTGTCCTGCTCCTCAGCTGGAGGATCAAAATCGCGATAAGGATCCTGGATTTTGTGAGGATCCAAATATATATATATATATAGAATTTGATGATGGGGTATTCTATCAGGCGAGCCTTGACGGTTCGGAAGTGGCCATTATCGCCGACTACCCTCGCCTTTACCCATTCTGCATCATGAGTATCCAGAGGCTTCCTAAGAAGAGGTCCTCATTTATATCCTTTCCTGTTGTACTAATCCGGATTTCATCAGGATCGGCGTTCCAAGGACCGTAACTCTTCGAGGACGTCCCCTGCACAAGGCCGTTGCTCAAAACGAAAAGGAGTTGGGAGTACTGCGGAGGCTTCACAGTCTTCCAAGAGGTATTTGTACTTAATGCATGCCTAGTGTCGACGTTTTGGGAACAGGGGTCCCTAGACTTGCCTGCCTGCGGCCTGCGGCGTGGGGGCCCAGCGCGGCCCATCTTCATCAACGCAAGCTCAAGACCCTCGCGAGGGGCCAAGCCTCGTGGGGCGGACGACAGGAAGCTTCCTCAGAGGCAGCCTCATCAGGCAGGCTCGCGAGGAGGCAGAGAGATCAAGGCAGGGGTATCTCGTGAGGATCCCGTGACGCAAGCCATGACGATCAAGGCCAGGTGGGTGCTAGGCGGGCGCCGGCCTGCACGGGGTCCTTGTTTCCCCTTTGGTACAAAGGGGGCAGTCACAGGCCAAGGCATCAGGCAAAGGTTGCCATTCCGGTGCAACGAGACCAAGACCAGCCGGACGGCAGGATGGAGGTCACCGTGGAGCCCGAGACGGTGTCATCACCAGTGCTTTTGGCAGCCGAAGACCACCTTTGGTCAGGATAACTTGTACTAGATGTTCCCCTTCAAAATGGCCAATTGTTGGCGCCCTTCCCGCTCAATTATTCGGCGAGAGGCTCGGGGCCTCTATAAATAGAGCTAGCCTCCACAAAGGAAGGGGGGACACCCAGAAGAAAGAGAGGCGACGGAACTCACCCTAGCAGTTCATCGCACCAGCTCAAGAACACCTCTCGCGAGGCCGTTCTTCCCTTGTACTATTCATCATCAGCCCCTGAGGCAATCCACCACACCACACACTGGAGTAGGGTATTACACCACAACGGTGGCCCAAACCAGTATAAACCTCGTGTCTCTTGTGTTATTCATCATTTTCATCTTAGTTTGCACGAGAGGATCGGATGAAGATCGGTAGGGGAGAGATCTCCGCGCGCACCCCAGTGTTCGAACCTCAGGGGTCTGCCGGAACCCGAAATCCGACATTTGGCGTGCCAGGTAGGGGTGCGCCGGAGTCCTCCCTCCTGACGACCCGCTCTCCCTCGACATCGCATCCCGCCTTCATGGCGGACAACGTGCCGCCCGCTCCAGCAATGGATGCCGACACTGGGGCCAGGGGGCTCCGGGCCTTGGCCTCCGCCTTGCGATAGGTGCAGTGGCCGCGCAAGTTCAGGCCCGAGATGCCGCCGCGCTACGACGGCGAGACGGACCCGATGATTTTCCTGCTGGCGTACGAGGAGGTCGTCCTCGGAGCCGGGGGCGACGATCGGGTGATGGCCAACTGGTTACCCATGGCCCTCATCGGCATCCCGCGCGCGTGGCTCCTCCACCTACCGACGGCCTCTGTCACCTCCTGGGAGGAGCTGCGCGACCTCTTCCTCGCCCGTTTCGCCGCTCCAGCGCCGCCCGTCGTCGCAGCTCTCCTGGGTGTCTCCCAGGCACCACCCTCGTGCCATCACATCAAGCCGTTCACCCGCCAGATCAGCACCGCCTCCAAGCGCCGAGAAGCCCCCCGGGCTGGGTGGCGCCTGAGGCCGATCTAACCTTCGACTCGGAGGACCACCACGTCAACCCCATTGGTTCGGGCGCGCTCCCGATGCTGTGCACCCCCACCATCTGCCAAGTGGCCATCACCAGGACCCTCATCGACGGTGGTGCCGGCCTCAACGTGCACTCGGTGGAGGCCTTCAGCCTCCTCCACGTGCCGCTGGAGCGGCTCCGACCCAGCAGGCCTTTCTCGGGCGTCGGAGCCGGTTCCACCGCCTCCTTGGGGCAGATCCGCCTCCCAGTGACCTTTGGCACCTGTGACAACTTCCGCACGGAGCTGATCGACTTCTACATCGCCCCCATCGGCCTCCCCTACAACGCCATCCTCGGCTATCGGGCCATGGCTCAGTTCATGGCAGCAACTCACCCGGCGTACAACCTCATGAAGATGCCTGGGAGCAGCGGCGTCCTCACCATGTCAGGAGACACAAGGGATGCGCTGCAGGTGCTCCAGCTTGTTTTCAGGGCGGCCGCGGTGGCGCAGCCCACTGGCACCGACGCCCTTGAGCCCAAGGGGGCTGCACCGGCTAAAAAGAAGCAGCTGTTCACCCAAGACAAGGCAGAAACCAAGCAGGTACCAGTCGACGAGGACGGGTCTGCTAGCGCCACCTTCACCATAGGGGCCAACCTCGAGCCCGAGCAAGAGAAAGCCCTGATCGGTTTCCTGCGTGCGAACAAGAAGGTGTTTGCATGGGAACCTGATCAGTTTGCAGGGGTCCCAAGGGAAGTGATTGAGCATCACCTCAACGTGTGCCCCAATGTGCGCCCCGTGAAGCAGAAGGCAAGGCCGCAGTCTACTGAGAAACAAGCTTTCATCGTTCAAGAGACCCGGAAGCTAGAGGCGGCAGGAGTTATCCGCGAGGTCCGCTACCCTGATTGGCTGGCTAATCCGGTCGTTGTGCCAAAAAAAGGGAGGAAAGGAGCGCATGTGCGTCGACTTCACCAACCTCAACAAGGCCTGCCCGCAGGATCCATTTCTGCTCCCCTGCATTGACCAGATAGTTGACTCCACCATAGAGTGTGACCTATTGAGCTTCCTAGACGCCTTCTCGGGCTATCGCCAGATCAAGATGGTGGTAGAAGACGTGGAGAAGACGGCCTTCCTGACCCCGTGTGGAGTGTACTGCTATATGTGCAGGCCGTTTGGGTTGCGCAATGCAGGCGCGACCTTTCAGCGGCTGATGCACATCGCCTTAGGCCGGAAGCTCGGGAGGAACGCAGAAGCTTACGTCGATGACATTGTGGTGAAGTCTTGTGAGGCAAGGACCCTGATACAGGACCTGGAAGAAACCTTCGCGAGCCTCAACGAAGTGGACCTACAGCTCAACCCGGAGAAGTGCGTGTTTGGAATCCCCTCAGGCAAGCTCCTGGGTTTCCTCGTATCCCAGAGGGGCATCGAGGCCAACCCGGAGAAGGTCAAGGCAGTCGAAGACATGAGCCCGCCAAGGACCCTCAGAGAAATGCAGAAGCTCACTAGGCGTGTAACTGCGCTGGGGCGTTTCATCTCCAAGCTGGGGGAACAAGCGTTGCCCTTCTTCAAGCTGATGAAGAAAAAGGGCCCCTTCGAATGGACTGAAGAGGCCGACAAGGCATTCCAAGACCTCAAGAGGTACCTTACCAGTCCACCAGTAATGGTAGCTCCGCGCCCTCGGGAGCCCCTGGTGCTCTACCTTGCGGCCACCCCCTACTCCGCTAGCGCAGCCCTGGTAGCGGTCAGGGAGGAGCGATGTGCCAAGGCCGCATCAACCGTCTGAACTGAAGTGAAGCAGAGCCAGGAGGGCCTCGCGAAGGCCGCAACTGCAGCCAGAAAGGAACAGCCGCGGCAGGAGAACGCACCCGGAGCAGGAGAGGCCCCTTCAGGCGACCAAGCACTGGGAGCTCCGTCGTCTCAAGAGACGCCTCGACCTCTGGAGGATGCAAGCAGTGCCAGCACCCTCAACCTCGTCGAGCACCCCATGTATTTCGTCAACATAGTGCTACGGGACGCGAGGGCACGGTACCCCATGCCTCAAAAGCTCCTCCTCACGCTATTGGTGGCCTCACGCAAGCTGCGGCACTACTTCCAAGGCCACCCCATCAAGGTCGTCTCGGCATACCCCTTGGAGAGGGTACTCAGGAGCCCCAACTTAGCTGGAAGGGTTGCTGAATGGAACATCGAGCTACAGGCATTTCAGCTAGAATTCAGTATGACCAGAGTCATCAAGGGAGCCACGATAGCGGATTTCGTGGCAGAATGGGCAGAAGCGCCGGGTCTCGAGGCAGGTGAAGACCGATCACTTTCCCCAGGAAGTGAAGCACCAGATGGCTGGGTCATGTACTTTGATGGGGTGTTCTCCTAGCACGGTGCGGGAGCTGGCGTAGTGCTTGTATCCCCTACCCAGGGCAAACTCTACTACACCATGCAACTTTGCTTCCAGCATGGAGAAAAGGTCTCCAACAACATAGCGGAGTACGAAGGCCTAATAGCAGGCTTGAAGGCCGCAGCTGCCTTAGGGGTGAAGCGCCTAATCATCAAGGGCGATTTGCAGCTCCTCGTCAACTTCTCCAACAAGATATACGAGCCAAAGGACGAGCACATGGAAGCCTACCTCGCTGAGGTCTGCAAGATGGAGAAACAGTTCTGGGGACTGGAGTTGCAGCATGTGCCTCGCGGCACCAATCAGGAGGCTGACGACATTGCCAAGAGGGCATCTAGGCGGCTGCCTCTGGAGCCCGGCGTCTTTGAGGAGCGGCTCTTCCAACCCTCGGTGGTGCCGTCGCTGTCGGCACGGCACAACCAAGGGAGGAGCTCCCTCAGCCGCCTACCTCAGGAGCCCCGGTCTGCAGCCCAGCCTCAGGGGCACGTCTGCTCCTGGCGTTAGAGCCTCAGGAAGGGTGTTGGATCCCGGAGCTCAAGAACTACCTGATGCAAGGGACTCTGCCGGAGAATGAGGAGGAGGCCAAGCGTGTGGCACGGCAGGCCACGGCTTATTGCATCCAGGATGGCGAGCTCTACAGGAAGCGACCAAATGACATGTCCCTACGCTGCATCTCCTGAGAGCAAGGGAAGGAGCTACTGGCGTACATACACGGCGGAGACTGCGGGCACCACTCGTCATCACGGACCCTCATCGGCAAGGCGTTCCGTATTGGATTCTATTGGCCCACAGCACTCAATGACGCTGTTGAGCTTGTGAGGGCTTGCGAGGCCTGCCAGTTTCACGCTAAGCAGATCCATCAGCCTGCGGGGGTCTACAGACTATACCCCTCTCATGGCTGTTCGCAGTTTGGGGGCTCGACATTCTGGGCCCGTTTTCTCAGGCGCCAGGGAGCTATCGCTACCTCTATGTCGCCGTGGACAAATTCACCAAGTGGGCTGAGGTGGAAGCCGTCCGCACAATCCCGGCAGGCTCAGCGGTCAAATTCATCAAGGGCCTCGTGAGCCGATTTGGGGTGCCCAACCGCATCATCACCGACAACGGTTCACAATTCACCAGTAATCTCTTCAAAACGTACTGTGCTAACCTTGGAACGCAGATATGCTACGCTTCGGTAGCACACCCCTGGAGCAACGGCCAGGCCGAGCGGGCCAACGCGGAGGTCCTTAGGGGGCTCAAAGCCAGGACCTTCAAGAAGAAGCTGGAGGCCTGCAGCAGGGGCTTGTACAACGAGCTCCAGTCCGTGTTGTGGTCAATCCGCACAACTGCGACCAAACCGACTGGCGAGACCCCGTTCTTCCTTGTCTATGGAGCAGAGGCTGTCCTTCCTCACGAGGTCATGCATCGCTCCGCACGGGTCCTGGCGTTCGACGAGACGCAGCAGGACGCCATGCGGGGGACGGATCTCATGATGGGGGAGGAACGCCGTCGGGAAGCCGCACTGCGAGCGGCAAGGTACCAACAGGCGCTACAACGATACCACTGCCGCAACATCCACCCCAGGACCCTTGAGGTAGGGGATCTCATGCTTAGACGGGTTCTCTCCAGGGAGGGGCTACACAAGTTCTCTCCCATGTGGGAGGGCCCGTTCAAGGTTGTTCATGTTTCCAGGCCTGGCTCCGCGCGCCTGGAGACCCCGAAGGGAGTACCCATCCAGAACGCATGGAACATTCAACATCTCCAGAGGTTTTAC
Organism: Triticum aestivum; assembly: GCF_018294505.1. Taxonomy (NCBI): domain Eukaryota; kingdom Viridiplantae; phylum Streptophyta; class Magnoliopsida; order Poales; family Poaceae; genus Triticum; species Triticum aestivum. The sequence continues at coordinate 277,083,383 of NC_057806.1, forward strand.
CCCTGAGCGAGGCCCAGCGCCAAGGAAAGGCCCGGTGCCTGTGAAGAAGGCAAATGCCTGTGAAGCTGCATTTTGGAAAAGGCCCAGTGCCCGTGACGAAGGCAAATGCCTGTGAAGCTGCGTTTTGGAAAAGGCCCAGTGCCCGTGAAGAAGGCAAATGCCTGTGAAGTTGTGTTTTGGAAAAGGCCCAGTGCCTGTGAAGAAGGCAAATGCCTGTGAAGCTGCGTTTTGGAAAAGGCCCGGTGCCTGTGAAGAAGGCAAATGCCTGTGAAGCTGCCGCGTTTTGAGAAAGGCCCAGTGCCTGTGTAGAAGGCCAATGCCTATGAAGCTCGCCGCCCGTGACACTCTCACGTAATAATGAGTGGGGCTGTACACGCCCCCGAGTCTCCGGAGTGGCGCCCTTGGGCCTCGGGGGCTCCCGCCCACGCCCAGTGGCAGCACTTAGCTCCACGCTGGTGAGAAGACGTCGAAGACTAGAATAGGTGCTAGATGCGGCTTTTTCATTTGCTTTCTGCAGTTGGCGTGTTTATTTCCGTTTGAAGTATTATTGGAGTTGTTGGCGTTCCTGGCTTGTGACTCTTTGTCTTTCTCGCTCGCTCACCTCGTTTTCTCTCGCACAAGTCTCGCGAGGGATGTTCGCGGGCGCCTCGCGAGCGTCTTCTGCCCCGATCGTCTGGAGCTTTCCTGTCCGGGTCCTCTGCGGGAGCACCCCTCCCAGTCCATGCCTCATGGGTATCGCGACACAAACGCAGGACCTAGGCTGATCGCCCCCGCTGCTGGGACCAAAGGTTACCCCTCTAACTAATCCTTATAGGGCATGAAGCGCATGGCGAGGCCTCAGCCTCCGGAGGCGAGTGCCGCGTCAAGCTCCACCAAGCTCAAATGACTCCTGCACATGGACACACAGCACGGAAACATAGCGCAGAGATGGCAAAAGCAACGTGACACTTGACAGCAACAGTTCTAACACGCCCCGACGGGGCCCTGTACTACCTTCGTGTAAAGCAGGAAAGGAAGGAAACAAAATGGACACGACCTGTCCAACACCAACCTACAGCAAAAGCTCGAGCCGCTCCTGGGGGTCAGGCGGACGCCTCCTCACACTTCACCAGGGTGCGGCGGCGGGTGGACCCGCCGCCTTCATCCAGGCGGGCGCGACGGCGCGGGGGCTGGTCACGGCCACCGCTGGAGGAGCTGCTACCTGAGGAAGAGTCGTCGAAACTTGGTGAACCCCGAGCACCGCCGCCTGTACGCCAGTCGCCATCTTCATCCTGGTCGGTGCCGGGGCTGGGCAGGCGGCCGCGGTCGTCATCTTTAGGGCAACACCCGGCACGGCGACCATCTTCCCCAAACACCCTCACGTAGAGGCTGGCGTCGCCATCAAACTTGAAGTACAGGGTACACCACTGGCCCAGGCCGCGCGCGCGGGCAAATGTTTGCCAGCCGCGCGTCAGGGCCCCGTTCCCAGAGACGGAGACCTCCAGCAAAGCCCAGGAGGCCCTGCTGCAGCAGCCGTCTGCCTGGAGCCAGAAGCCGCACCGAGCGCTGGCCGGCAGTTCATCTACGAAGAAACGTGGGAGCTGGAGCCGGGTGCTGGATGGGTCCGCCGACCACACGATGAACTCCGGCAGCACCTCCACAGAGCGGAAGCGTGGTCTAGGGGGCGCACACCCACGGCGTGCCCCCCATCGGCAACCGGGCGCTCACCACCACGCAGGGAACTGTCTCCATGACCGCGGGAGGCTACCACGGGGACCATGGTGTACTTGCGAGGGCGGCCTCGGCCACGCTTGGTCGGGGGAGGATCAGGCCCTGCCCGGGGGGCCTTTCCTTTCTCCGCAGCCGAGAATCTCTTTGGGGCCATGGGGACGGCGATTAGCCAAGAAGAAGAAAAGCAGCAGCAAGCAGGGATGGACTGAAGGGGCTCGCCCAGCCCCGTACTTATAGCTGGAGGAGGCCAACCACCGAGCACCACGATCGCAGGTAATCTTGACCTGTTTCTCTGCATGCAGGGACTTGTCAGGTCGTGCGGTCGCCGAGGCGTCGTGGGAAGCACATACGCCCACGTCTAGTCAACCGCCACGCAGCGCCCAAGGCCGCAGGCTGTTAGGGCTCGCGGCGCTTCGCGCTTGCCCCTTCGCTTCCCTGCCAGGCCAAGCCCAGGCGAGCCTTGGGCCCGGGGGCTACTGTCGATGTTCTGGTAATGGGGGTCCCCAGACTTGCCTGCCTGCGGCCTGAAGCGTGGGGGCCCAGCGCGGCCCATCTTCATCAACGCAAGCTCAAGACCCTCGCGGGGGGACAAGCCTCGCAGGGTGAACAACAGGAAGCTTCCTCAGAGGCAGCCTCATCAGGCAGGCTCGCGAGGAGGCAGAGAGATCAAGGCAGGGGTATCTCGCGAGGATCCCGTGATGCAAGCCATGACGATCAAGGCCAGGCGGGCGCCAGGCGGGTGCCGGCCTGCACGGGGTCCTTGTTTCCCCTTTGGTGCAAAGGGGGCAGGCACAGGCCAAGGCATTAGGCAAAGGTTGCCATTCCGGTGCAACGAGACCAAGACCAGTCGGACGGCAGGACGGAGGTCACCGTGGAGCCCGAGACGGCATCATCACCAGTGCTTTTGGCAGCCGAAGACCACCTTTGGTCAGGATAACTTGTACTAGATGTTCCCCTTCAAAATGGCCAATTGTTGGCGCCCTTCCTGCTCAATTATTTGGGGAGAGGCCTAGGGCCTCTATAAATAGATCTAGCCTCCACAAAGGAAGGGGGGACACCCAGAAGAAAGAGAGGCGACGGAACTCACCCTAGCAGTTCATCGCACCAGCTCAAGAACACCTCTCACGAGGTCGTTCTTCCCTTGTACTATTCATCATCAGCCCCTGAGGCAATCCACCACACCACACACTGGAGTAGGGTATTACACCACAGCGGTGGCCCGAACCAGTATAAACCTAGTTTCTCTTGTGTTGTTCATCATTTTCATCTTAGTTTGCACGAGAGGATCAGACGAAGATCGGTAGGGGAGAGATCTCCATGTGCACGCTAGTGTTCGAACCTCAAGGGTCTGCCGGAACCCGAAATCCGACACCTAGGCATGAGTCTGGAATGTTTAAGGGTCTCCCCCTTTTTATCTTTTAGGAGGAGTACACGGCAAACGGTGGGAAATCGCCCAGTTAGCCAGATGCCCACTAATCCGGTGCCGAACTCGTCTATTAGGACGCGAGCAAAAGCCGCGCCCGTTTCGCCTCCTCAAGAGGATTCGGATGACATGTCGGTCACAAATTCCGAAGTGGAGAGCGTGATGAACCACCGTCGCTTGAAGGAGGCCATGCGTACACCTGACTTGTCCGAAGAAGAATTCACCGCACTGAATTCGACGGACGCCTATATCCGGGCAGCTCGAGATGGCCTTGCCGGAATTATTCAGCTATTCTCAAAGAAAATACAGGTGAAATTTGACACAATTTAACATGGTCATATGCCCGTAGCGCCCAAGACTTGAAGCAGTTGGCCCAACTGGTTGAAGGATTGTTATATCGTCAGGTTCTCACGGAGAATAATAACACATTGTGCAAGGAGCTTGAAGGGTGTCAGACCAAACTAGCTATTGTCACCGCCGAACTGGAGAATTTGAAGAATTCCGGAAAGGCATCAGATGGTAAGCACAACAGTGTCCGGGAACTACGATTCTGCGCCAACAATGATTTTAAAATATGCATTGTTTTGTTTTCAGCGGCAGGATCGACATAGCAGTTGGAAGAAAGGCTAAAGGCTGCTCAGGCGGACAAGGAGCATGCGAAGGTCAAGAAGCCACTGGTCAACGTGTACTAACGCGGACCATGGATGAGAAGAACAAGCTGCAAGATGCCAACATTAAGCAGGAAGAGGAGCTGAAGGACAAACGAGCCCAACTGGCAGATGCCTTGAAAGAGAACAGAAAGATGAAAGGCGACATATTCAGTATGCCTTTTATCCTTACTTCAGTACAGTCCCCTAACGGGAAGTTTTAACAACTTTTATTTCTGTAGGCGTGCTGACTGGGCGGCCCGAAGAAGAGGTGTCCGGATTTCAAGGCGATCTACTACAAGAGCTGTCCAAAGTGCATGAACGAGCCCGGAAGGCAATGAGGAACATTGCTAAAGCTCTATGGCCAGCCGATTCTCCTCCAGGAAGTATGGAGGAGCTCGTGAATTTATTCAAAGAAGCTCGTCGCCGCTTTGGACTATGGAAGATATCAGCATGCCGAGAAGGTGCACGAGAGGACTGGGCCACGGTGAAAACACAGTACACCGGACTTGATCCGAATCATATGGCCCGAGTCGGGCCTAGGGGACCAGACGGATAGGAAATTCCTGTTAGCTTAGTATATGACCAAGTAAAGGTAGCCGCCAAGTTTTCTCAGCAGGATTGTAAGCTAGACAACTTATTACATGGTCTAGAGGAGGAGGAAGTTTTTGAGTCCAAGTAGTAATGTACTTTTATCGACAAACGTATCTCCAGCCGAATTATAAAATGATTGTCATGGCAGACCTTCCACTTTAACCTCCTAAATCCAAAGTTTGGAATGTTTCCGAATGTTGTAGTGGTGGTAAACACCGAAGTATGTTCGGAAACCAGGTAGTCTGGTCATAGTTGCTTGAACAGACAAGTTGTATTCAGGGAGTTATGTTATATTACATTTGATCATAAGAAACATCTTCCAGAGAGAATAGTTCTGTTAAGGGTTCCTTTCCCTGGGCTAGCGTGTGTTGTTGTGCACGCCTGAGTTGTGATGCTAAAAAACACAATACCTTATATTTTTGGGGCTTGTAGCGCAATGATTGCAGTTCATCTTTTGTTCACCGACCTATTATTCCCTTAAGAACGCTAGCTTTCGACTTCACACGTCTGAGGTACACGTCCGGATGACTCAGCTGTAACAATCGCAGAGGTGCTCCCTTTATGCCCTAGCCGAACAAACGAGCATAAGCACAGGAGCCAGGCAACCCAGCTTGGCAAAAACTTAAGTCATAAAGGTGCACATTATGGCGAAGAAAAGACATATATGAGCAGACGACGCATATATGCGGTGAGCTTGATGCTCGAAAAATAATAATAAGCTTTTGTGACAAGAAACCCCTAGGTATTGGGGGGTATGTACATTTAAGGATGTATACCCCTCAAGTGTGCGGTTTATCCGAACACGGGCTAGAAATCGTATAAAAACAAAAAGAAGAAAGAGAAAAAAGAGAAAAAGGTAATGAACTGTGATTCCGGACTTAGGCGTAGAATCTTTGGAGTCTGGCAGCGTTCCAAGGGTTCGGCTCTAAGCGATTGTCCGATGCATTATGAAGGCGATAGGCTCCTCCAATGAGAAATTCATCTATGATGAAGGGACCCTCCCATTTGGGCTTGAGCTTGTCCTTTTTCTTCTCCGGTAGGCATAGAACGAGTTCCCTTACATTGTAAGTCTTGGCCTGCACTTCTCTGCTTTGGTATCTTCGAGCTTGTTGTTGGTAGAATGTTGAGCGAGATTTTGTGACATCGTGCTCCTCCTCCAGGCCGCCTAAGCCATCTTGCCGATCGAGCTCGGCCTCTCTCTCTTCGTACATGCGTACTCGAGTCGAGTCATGAATGATATCGCAGGGCAAGACAACCTATGCGCTCAGGCTGCAAGTGGGACTGCCTGTGGGCATCCCACCTCATTCCACCTGATCCCACTAAGAATTCGTGGGAAATATCAGATAGCCCACATGTATTAAGCGGGTGGAAGTGGGATCCCACCATCCCACCTAAAAACAATTCATCCCGTGTCCCGCAGTCGCGGCGCTGAACCGCGTGTACGTCCTATCGGAGGCGCTCCCCTTGATCCAGCAGTTCAAGGGCAAGAAGGTGATGGTGAAGTACGGCGGCGCGGCCATGAAGTCGTCGGAGCTACTGGCGTCGGTGATCCGCGACCTTGTCCTCCTCTCCTACATTGGCCTGCGCCCCATGCTCATGCACGACGGAGGTCCGGAGATAAATTTCTGGCTGCACGGCGCGTCGATGTCGAGTTGGTGCTAGTCAGCAAGGTCAACAAGCAGCTCCTCTCCCTCATCAATCTCGCCGGCGCCACCACGTCGGCCTTTGCGGCAAGGATGTGCACCTTCTCACCGCGGCCCCTCCCCCGACATCGCAGCCCTCGGTTTTGTCAGCGAGGTGATGTGCATAGACCCCTCCGTGCTCCACCCAATCATCGCATCCAGCCACATCCCGGTGATCACCACCATGGCCGCCGACGAGACTGGCCTACAACATCAACGCCAAGTCGCCGCGGGGGAGATCGCATCTGCCATATGCGTCGAGAAGCTGTTGCTGATCACTGACATGTCCGGCATACTCGCGGACCAGGATAACCCCAGGAGCCTGGTGAGGGAGATTGACATCGCCGGTGTACGGTAGATAGTGACCGAGGGGAAGCTGGGTGGGGGGAATTATACCCAAGGTGGAAAATGCCATGCGCGAGCGTTGGGACTGCAGGAGACCTTGCCATCGCGTGAGGATGGGGTAGAGGCTGCGAGGCAGGGGAGGTCGGGAAGGTACTGAGGCGGAATAGGAGCTGACGCACCGGCGTCTCGCGGCGGCGGCTGCACCACGGCGCCTCCTCTGTTCGTTCCTCTTCCATGCACAAGAGTTGGGACTGGGCTGGTGGATTAAGTGGGATTCCAATGGGCTAATAGGGCTAGCCCACTTAATTTTATTCTTGTCCAATGGGAGCCCATTAGAACCGTTTAAGTGGGATGGGATGGCTAATCCCACTTAGCCCCACTCCCACCTGCAGCCTAACTATGCGCTGTATACCATAAATAACGGTGTGTATCCGGTCGTGCGATTGGGCGTGGTCCGCAGTCCCCAGAGTACCGAGTCGAGCTCCTCAACCCAGTGTTTATCTGACTCCTTTAAGGATCGCACTAGTCTGGGTTTAATGCCGCTCATTATCAGGCCGTTAGCCCATTTGACTTGACCGTTTGTTTGGGGGTGATAGATGGAGGCATAATCGAGCTTGATGCCCATATTAGCGCACCAGGTTTTTACTTCATCGACTGTGAAGTTAGATCCATTATCGGTGATGATGCTGTGTGGGACACCATAACGGTGTACGACACCAGATATGAAGTCTATCATTGGTGCAGCTTCGGCCGTTTTAACTGGTTTGGCCTCTATCCACTTCGTGAATTTATCTACCATGACCAGCAAGTATTTTTTTCTTATGGCTTCCCCCTTTGAGGTGTCCGACCATGTCAAGCCCCTAGAACGCAAAAGTCCAAGTAATGGAGACTGTTTGTAGGGCGGTAGGAGGCATGTGGCTTTGATTGGCGAAAAGTTGGCATCCTACACAATGTTGGACGAGGTCTTGTGCATCTTCTCGGGCCGTGGGCCAGAAAAAACCGGTACGGAAGGCCTTACTTACGAGGGCCCGAACTGCGGCATGATGGCCGCCAAGACCAGCATGGATTTCAGCCAAGAGCTACCGTCCCTCTTCTTCGAAGATACATCTTTGAAGGACTTTGGTAGTACTTTTCTTGTAGAGTTCTCCTTCATGAACCTTGTAGGCTTTCGAACGACGAACAATGCATCGAGCCTCATTCTGGTCTTCGGGGAGCTCTTGCCTATTAAGGTAGGCCAGGAAGGGTTCGGTCCATGGGGTGATTACTGCCATGATTACATGGGCCAATGGTGTTATTTCGGTGGCCGAGCTCCCGATGATATTGGAATTGTGTCCGGAATCAGGGGGTATGATCGGATCCGGATTGGTATTGCTTCTCTCGTCCTGCCACGCCACTGATGGATTGAAGAGTCTTTCCACAAAGGTATTGGGTGGGACGGGGTCGCGTTTAGCACCCATGGGAGCAAGGGTGTTCGTTGCTTGATTACTCTCTCGGGCCACGTGATGAAACTCGAGCCCCTCGAACCGAGCTGATATTTTAAGAATAACATTGCGGTAAGCCGCCATCTTCGGATCTTTGGCATCAAATTCTCCGTTTATTTGGGATATTGCAAGGTTTGAATCCCCCACACCTCCAGGTGTTGTATGCCCATAGAGACAGCCATCCGAAGACCATGTAACAAGGCCTCATATTCGGCTGTGTTATTAGAGTCTGTATACATTATTTGGAGCACATAGTGGACTGTGTCTCCTATGGGGGATGTCAACACCAGCCCCAAGTCCGGCTAGCATTTTAGAGCCATCGAAGTGCATCACCCAGTTGTAATATGTGCCATACTCTTTAGGGAGTTCGACCTCTGTCCATTAGGCGACGAAGTCGGCCAACACCTGAGATTTAATGGCTCGGTGCGGATTATGTGTTATTTCAAATGGTAAGAGCTCAATGGCCCATTTGGCGATCCGGCCGGTGGCGTACTGGTTTTTGATAATATCATTAAGTGGTACTTCGGAAGCCACCGTGATTGAACACTCTTAAAAGTAGTGCCATAGCTTCCGGGATGCCATGTAGACCGCATACGCTATCTTTTGATAATGCGGATATCGGGATTTGCATGGTGTGAGGACCATTGACACATAGTATGTGGGTTTTTGAAGTGGGAATTTATGTCCCTCTTCTTCTCGTTCAATGACGAGCACCACACTCACCACCTGATGTGTTGCAGATATGTACAGTAACATGGGTTTGCCGACGTTTGGTGCAGCCAGGATTGGGTTGCTTGCTAACAAAGCTTTTATTTCTTCCAGTCTGGCTGTTGCAGCATCCGTCCACGCGAAGTGGTCGGTGCGTCGGAGTAGGTGATACAATGGCAGCGCCTTTTCTCCTAATCTGGAGATGAAGCGGCTCAAAGCTGCTATGCATCCGACTAGTTTTTGGACCTGTTTGAGGTCTGTTGGTGTAGCCAACTGTGATAGGGCTCGGATTTTGGCTGGGTTTGCTCCGATTCGAATCCAAGCAATTTTCTGGCGGGAACGCCGAAAACGCACTTTTCCGGATTGAGCCGTATGTCATATCTTCGGAGGTTGTTGAATATAAGGCATAAATCATCTACCAATGATTCGACATGCTTAGTTTTAATGACTACATCATTACATATGCCTCAACTGTCTTGCCGAATTGCTTTTCCAGGCATGTTTGAATCATGCATTGGTATGTGGTGCCGACGTTTTTGAGCCCAAAGGGCATGGTGTTGAAGCAGAAGGGCCCATATGGGGTGATGAATGTCGTCGCGGCTTGGTCGGATTCCTTCATTTTGATTTGATGGTATCCGGAGTATGCGTCGAGGAAGCACAGTGAGTCGTGACCTGCGGTAGCATCAATAATCTGGTCGATGCGAGGTAGTGGGAAGGGATCCTTAGGGCAGGCTTTATTGAGGTCCTGAAGTCGACACACAAGCACCAGGATTTATCCTTCTTCAGCACCATGACCAGATTTGCTAGCCAATTCGGATGTTTGATCTCTCTGATAAACCCGGCTTTGAGTAGCTTGGCTAGCTCCTCCCCCATAGCCTGTCATTTGGGTTTGGAAAATCGCCGCATCGTTTGCTTGACTGGCTTGTATCCCTTCAATATGTTGAGACTATATTCGACCAGCACGCGTGGGATTCCCAGCATATCCGAGGGGTCACTGGTGCATGTCGGTCCTAAACAAACGGTTTTTAACCCCTTTCTGGGACGGCATTTGGAACCGTCGCCAAGTGAGTGTGTGCGATAGGGTGTCCTTCCCACACAACCTAGAAATCGTCGGGGATAGGCCCTCCTGGGACCCAGGGTGGGGCCGTGTGTGATCGGGCGAGGCATCGAAACCCAATCATTTCCATAGGTATGTACATCCCACATGGTAATCCGAGAAAATCATTTCCGTAGGTATGTACATCCCACACAGTAATCCAAGAAAATCATTTCCGTAGGTATGTACATCCCACATGGTAATCCGAGAAAATCATTTCCGTAGGTATGTACATCCCACACGGTAATCTGAGAAAATCATTTCCATAGGTATGTACATCCCACACGGTGAATCCTAGAAAAACATCTCCATTCGTATGTATATCACACACAGTCAATCCAAGGAATACCTTTTCATTCTTATGTACATCCCACACAGTGAATCTAGGGAAAACGTTTCCGTTCGGACGTACATCCCACACAGTTTTGATGTGTAGGCTCGTGTTTGAAAGGTGTAACTATCACACACGGTCTTCCTTGGTTAACTGTTTGCTTTTATCAACTATATCACGCATGATTTGATGAATAAAACTGTGTGGCATTGGGCTATCCATCGCAAGCACTTTTACTGCTAGAACCGTTTGCAAAGATCCATGACACATTTAGCAGGTTTATTAGTTTACAATTAATAGTTCTAGTATTACGCAAATTCACATTTCATATCGAACAACTGTTTGCCAATTTCATATCAGGCACATAAATATATTATAACATCACAGTACGGTAGCTACATGAAAACAACACAATACAACATATAGCTAGTTCAACTTCATAAGAACAATATATTCATTTCCCTAATCGAGATAATCCAGGCTCGTCTTATCCACCTCTTCTTTCAGTTCAGTAAGAACCCGTTTTGCATGGGCCAACTGGGAAGGTGCCTCCTCCTTCGCCAACACCATCTTAGCAAAGTCTTATTTAAAAAAATCTGAGCTCATTCTCCATCTTCAACTTTTTATCCCGCATCTTGAAATATTCTTCAGCATTGACAAGACTTTCTCTAAGCCTACGTGTGTTCTCTTCCTCATACATGCTCCAGAGCTTCATTAGGCACATCTTCAAAGACTATGGCCACTCTTGATCAACCCACTCCAAGTAAGAACACTTCCATTCATCCTATAATATTTAAAACTAGATCAGTAACAATTGTAGGGGAAATGGGTTTATAGCAACATAGAAAATCACCAATGCTTATTTTGAAAAACTGAAGAAACATGTTAATTATGACATATCTTCTCAAAAAGATCAATGTGTAAATGAAATAATTGGTACTGAGACAACAACCAAATTCTGGAACATCAGAAGCTATAATTAACTACAACGACGCTACAAGTTCTTACTCATGTACAATAAATAACCAATTGAACATTTTATGAGGAAGGTAAATATAACTGCAACAGCATAGCGACAGTGTTTGGATGACATCAAATTGATACTAACAGGTGTGTACATGCACAAATTTAGTAACATAGTACTAATAGCACTAAGGCCGTCCACTATGTATGCCAAAACTGGGGTAAAGACAACTGTTCCTACATCTCGCACCGGTGCCCTACACTGGCGAGCCGATGCAGCGGCAAAAAATCAGGGACCCAGACTCCGGAGCACGTAGTTGCTTCAATGCCCAGTTCCTTCGTGCCATAAAGATTTAGTATTTTACTGCTTGGCTGCTCGGATGTGTGGACCAAAGTTGGCTGCACAAACTGCTGAAGCGGTGCCAAATAATTTTCTAATGGCACCGCTGATGAGATGGCAAAAATTTAAGATACTAGGTACATACTGTGACACTGTCTTAGGATGCATTTGGTTGAAGGTGTGGTATGAATGGGTTGGAACCGTGACAGTGTCTGAATCACACCTAACAAATGATTTGTAACAACGAAAGAGGGTCTAACCTTCTCTGCACATGCCATAAACTTCCTCCCACTGTCCACAGAATCAAACGCAACTAGCTTCACGCATGGAGATTGATGGTGACAACGAGCAGATAGATTTTCAGCCACCCTTCTCCATTCGTTGCCACTGATGGTCTTGGGAAGCTACAAGAGGAAGAAACGACTCAAATCGACCTCCGGGTAAAAATCCTTCATTCCAAGTCATAGCCCGAGAGAGAGAAGAGAGGCATACCCAGCTGGTGAAGGAGTAGTCGCCGGAGGAGGAACCGCTGGAGATGTCTTTGAAGAAGACCATGGCGACCCCGGCGGTAGGATGCGAGACGGCGAGAGCGAGGAAGCGACTATAGCTTAGCAAGGAAGGAAGGAAGGAGGAAACAAGGGAATATTTACTAATAAGCTTAAGATCATTAACGGTTCTACTCATATAATCACCCAAGTGGTCAAGCATGTAAGCATTACGTTTCAATTATCTACTAACATAAGCATTGAAATTTTCTTGTTTAACAATAAAATTATCAAACTCATACAAGCATTGACTAGCAGACTTATTATGAGGAATATCACCTTCATCAAATCTATGGAGAGAGTTTACCTCTACTACCTGTGTCGGGTTATCAAGACCATGTATTTCTTCAATAGGCGGCAAATTTTTAACATCTTCAGCTCTAATACCTTTTTCTTTCATAGATTTCTTTGCCTCTTGCATATCTTCAGGACTGAGAAATAGAATTTTCTTCGGAGTTGGTTCAGGAAGTGTCCAATCATTATCATTACTCAATATATTATTCAATAGCAATTCAGCTTGCTCAACAGTTCTTTCCCAGAAAACACAACCAGCACAACCATCCAGGTGGCCTCTAGAAGAATCGGTTAGTCCATTATAAAAGAAATCAAGTATTTCATTTTTCTTGAGAGGATGATCAAGCAAAGCATTAAGTAATTGGAGAAGCCACCCCAAGCTTGTGGGAGACTCTCTTCTTCAATTTTCACAAAGTTAAATATTTCCTTTAAAGCAGCTTCTTTCTTATGAGTAGGGAAATATTTTTGAGTGTAGCGACCCGACCTCAGACGGTCAAGTCTCTGTGTATCTGTGCCATCCCTGTATCAGTATGCTGGCACACACAGTGCATCAATGTATATATCAAAGTGCAATCACATGTATAAATAACGTAAAACTGATATATACCTCATAATTCTCAGCGGAAACAAACAATTGGGGGTGGAGTCCCATCAACGCCATCGGCAGGTTGAGTGTAGACCGTAACCCAATCAATGAAACTCACTCATCGTATAAAATCCTGCAACATGATACATTGCAGCCGTGTAGGTCAGTACATTGAATGTACCGGCAAGATCACTGTAAGAAAAACAGATGATAAACTATACTACATGCAATATGGCTTTATGGCTCTGGGTCTGAGTTTTTTTTGCATAAAAGCTGGTTTTATTTTTCGCTACATCAAAGGAATATCAGGAGTCTATACTACAGAATTTCCTATCATGACATGGTTCCGCCAACCGATGTCTCATCACCCAGATCATCATAAGTTGCCCACAATTAAATTATCAGTCCGGTGTTGAGAGTTCCGAGATAGATCCAAGTCCAGATGCTCAAATTGTCCGTAACCGGGGACACGGCTAATCGATTAGGTTTAAACCCTCTGTAAAGGTTTGTACACTTTACCCGCAAGATTCGATCCCTCTTTTTACGTTCTCGCACTTCAGGGTGTTTGGGAACAAGACGACCGAAACATGGTCTTCCGAAGAGTTCCCCTGACCACTATCCAGTGCTCATCCAATCCTACCGTAGTTCTACATCTGCTAGCACCGTCCCAGCCAGAGTCACAACTAAGGTCAACCAAGCCAGAGCCCATAGTGGCTTGCGGTTGCACAAAGCTTTCGGGCATGAAGTATTCTTCCATCTCTTTGAGTCTGGGTGAAGCTTTCCGCAAGATGTCATGGCGCTTCTCCATGCATCCCGGCAATCCACTGGTTGCTCCAGGGTGCCCATCAACCGTCCTTCACCCAGTAGTGTGTATTGAATTCTTGTCTCGAGTCTCGAAATCTTGAAGTCTTGAAGTCCTGATGATGCAGTCCTTGCCGATGCCATCATGAATTTGTCTTCATTGACGTAGAGTCCTCCATTCTCATACCACTCCCGAGCATTCATACCAACCCCGTCTACTATAGCGTAGCATTTAAACTACATAACATCCTGGGCTTGATAATAGGGAGATGGGTTTCTACCTCATGCAATCTACTCAACTACAAGGTTCAATAACACTACAGGAGGGATTGTTGAAAGGGTGCTACTACATGCAAATAAAACATAGGTATGAAAAACATGGTCAAAGTGAACTTGCCTGGTAAGTTGATGAAGATAAATACGCTATCATAATAATGACTTGGTAGAACTATTCGTCACTCCGTTGAAATCTATATAATCAGACATTGTATTCACAGAAGCAATAATCCTAGCAAACAATACTAGCAATCAAAAAGCAATAAACAAAACAATAATGAAGCCAAAAAAACAAATTGAATTCCAAAGAAAACTTCAAGAAAACAAAGAAGAAACCAACTCACACAATGACAATCAATACTCTCATAACATACTAAATTACTTTAATAACTTTTCTACAGCAAAGAAAATAAAATTCTAATTAAACAACATAAAATAATTTCCTAAAACATTTACTAGCAAAAGAACTAGTATAACAACTAGTATAACTATCTAGTTAAGACTATAACAACTATAACAACTAGCAAAACACTAAGACAATAGAAAACAAATACTAAAATAATTATGAAAACTAATTTACTTCTAAATATAGAATCAATAACAACATATATTGAAGTGGCAAAAAAATTATTTTAAAACTAATAAAACTATTTTTATCCACTACCACTATGAACTGAACAAACAAATGCTAAAACAGTAACTAAACACTAATAAATAAATACAAAAATTTATCTACTATAGTCTAACAGAAACATATGACAACATGTAAAAATCTACAAAAGAATTAACTAAAAATAGTAAGAAACACTAATTATATGACTAAAACAATTACATAAGCAAAACAATACTGCTTTTGCAATAAACCTAATTTAAAATCAACTAAAAATAAATAACTAAATGCTTCTGGATGGACAATACAACAACAAAACAGCAGCAAAAAGAATCAATCAAAAATCTATTTTAGAATTCAAACTAGAGCCAAAATAGTATTTGAAGCATATTTGAAATAATTCAAATTTAGACTACTCAAATTTGAAAACTAAGTATGCAAACTGAAACTTAAACAAATTTGGACACAGTGCAAAAAGAATCACTCAATTTGGATGTAAAACATAAAAGTTATAAGTAAACTAAAATCAAAACTGTTTCTGTAAATTAAAACAGAAAACAATAAAACAGAAGCGCTACAAATTGGCCACTGCTAAGTGGCGGCTTCTGACTAGCTACGGGCGTGCGCTGCGAGAGCTAAACTGGCGGATGGCCACTGTTTAAGAAAAATGGTACACGGCGCAACTAAAAGAAAAACCAATGAGGCCGGTTCGATCTAAACCACAGAATAAACCGTACTGAACCGATCTAATAAAAAAACCTACCTGTTTGCTGTGATCAAATCTACAATGTCAAAGGGAGATCGGACGGTCAAGGGCTTACCGCGGCGGTGGAAGAGCTCCGGCGAGGTCGTTGGCGGCGGTGGCTGCTCGGGGATGATGCATGCGAGGCCTCTGGTGGTCCTCGGCGACGGCGAAGGAGACGGGCAGATGTGGCGCGTCGCTGCGGTCTAGATGGTGGTGGAGTTCGTCTCCGGGGAGGTCTGAGGCGAGCTTGGCGGGCTTCGGCTCTGGCAGTGGGCACCGGTGCTGTTGCGGAGTGATGTCTACTACACAACCTTCTTCTTGTAGACGTTGTTGGGCCTGCAAGTGCACAGGTTTGTAGGATAGTAGCAAATTTCCCTCAAGTGGATGACCTAAGGTTTATCAATCCGTAGGAGGTGTAGGATGAAGATAGTATCTCTCAAGCAACCCTGCAACCAAATAATAAAGAGTCTCTTGTGTCCCCAACACACCCAATACAATGGTAAATTGTATAGGTGCACTAGTTCGGCGAAGAGATGGTGATACAAGTGGTATATGGATAGTAGATAAAGGTATTTGTAATCTGAAATTATAAAAACAGCAAGGTAACAAGTGATAAAAGTGAGCGTAAACGGTATTGCAATGATAGGAAACAAGGCCTAGGGTTCATACTTTCGCTAGTGTAAGTTCCCTCAACAATACTAACATAATTGGATCACATAACTATCCCTCAACATGCAACAAAGAGTCACTCCAAAGTCACTAATAGCGGAGAACGAATGAAGAGATTATGGTAGGGTACGAAATCACCTCAAAGTTATACTTTCCAATCAATCCGTTGGGCTATTCCTATAAGTTTCACAAACAACCCTAGAGTTCGTACTAGAATAACACCTTAAGACACAAATCAACCAAAACCCTAATGTCACCTAGATACTCCAATGTCACCTCAAGTATCCGTGGGTATGATTATACGATATGCGTCACACAATCTCAGATTCATCTATTCAACCAACACAAAGGACCTCAAAGAGTGCCCCTAAGTTTCTACCGGAGAATCACGACGAAAACCTGTGCCAACCCCTATGCATAGGTTCCCAATGTCACGAAACCCGCAAGTTGATCACCAAAACATACATCAAGTGGATCAATAGAATAACCCATTGTCACCACGGTTATCCTACGCAAGACATACATCAAGTGTTCTCAAATCTTTAAAGACTCAATCCGATAAGATTACTTCAAAGGGGAAACTCAATTCATTACAAGAGTGTGGAGGGGGGATAAACATCATAGGATCCAACTAAAATAGCAAAGCTCGCGATACATCAAGATCGTATCATCTCAAGAACACGAGAGAGAGAGAGATCAAACACATAGCTACTGGTACATACCCTCAGCCCCGAGGGAGAACTACTCCCTCCTCGTCATGGAGAGCGCCGGGATGATGAAGATGGCCACCGGAGAAGGATTGCCCCCTCCGGCAGGGTGCCGAAACGGGTCTAGATTGGTTTTTGGTGGCTACGGAGGCTTGTGGTGGCGGAACTCCCGATCTATATTGCGTTCTGAAAGTTTCAGGTCACGTAGGTATATATGGGTGCAGGAGGTACGTCAGGGGAGCCACGGGGGCCCCACGAGACAGGGGGCACGCCCTAGGGGGGGCGCCCCCCACCCTCGTGAGCACCTCATTCCTTCCTTGACGTGGGGTCCAAGTCCATCGGGTGTGTTTCCTTCCAAAAATAACTTCTCCAGTTGATTTCGTTCCATTTCGACTCCATCTGATATTCCTTTTCTTCAAAACACTGAAATAGGCATAAAACAGCAAATCTAGGCTGGGCCTCCAGTTAATAGGTTAGTCCCAAAAATAATATAAAAGTGGATAATAAAGCCCAATTTTTCCCAAAACAGTGGATAATATAGCATGGAACAATCAAAAATTATAGATACGTTGGAGATGTACCAAGCATCCCCAAGCTTAATTCCTGCTCGTCCTCGAGTAGGTAAATGATAAAAAAGATAATTTTTGATGTGGAATGCTAGTTGGCATGATTTCAATGTAATTCTTCTTACTTGTGATATGAATATTCAGATCCGAAAGATTCAAGACAAAAGTTCATATTGACATAAAAATAATAATACTTCAAGCATACTAACTAAGCAATTATGTCTTCTCAAAATAACATGGCCAAAGAAAGCTATCCCTACAAAATCATATGGTCTGGCTATGCTCCATCTTCACCACACAACATATTTAAATCATGCACAACGCCGATGACAAGCCAAGCAATTGTTTCATACTTTTGATGTTCTCAAACTTTTTCAATCTTCATGCAATACATGAGCGTGAGCCATGGATATAGCACTATAGGTGGAATAGAATGGTGGTTGTGGAGGAGACAAAATGGGGGAAGATAGTCTCACATCAACTAGGTGTATCAACGGGCTATGGAGATGCCCATCAATAGATATCAATGTGAGTGAGTAGGGATTGCCATGCAACGGATGCACTAGAGCTATAAGTGTATGAAAGCTCAACAAAAAAACTAGTGGGTGTGCATCCAACTCGCTTGCTCACGAAGACCTAGGGCATTTTGAGGAAGCCCATCATTGGAATATACAAGCTAAGTTCTATAATGAAAGATTCCCACTAGTATATGAAAGTGATAACATAGGAGACTCTCTATCATGAAGATCATGGTGCTACTTTGAAGCACAAGTGTGGTAAAAGGATAGTAGCATTGCCCCTTCTCTCTTTTTCTCTCATTTTTTTATTTGGGCCTTTTCTCTTTTTTTATGGCCTCTTTTTTTATATTTTTTATTTGGACTTCTTTGGCCTCTTTTATTTATTTATTTTCGTCCGGAGTCTCATCCCGACTTATGGGGGAATCATAGTCTCCATCATATTTTCCTCACTGGGAGAATGATCTAATAATGATGATCATCACACTTTTATTTACTTACAACTCATGAATTACAACTCGATTCTTAGAACAAAATATGACTCTATATGAATGCCTCCGGCAGTGTACCGGGATGTGCAATGACTCAAGAGTGGCATGTATGAAAGAATTATGAACGGTGGCTTTGCCACAAATACGATGTCAACTACATGATCATGCAAAGAAATATGACAATGATGGAGTGTGTCATAACAACGGAACGCTGGAAAGTTGCATGGTAATATATCTCGGAATGGCTATGGAAATGCCATGATAGGTAGGTATGGTGGCTGTTTTTGAGGAAGGTATATGGTGGGTTTATGGTACCAGCGAAAGGTGCGCGGTACTAGAGAGGCTAGCAATGGTGGAAGGGTGAGAGTGTGTATAATCCATGGAATCAACATTAGTCATAAAGAACTCATATACTTATTGCAAAAATATAGAAGTTATCAAAGCAAAGTATTATACGCATGCTCCTAGGTGGATAGATTGGTAGGAAAAGACCATCGCTCGTCCCCGACCGCCACTCATAAGGAAGACAATCAATAAATAAATCATGCTCCGACTTCATCACATAACGGTTCACCATACGTGCATGCTACGGGAATCAAAAACTTCAACACAAGTATTTCTCAAATTCACAACTACTCAACTAGCATGACTCTAATATCACCATCTCCATATCTCAAAACAATTATCAAGTATCAAACTTTTCATAGTATTCAACACACTCATAAGAGAATTTTATTATTCTTGAATACCTAGCATATTAGGATTTTAAGAAAATTACCATGCTATTTAAGAATCTCAAAATAATCTAAGTGAAGCATTAGAGTTCATTTATTTCTTCAAAATAAAACTACCACCATGCTCTAAAATGCATAAGTGAAGCACTAGAGCAAATGACAAACTACTCCGAAAGATATAAGTGAAGATCAATGAGTATTCGAATAATTATGCAACTATGTGAAGACTCTCTAACATTTAATAATTTCAGATCTTGGTATTTTATTCAAACAGCAAGCAAAGCAAAATAAAATGACATCTAAGAATAGCAAACATCATGTGAAGAAGCAAAAACTTAGGATCAACCGAAACTAACCGATAATTGTTGAAGAAGAAAGGTGGGATGCCAACCGGGGCATACCCAAGCTTAGATGCTTGAGACTTCTTGAAATATTATCTTGGGGTGCGCTGGGCATCCCCAAGCTTGAGTTTTTGTGTCTCCTTAATTCCTCTCATATAAAGGTCCCCCTAAATCTCAAAAGCTTCATCCACACAAAACTCAACAAGGACTCGTGAGATAAGTTAGTATAAACCATTGCAAAAACCTTATCATATTCTACTGTAGAAAATCACTAAAATTATTATTCAACATTGCATACTAAATGCCTCTGCATATTTAATAGTCCTATCCTCAAATAGAATCATTAAAGGAGCAAACATATGCAAACAATGCAAACATAACAGCAATCTGCCTAAACAGGATAGTCTGTAAAGAATGCTACAACATCCATACTTCCCTAATTCCAAAAATTATGAAAGAAAATTACCACTGTATTAAATTTATCAGAGCTTAATATGCAAAAGGTTTCAACATTTTATCACATTCTGACTTTTCTATGGAATTATTGCAACCGCGGTAAACTTTCTGTTTTCAAACAGCAACATGTATACTTGTAACATAGGCATAGTAAAGACTATTAATGCCACTTTTATTGAAATAAAAGATGCAAAACATTGTTATAAATAACAGCAAGAAAATCCTAACAAAATAAATTGATGCTCCAAGCAAAACACATATCATGTGGTGAATAAAAATATAGCTCCAAGTAAAGTTATCGATGAACGAAGACGAAAGAGGGGATGCCTTCCGGGGCATCCCCAAGCTTAGGCTCTTGTCTATCCTTGAATATTACCTTGGGGTGCCTTGGGCATCCCCAAGCTTAGGCTCTTGCCACTCCTTATTCCATATTCCAACGAATCCTTACCCAAAACTTGAAAACTCCACAACACAAAACTTAACAGAAAACTCGTAAGCTCCGTTAGTATAAGAAAACAAAACACTACTTCAAGGTAATGCAATGAACTCATTCTTTATTTATATTGGTGTTAAACCTACTGTATTCCAACTTCTCTATGGTTTATAAACTATTTTACTAGCCATAGATTCATCAAAATAAGCAAACAACACAATGAAAACAGAATCTGTCAAAAATAGAACAGTCTGTAGTAATCTGGATCAAACGTATACTTCTGGAACTCATAAAATTCTCAAATAAATTGCTGAACCTGAGGAATTTATATATTAATCATCTGCAAAACTAATTAACTAAATATCACTCTCCAAATAAAAATGTCAGCAATTCTCGTGAGCGCTAAGGTTTCTGTTTTTTACAGCATGATCAACAAGACTTTCCCAAAGTCTTCCCAAAGGTTCTACTTGGCACAAACACTAATTAAAAGCATAAAACCACATCTAAACAGAGGCTAGATGAAGTATTTATTACTAAACAGGAACAAAAGTAAAGGAACAAAAATTAAGTTGGGTTGCCTCCCAACAAGCGCTATCGTTTAACGCCCTAGCTAGGCATGATGATTTCAATGATGCTCATATAAAAGATAAGAATTCTAACATAAAGAGAGCATCATGAAGAATATGACTAGCACATTTAAGTCTAACCCACTTCCTATGCATAGGGATTTTGTGAGCAAACAACTTGTGGGAACAATAACCAACTAGCATAGGAGGGTAAAACAAGCATAACTTCAAAATTTTAAGCACATAGAGAGGAAACTTGATATTATTGCAATTCCTACAAGCATATGTTCCTTCCTCATAATAATTTTCAGTAGCATCATTAATTAATTCAACAATATAACCATCACCTAAAGCATTCTTTTCATGATCTACAAGCATAGAAAATTTACTACTCTCCACATAAACAAATTTCTTCTCATGAATAATAGTGGGAGCAAAATCAACAAAGTAACTATCATGGGATTGAAAATTGAAATCAAGATGACAAGTTTCATTGTTATCATTATTCTTTAAAGCATACGTGTCATCACAATAATCATCATATATAGGAGGCATGCTTTCATCATAGTAAATTTGCTCATCAAAACTTGGGGGATAAAAAATATTATCTTGATCAAACATAGCTTCCCCAAGCTTGTGGCTTTGCATATCATTAGCATCATGGATATTCAAGGAATTCATACTAACGAGGCAATCTTGCTCATCATTTAAATATTTAGTGCCAAACATTTTATAGATTTCTTCTTCTAGCACTTGAGCACAATTTTCCTTTCCATCATACTCACGAAAGATATTAAAAAGGTGAAGCGTATGAGACAAACTCAATTCCATTTTTTATAGTTTTATTTTATAAACTAAACTAGTGATAAAACAAGAAACTAAAAGACTCAATTGCAAGATCTAAAGATATACCTTCAAGCGCTAACCTCCCCGGCAACGGCGCCAGAAAAGAGCTTAGTTGACGGGGTGTGTTAGTGCTGCTTTCCTTGCCTCCCCGGCAACGGCGCCAGAAAAGATCTTGATGTCTACTACACAACCTTCTTCTTGTAGACGTTGTTGGGCCTGCAAGTGCACAGCTTTGTAGGACAGTAGCAAATTTCCCTCAAGTGGATGACCTCAGGTTTATCAATCCGTAGGAGGCGTAGGATGAAGATGGTCTCTCTCAAGCAACCCTGCAACCAAATAACAAAGAGTCTCTTGTGTCCCCAACACACCCAATACAATGGTAAATTGTATAGGTGCACTAGTTCGGCGAATAGATGGTGATACAAGTGGTATATGGATAGTAGATAAAGGTATTTGTAATCTGAAATTATAAAAACAGCAAGGTAACAAGTGATAAAAGTGAGCGTAAACGGTATTGCAATGATAGGAAACAAGGCCTAGGGTTCATACTTTCGCTAGTGTAAGTTCCCTCAACAATACTAACATAATTGGATCACATAACTATCCCTCAACATGCAACAAAGAGTCACTCCAAAGTCACTAGTAGCGGAGAACGAACGAAGAGATTATGGTAGGGTACAAAACCACCTCAAAGTTATTCTTTCCAATCAATCCGTTGGGCTATTCCTATAAGTGTCACAAACAGCCCTAGAGTTCGTACTAGAATAACACCTTAAGACACAAATCAACCAAAACCCTAATGTCACCTAGATACTCCAATGTCACCTCAAGTATCCGTGGGTATGATTATACGATATGCGTCACACAATCTCAGATTCATCTATTCAACCAACACAAAGGACCTCAAAGAGTGCACCAAAGTTTCTACCGGAGAATCACGATGAAAACGTGTGCCAACCCCTATGCATAGGTTCCCAATGTCACGAAATCTGCAAGTTCATCACCAAAACATACATCAAGTGGATCAATAGAATAACCCATTGTCACCACGATTATCCTACGCAAGACATACATCAAGTGTTCTCAAATCTTTAAAGACTCAATCCGATAAGATTACTTCAAAGGGGAAACTCAATTCATTAAAAGAGAGTAGAGGGGGGAGAAACATCATAGGATCCAACTAAAATTGCAAAGCTCGCGATACATCAAGATCATATCATCTCAAGAACACGAGAGAGAGAGAGAGAGAGATCAAAGACATAGCTATTGGTACATACCCTCAGCCCCGAGGGAGAACTACTCCCTCCTCGTCATGGAGAGCGCCGAGATGATGAAGGTGGCCACAGGAGAAGGGTTGCCCCCTCCGGCAGGGTGCCGGAACGGGTCTAGATTGGTTTTTGGTGGCTACGGAGGCTTCTGGCGGCGGAACTCCCTATCTATATTGCGTTCTGGAAGTTTTAGGTCACGTAGGTATATATGGGTGCAGGAGGTACGTCAGGGGAGCCACGTGGGCCCCAGGAGACAGGGGGCACGCCCTAGGGGGGGGGGGCACCCTCGTGAGCACCTTGTTCCTTCCTTGACGTGGGGTCCAAGTCCATCGGGTGTGTTTCCTTCCAAAAATAACTTCTCCAGTTGATTTTGTTCCGTTTCGACTCCGTCTGATATTCCTTTTCTTCAAAACACTGAAATAGGCATAAAACAGCAAATCTGGGCTGGGCCTCCAGTTAATAGGTTAGTCCCAAAAATAATATAAAAGTGGATAATAAAGCCCAATATTGCCCAAAACAGTGGATAATATAGCATGGAGCAATCAAAAATTATAGATACGTTGGA
Organism: Triticum aestivum; assembly: GCF_018294505.1. Lineage (NCBI taxonomy): Eukaryota > Viridiplantae > Streptophyta > Magnoliopsida > Poales > Poaceae > Triticum > Triticum aestivum. Next base: position 277,106,717 of record NC_057806.1, read on the forward strand.
GACGTATCACGGAGCAAGGGCTCCAGTGGTCCTCGAGCTCCAAGAGATGGTCGACGTGGCGTAGAAGCTCGAGGGAAGGCCGTGGGTGAGTGTTGGAGGTGATGGGGAGGTGTGAGGTACTTGGGTGGGCGGCAATGGCGGCGGTGGCCGAGGTGAGCTCCGGCAAGCGATCGGGCGAGGCAGAGGGAACGGGGAAGAGGGGTTTTGTGCTCAGAGGGTCGAGGGGGCATCCTTATATAGAGGGGGTCAACTTGGAGGAGGGGGCAAGAAGGATTCAAGATTCCAAGAAGATCGGGATTTTCTGGCGGCGCGGCGGTAGTGGGCTCTGCCCCGCGGCTTGGAGAAGAAGAAGGTGGGTGCGAGGTTTCAGGCGGATAGGTGGGCCCCACAAGTCAGCGTCGACGAGAGAGAGAGAGAGAAGAGGTAGCGGGTGACCGGGGCGAAGCGGTTGCGGGAGCGAGGCCGTGGGAAATGTTGCCATGGGCCGGCCTGGTGCGGTAGGGCAGTGGGTTGAAGGCGATTTTTTCTATTTGTTTTAACCACGGCAAGGAAAACTAAAACAAAGTAAATATAAGCAAAATTATATATAGGGATGTTATATCAAAATGTTCAGAAAACGAAATCCTAAAAGATGAAGATTTCTAAAAGATCAAATAAAATACATAAAAGTACAAATAAGATAAACAGTGCTAGTGTTGCATTAAAACCCAACAAAAATCATTTTTAAAATACCAAAATTATTTCAAATTTATTTTTTCCTAATTTTTCATGGAAGGGAATCATTTTACCCTTATTTCAATATATTTTATTTTTGGAGAAAATAATTTGAATAAAAACCAAATAACTACAAATTGAAAGGGGGTTTCAAAATACTTCCAAATGACTTTCAATTTGATTCTTTGTAACTTCCAACTCATATTTCATATAATTGAAGAAGTCATTTTATCTTCCCTTGTGAAAATCATTGAGTTGCATAAAGTTTCCGAATTTGAAATATTTCCAAATGGAATTCAAATCTTTTCAAAACCTTTTTCATTTATTTAAATGGAAGAAGTCATGTCATCTTCACTCTAGGGTTTTGTGATGAAATGAATTTGAATTCATGGAGATCAGAATGCAAAGAGAAAGTTTGGGAAAGTAATTTCATTCCCTCTCATTCAACATTCAAAAAGTTTCAAATTCCCACCAATTTCAGTCAATCAATCACACAAACAATCAAACAAACAATGGTAATTATTATTTAATATAACATTCCAAAATTTAGAATTTTGGGATGTTACAAACCTACCACACTTAAAATGAATCTCGTCCTCGAGATTCGAAGAGGCTAGCAAGAAAAGGTTAGGTTTTGGGGTTCTTCTGGTGATTCCATTGATCGGAATGGTCTAGTGTGCTATCACACTTAAAAGCACAGTTATGGTTCTAACATAAACTCATGTACTCCATCCCTTTGGGTTGGCGATGTCGGTCTTCTTATATTCTCCAGGATAACTCTTTTACTGGGGATCTTCCGGTAAGGGAATAACCCCTTTTTCTCAAAATCTTGTGTCCTCTCAATCCTGGTGAGGTTCTTCCGAGACTAGCTCTTCTTATCTGACGGGTCTGTCGCCAATACTAAACAACTATCGAGATCTCATGGTGGTCAACAATTCATGGTTTCTCCGACAGGAAAATGGTCGGGTTTAAATCTCACCGTATACCTACGATTGGCAATGACTGCGTGGTACCAAGGCTTCTTAACATGCCATTCTAAGGTTTAAACAAGGTTTGATATCGCCCTCTCTCTATGATGGGTAAGTCACTCAGATTTACCATTCCAAATAGCAAGAGCAAATGATACGAGTAAGTCATTATGGTGATCAATCCATTCCGCACCCAAATCATTACCCTGTATAAGGTTTAGTGAATCTCACGTTTCTAACACTCGGTCATTCTCACAAGCATTGCAGAATTTCTCTTGTCCTCGAACTGGGTTCGGGTAATTCCATTATTTCTGCAAGTTGAACCAAACATCTATCGTTCTTCACGACTCTCATGTTTACGTGTATCCTCCTAGGAAATGTATGCTGATTGAATCATCGATTCTTCCAAATTTCTTCCTTCATCAAGGTTACGTCTGTTCCTTTTCAAATCCTGGGCCTGTGGGTTATGGCCCACTTCAACACTTGTACAAGTTTAACTCATCCTTGGAGTAACTCTTTTTCCATATTACACCTCCTTTAAATCCAATAGTACTCCGTTTCTTCATAACTATCGTATCAAAAGAAAAAAAATCCAACTAACTTTTGTCCAAACTCCAATCTGTGGGACACATTTCCTTTTCCATTGGTCGGGTGTTCTTATAGGGCACTACCACCCTTAAAATGAAATGCACAATTTCATCCATGGACCATATTTCTCATATCCTCGAAACTGGTCAAAATCTTTGTTCATAGAGTAACAACTCATAAAATTCAACGTATAAAATCATGACACATTAACTTTATTGATTCATGATTTCATTACAATCTCTGAAACTCTCATTACATAAATTCAACTCCATATCCTCATGAAAAATAAATGTGCTTCCTACTACACTTATTATGAATACCAAAATCTCAACTACTCAGCTCCAGCTTTCATTTTCTCGGGGCATTTACTAGCATAATGTCCTGCTTGCTTGCAACAAAAACAAATAATTTTCGTTAAGTCTTTGGGCTTCTCGGGGATGGTGTCTGCTCTTTGGGTTCTAGGCTTCTTCTCTGGACATTTATTAGCGTAATGACCTAAATCCTTGCACCTGTAACAAGTGACATTACTCAGGTCCTTCTCTTTAGAAATTGGGTTGTTCAGGGGATGCCTTCGTTTTCTCTTCCTGAATTTCTCCGCAATGATCAGAGCTTCTATTTCCTGAGGGTCAAACTTCACTTCTGCTATCGGGAAGTCTCCGAGATACTCTTGGCTTTCCTTCGTGCAATACTCTGAAGAATGTCCTTCTTCTCCACATGAATAGCAAACTTGGGCGAAAAATCTGTTTAGGCCTTCACCATCCGGGTCTTCAATAACTTCCTCCATCACGGGTCCTTCTAAACTTTCCCTGAGGGCTTCTTTCATGGCTTCCTTCCGCTGCTTGGTAATTTCTTGTACCTTGGGGTAAATCTGACATTGAGCAGGGTAGTGCGTAGTTCCTTCACACAGGAAACAAGTAACCTGCCCAGTTGAGCATTCTTCAGCTGGGTGATTTCCTTCAACCTGCCCAGTTGAGCATTCTTCAGCTGGGTGAATTCCTTCACAATGAGGGCATCCATCCTTGTGTCATTAGTGTGTCCTATTTCTCCACAAATCTTGCAGGCATAAGGTTTCTTGATCGGGTTATCCCATTTCTTCCGAATGAGACGGGATCTTAATAGAGTCTTCTTGAATTCCACCCAAGTTCTTGCTCCGCTGCATCCTTATATGGCTTGATGCATTTTCCACCAGGTTGCAACACTTTTTTTAAGGTGTCGAAGAGCATATTGAACCTCGTACTTGCTTCCAATCAAGTTGTTCCTGAAGTGATCCTCCATATTATGAATCCATAGTTCTACCTCCCATTGAGTCATCGGTACAGAAAATACTAGTCCTTCTTCATTCACCATCTATTGCATCCAAAGGTTTTGGGATGAGATACGAGAGAAGAGTGGAGGGAGATATACACAATACAAACAATAGTTTTGAAGAAACAAGTTTTCTTTTGTGGCTATCGGAAAAACATCAAACAAATAACAGCTCACAAATCACCGCATCTAACGTAAGTATATAACATGGGTTTGGTCTTCTAAATGTCAAATAATTCTTTAGATTCTTCAAGTCTTCGGAGTCTTCAACTGTTGTAGCTTCAACTCTTCTAATGCATGGTGAATCCTCTTTACTCTAAAATGGTCATCGGTTGTCCGATATCTTGTCCTTCTTGGAGCGGCTTCAGTTGATCCTCCATGTGGTCAAAAGGGAAAGGGATATATTCTAACTATTTGAGGTAAGAGAGAATATTTGATAAAATCAGAAAAGATGAGAAGTAATGGATTCTTTTGAAAATAAAGTTTTAGATATTTCCTGTCCTAAGGGCTTTTCGATTTCTAGGGTCACGTCGTACAGTGAACATGTGCTCTAATACCATATCTGTAGCGACCCGACCTCAGACGATCAAGTCTCTGTGTATCTGGGCCATCCCTGGATCAGTATGCTGGCACACACAGTACATCAATGTATATATCAAAGTGCAATCACATGTATAAATAACGTAAAACTGATATATACCTCATAATTCACAACGGAAACAAACAATCGGGGGTGGAGTCCCATCAACGCCATCGGCAGGATGAGTGTAGACCATAACCCAATCAACGAAACTCACTCATCGTATAAAATCCTGCAACATGATACGTTGCAGCCATGTAGGTCAGTACATTGAATGTACCGGCAAGATCACTTTAAAAAAAAGATGATAAACTATACTACATGCAATATGGCTTTGTGGCTCTGGGTCTGAGTTTTTTTTGCATAAAAATTGATTTTATTTTTCCCTACATCAAAGCAATATCAGGAGTCTATATTACAAAATTTCCTATCATGACATGGTTCCGCCAACCGATGTCTCATCACCCAAATCATCATAAGTTGCCCACAATTAAATTATCAGTCCGATGTTGAGAGTTCCGAGATAGATCCAAGTCCAGATGCTCAAATTGTCCGTAACCGGGGACACGGCTAATCGATTAGGTTTAAACCCTCTGCAGAGGTTTGTACACTTTACCCGCAAGATTCGATCCCTCTTTTTACGTTCTCGCACTTCAGGGTGTTTGGGAACAAGACGACCGAAACATGGTCTTCCGAAGAGTTCCCCTGACCACTGTTCGGTGCTCATCCAATCCTACCATAGTTCTACATCTGCTAGCACCGTCCCAGCCAGAGTCACAACTAAGGTCAACCAAGCCAGAGCCCATAGTGACTTGCGGTTGCACATGTAAGCTTCCGGGCATGAAGTATTCTTCCATCTCTTTGAGTCTGGGTGAAGCTTTCCGCAAGATGTCAAGGCGCTTCTCCATGCATCCCGGCCATCCACTGGTTGCTCCAGGGTGCCCGTCAACCGTCCTTCACCCAGTAGTGTGTATTGAATTCTTGTCTCGAGTCTCTAAATCTTGAAGTCTTGAAGTCCTGATGATGCAATCCTTGCCGATGCCATCATGAATTTGCCTTCGTTGACGTAGAGTCCTCCATTCTCAGACCTCTCCCGAGCATTCATACCAACCCCGTCTACTATAGCGTAGCATTTAAACTACATAACGTCCCAGGCTTGATAACAAGGAGATGGGTTTCTACCTCATGCAATCTACTCAACTACAAGGTTCAATAACACTACTGGAGGGATTGTTGAAAGGGTGCTACTACATGCAAATAAAACATAGGTATGAAAAACATGGTCAAAGTGAACTTGCCTGGTAAGTTGATGCAGATAAATACACTCTCATAATAATGACTTGGTAGAACTATTCGTCACTCTGTTGAAATCTATATAATCAAACATTGTATTCACATAAGCAATAATCCTAGCAAACAATACTAGCAATCAAAAAGCAATAAACAAAACAATAATGAAGCCAAAAAAACCAAATAGAATTCCAAAGAAAACTTCAAGAAAACAAAGGAGAAACCAACTGACACAATGACAATCAATACTCTCATAACATACTAAATTACTTTCATAACTTTTCTAGAGCAAAAAAATAAATTTCTAATTAAACAACAGAAAATAATTTACTAAGACATTTACTAGCAAAAGAACTAGTATAACAACTAGTATAACTATCTAGTTAACACTAGAACAACTATAACAACTAGCAAGACACTAAGACAATAGAAAAAAATACTAAAATAATTATGAAAACTAATTTACTTCTAAATATAGAATCAACAACAACATATATTGAAGTGGAAAAAAATTATTTTAAAACTAATAAAACTATTTTTATCCACTACCACTATGAACTGAATAAACAAATGCTAAAACAGTAACTAAACACTAATAAATAAATACAAAATTTTATCTACTGTAGTCTAACAGAAACATATGATAACATGTAAAAATCTACAAAAAAAATTAATTAAAAATAATAAGAAACACTAATTATATGACTAAGACAACTACATAAGCAAAACAGTACTGTTTTCGCAATAAACCTAATTTAAAATCAACTAAAAATAAATAACTAAATGCTTCTGGATGGACAATACAACAACAAAATAGCAGCAAAAAGAATCAATCAAAAATCTATTTTAGAATTCAAACTAGAGCCAAAATAGTATTTGAAGCATATTTGAAATAATTCAAATTTAGACTACTCAAATATGAAAACTAAGTACACAAACAGAAATTTAAACAAATTTGTGACATAGTGAAAAAAGAATCACTCAATTTTGATGTAAAACATAAAAGTTATAAGTAAACTAAAATCAGAACTGTTTCTGTAAATTAAAACAGAAAACAATAAAACAGAAGCGCTACAAATCGGCCACTGCTACATGGCGGCTTCTGACTAGCTACGGGCATGCGCTGCGAGAGCTAAACTGGCGGATGGCCACTGTTTAAGAAAAACGGTACACGGCGCAACTAAAAGAAAAACCGATGAGGCCGATTCGATCTAAACCACAGAATAAACCATACTGAACCGATCTAATAAAAAAAACCTACCTGTTCGCTACGATCTAATCTACAATGTCGAAGGGAGATCAGACGGTCAATGGCTTACCACGGGGGTGGAAGAGCTCCGGCGAGGTCGTCGGCGGCGGTGGCGGTTCGGGGATGACGTAGGCGAGGCCTCCGATGCTCCTCGGTGACGGCGAAGGAGACGGGCAGACGTGGCGCGTCGCTGCGGTCTAGATGGTGGTGGAGTTCGTCTCCGGGGAGGTCCGAGGCGAGCTTTGCGGGCTTCCGCTCCGGCGATGGGCACCGGTGGTGTTGCGGAGCAAGGGCTCCAGTGCTCCTCTGTCAAGACCCCGATTCCAAATCACATCGATCTAGCCGGTAACACCTCATATCACATTGCGGCCTCACGCACGGTATCCCACGGGGGTCGCCTTACCATGGCCCGGGACCGTTTGCGCCTTTTTGCTCACGTATATGATAGCATCGCTAGCATCCATATGACAGAGAACCGGGCCGACATGGCTAGTCGTGAACCCAAAGCGGCACAGACCTATGGAGACAGGCATACATGAATCACATCGAGCATGTCGGTCATCAGCGAGTGATTCCGGGCTGTAGCACTGGGCTAACAGGACTCTGGGGAACCCGGGCTGTAGCAGGCTAGGCAGGACTCCGGATGTCACCATGTGACATTTCCCCGAAGGGACAGACATAGGAATGAAGTGAAACACATGTCGGCTAGTCAAGTGTCCTGAACAGTAGTGCTGGGCTAGCAGGACTCCGGTGAACCGGGCTGTAGCGGACTACTATGGCTCGAGGAACACTAGACTACATTTCCCCATAAGAAAGGCTGCCAAGGATGAACAACTAGATTGTCGGATCCCACTCATACCAAGCATTTCAATCATACACACAATATGCCCGATATGAGTACATACAACATGGCATCACAACAAAACTCTACAACTCAAGTACTTTATTTAAAGGCTCTAGAGAGCCATACATAACATGTTCATACAGGTATGGGTCACATGACCCGACACTCAAGTCATACAAACATACAAGCACAAGCGGAAGTAAATGGTCTGAGTACAGACACTAGAAAGCAAGAAGGCTTCTGAAGCCTGTCTATCTACATAGGGCCCTCCATGGCCAGGATCACCACCTGGGTGGCTAGTCACTCGTCGACGTCAAGGTCTACGTTGAACCCATCGGAGGGGGCGATGTTGTCGTCTGAAACAGTAATTAAGCAAACATGAGTACAAAGGTACTCAGCAAGTCTTACAACAGAACCTACTATACATGCTCATTCTCAAGAAGGTGGTGGGGTTATTGCAGCAAGCCAGCTTTGACTCTTGGCTAAGCTATCCTACGGAACTCCACTAGTAAAATAGTTTTCGCACACGAGTCCACTACTCACCAACACAATACTCCACCGGGGATTCTCCCTCGTCATCCTACGAGAGGGCCATCCTCGGTACTCACACTTATCTTGAGTCTTTTAGTAGTAACCATTAACTTGTCTATGAACTGTATAGGCAACCAAGTAGTCCTTTACCGCGGACGCGGCTATTCGAATAGTTTTATACCCTGCAGGGGTGTACCTCTTCATACACGCTTTCACCACTTACCACCGTTTACACGACATGTACTCGGCAACCTTCAAGCGGAGGCCCAACGAGGGTGTCGGCCACGGCCTACCTAAACACTCAAGTCTCTAGTCCAGGTTCATCACCTATCTAGGTTCCATCCGCAGGAAGTCCGGCCGAGGTTTCCACATACGGCCCCGAACGATGTGAACAGGGTTCCCGAGACACCAAACGGGTGACTCGGTACACCGTGCCACGGTGTATCTACCGCAACATAGCCCACCCCTAGGGTCAGCGCTATGCACGGCCGCCAACACATAACCTACAAACACCAGAAACTATTTGCAACTCCTGGACAGAGTACTAGGGTATTTAAGAAGCCGAGAGGGTCAATTAAGGATCCCAATGCATGGTAGTAGTTGAATCTTAAAATCACACATACAGATCTCAGTTCTTAGGGACGGCCTCAATTAAACAACCCACCATGTACTCCTACATGGCCTCTCATCGATACCTTTACCAAAACATGTTCCACACATCCCTCACATTACCGACATAATCATTTCACTCTAGCCCATCACCCAGATGAACCAGACCTGACACAACTCTAAGCATAGCAGGCATAGCAAGGTAGGAATCACATACATGGCTCAATCAACTCCTACACATGCTAGTGGGTTTCATCTAGTTACCGTGGCAATGACAGGTCATGCAGAGGATAAGGGTTCAACTACCGTTGCACACAGCAGTTTGAATCGCGTTGTCTTAATGCAGTAAGCAAGAGCAGAAGCGAGAACATGGGTTATATCAGAATGATCAATGGGTTGCTTGCCTGTTGTAGTGGTAGTAGGGTACTGCCCTTCAGACGGATACTCGGGGTTATCCTCGGAGGCAGAACCTACCACGAAAGACACACCGAACATAATCAACACATGGCAATATGCAACAATATGATGCATGCTATGACATGGCAAGATGTAAGTGTCTTGGCCTAATGCAAGCTAAAACAGAAGGGGATGAACTCATTTGAATCAAACATTCAAATGTTAGCTCATTAAACATGGCCTTATTAGTGCATTACCTTATTCTGCTTAAATAGCAAGGTTAACTTGTTTTGTCATGCACGAAACCATTACAGATGGATAGATTGAATTTTTTTTGATCATTTTTCATATATAAATCTTTGCATTTGGAGCTATGGTTGATTTTCTATGATTTTTAGAAGTTTTGGCTATTTTCTGGAATTTCCTATATAAGAATAATTCTAGTAATTGATTTAATGCGTCAGCATGACATAGGTGTGACGTCAGCGGGTCAACTGGGTCGGCCAGGTCAAACCTGACTGGTGGGCCCTGTCTATCAGTGACTCAGCTAATTATCAGAATTAAATTAACACTAATTAGCTGTCAGTGGGGCCTGGGCCCACATGTCAGTGTCTAAACTAATTAAAATTAGTTAAGACTAATCCTAAACTAGTTAGCAGACCGGCCCCACCTGTCATAGACTCAGGGGGGTCAACATGGGCCCACACGGGTCAGACGTGGTCAACTCGCCGGTGGCTTGACGCCGGCGACGACAGACGCGGCGGAGGGGCTCGGGTTTGACGCCGGTGATGACAGACCAAATCGACGGCGGAGAGCAGCTACGTGACGCGGGGAGCAAGCCGCGTCGTTTGGAACAACGCCGGCGATGACCTTGGCGGTCGCTGGAGTTCGGGCGAGGATGGACGCGAAGCTTCAGGGCACGGTGAGGCGCGGGGAGTGGTGTGTTAGGCTCCTGGGAACTTGGTGAGTGTGGTGACGCGCTCGAAATCGAGCTTACGCGCCTGTGGCCACGGCGGCGACATAGCCGGCGGAGCCGAGCTCTCAGCCGTGATGGCCAACGGGGTTAGAGGGCAGCTCGAGCGACGTGGCTAGGGGGAGAAGAGAGAGGAGCTCACGATGAGTGCAGCGGGCGTCGAAGCGGGCTCGGGGAAGCTTGGGAGGCGGCAAAACGTTGAAGACGATCTCCGGTGACCGACGAGGGGAACGACAACGGTGGCGGCGTTGCAGCGCGTCCAAGGCCTCGTGGCTTGTCGAGGAGGTTGAGGGAGATGTTGCGGAGCTTGTGGGGAAGGTAGGGTGACACGGGGACGACGGTGGCTGCGGCTACAGCGGCAAGACGACGGCGGCTGCGTCGGCCATGGCTTCGGGGGAGCAAGGGAGAGAGGTAGGGGGCGAATGAGATGTCCACGGGGTCGGGGCGGTGACGTGGAGCTTGCCCAGGTGTCTTGGCCTCGCGGGCGGCAAGCAGCTGACGCCGTGGCGAGCTCGTGCTCGCCGGCGTCTCCTCTGTGCCTGCCTGGCGAGGGAGAAGCAGCTGGCTGGCGCGGGCCAGCACAGTGCTGGGCCGGCCAGGTGCGCTCCGGCCAGGTAAGTTTCCTGCTCCTCTTTTATTTCTGTTTTTCTGTAAGTTTGTGGCTTTATTAAAAATACTTAGGCACTTACAAAAATCCTGAAAATAATCATAGGCTCTGTTTAGATTATTTCCAACAGCCCACACTTATTTCTAGAATTATTTGAGCATTTAAAATATTTTATAGCATTTAAATGCCCAAATTCAAATACTTATGATTTAAATCAAAAAAATCCAGAATGTCCTAGAAAAGAGTGCACCATTTTTGTCAAAGGTTTTAACCCAAAACAAAAAGGGTGGGCTTTTTAGAAGGGCATTTCAGGTTCATTGAAAAAGTTTTTAGTAAACCCTAGTTGTTTCCAGGGGGGTGCTGGGGTTTCTGTCATCCCCATTTCAAATTTAAAAGGAATTTAAACATGATGCCCACTCTAATGCTTGAACTAGCTAGGGTGTGACAACTCACCCCCACTCAAAAGAATCTTGTCCCGAGATTTAGGATCCTCCGAAAAGAAGGTGGGGTACTCGAGTCGAAGACGATCCTCCCTTTCCCAAGTGGCTTCTTTCTCGGAATGGTGTGACCATTGAACCTTGAGAAACTTGATATTATGACGTCGAGTGGTACGCTTGGCTTGATCAAGGATACGAATAGGATATTCCCGATATGAGAGGTTATCTTGTAGATCAAGCGTTTCGTGGTCCACTCCACGGATAGGATCCGCGAAGCAACGCCTGAGTTGAGAAACGTGGAAGACATCGTGAATTCTGGAAAGATGTGAAGGTAGTTCCAATTGGTAGGCAACTTCTCCTCGTTTGGCAAGAATGCGAAAAGGTCCAATGTAACGAGGAGCCAATTTGCCTTTGATACTGAAACGATGGGTTCCCTTTAACGGAGTAACCCGAAGGTAGGCCTTCTCGCCGACTTCATAAGTCATAGGCTTATGTTTACGATCATATTGACTCTTGTTACCAGATTGGGCTGTTTTCAATTTCTCACGAATAACGCGAACCTGTTCTTCTGCTTCTTGAATCATATCCGGGCCAAAGAGTTGTCTTTCCCCGGTTTCTGACCAGTTAAGAGGCGTTCGACATTTTCATCCATAGAGAACTTCGAAAGGAGCCTTGCCCAAGCTAGCTTGATAACTATTGTTGTAAGCAAACTCCGCGAATGGAAGGCATTTCTCCCAACCCATTCCGAACAAGATGACAGAGGCTCAGAGCATATCTTCCAGAATTTGATTGAGTCGTTCTACTTGACCACTTGATTGAGGGTGGAAGGCGGTGCTAAAAGAGAGACGAGTTCCCATAGCATTTTGGAAACCTTCCCAAAATCGAGAGGTGAAGAGACTCCCACGGTCTGAGTTAATTTCCAATGGAACACCATGAAGAGACACTATTTGGGAGATGTACAAGTCAGCTAGCTGGCTAGCGGTGATACTCTCACGAAGAGGTAGCAAATGGGCTACCACGATGAAGATGGCATTATTCCCTCTCTTGGTCCTGGGAAACCCAGTAATGAAATCCATACTGATTTTATCCCATTTCCACTCAGGAATAGCCAAAGGTTGAAGGGTGCCAGCAGGCCGTTGATGCTCCGGTTTAACACGACGACAGACGTCGCAGCTAGCAATGTATTGAGCAATTTCTCTCTTCATCCTAGTCCACCAAAACCTCTGGCGTAGGTCTTGATACATTTTAGTACTACCGGGATGAACGGTGAGAGGGGATTCATGAGCTTCCTTAAGAATCAACTGGCGTAGATGTTGTTTCTTGGGAACCACCAAGCGGTTCTCAAAGAAGACAACACCTCGCTCATCCATGGAAAAACATTTAGCAACTCCGCTAGCGATGTTTTCCTTAATCCGGGATATGCCCTTATCATACCGTTGGGCGGTTATGATCTGATCCATAAGATTAGGCTTCGTCACTAGGCTGGATAGGAATCCTCGAGGAACAATGTGAAGATTAAGCTTACGAAATTCCTCATGGAGAAGTGGTCGACTTTGTTGTAACATCAGGTTGTTACAATAGGACTTACGACTTATTGCCGTTTACCACTTACCGCCGTTTACACGACATGTACTCGGCAACCTTCAAGCGGAGGCCCAACGAGGGTGTCGGCCACGGCCTACCTAAACACTCAAGTCTCTAGTCCAGGTTCATCGCCTATCCAGGTTCCATCCATAGGGAGTCCGGCCGAGGTTTCCACATACGGCCCCGAACGATGTGAACAGGGTTCTCGAGACACCAAACGGGTGACTCGGTACACCGTGCCACGGTGTATCTACCGCAACATAGCCCACCCCTAGGGTCAGCGCTACGCACGGCCGCCAACACATAACCTACAAACACCAGAAACTATTTGCAACTCCTGGACAGAGTACTAGGGTATTTAAGAAGCCGAGAGGGTCAATTAAGGATCCCAATGCATGGTGTCGGCGTTCTGGGAACGGGGGTCCCCAGACTTGCTTGCCTGGGGCCTGCGGCGTGGCTCAAAGGGGGGCCCAGCGCGGCCCATCTTCACCAACACAAACCCAAGACCCTCGCGAGGGGCCAAGCCTCGCGGGGCGGACGACGCAGAGCTTCCTCAGGCACAGCCTCATCAGACTGGCTCACGAGGAGCCGGAGAGACCAAGGCGGGGTACCTCACGAGGTGCCCATGACGCAAGCCATGACGACCAAGGGCACCAGGCGGGTGCCAGCCCGCGCAATGTCCTCCTTTCCTCTTTGGTGCAAAGGGGGCAAGCGCAGCCGTGGAGTACCGAGGCATCAGGCAAAGGTTGCCATTTCGGTGCAACAAGACCAAGACCAGAAGGACTGCAAGACAGAGGTCATCATGGAGCCCAAGACGGCGTCACCACTAGAGCTTTGCGCAGGCGAAGACTACTTTTGTCAGGGTAGCTAGTACTAGCTGTCCCCCTTCAAATTAGCCCGCCATTGTTGGCTCCCTTCCCGCTCGATATTTGGGAAGAGGACCAGGGCCTCTATAAATAGGACCAGCCACCCGCAAAGCAAAGGGGGTTCACAAGGGTTCTAGAGAGGAAGTTCTTTAGAGAGGGGTTCGATCAGAGAGAGAGAGAGAGAAAGGTGGCTGAACTCCCCCCCAGCAGTTCATCGCCCCAGCCAAGATAAGACCCTCGCGAGGCTGTTCTTCCTTGTATCACTCATTATCATCAGCCTAAGAGGCAATCCACCACACCACACACTGGAGTAGGGTATTACACCACAACGGTGGCCTGAACCAGTATAAACCCTGTGTCTCTTGTGTTGTTCGTTCCATAGTTTAGATCTTAGCGAGGCGGAGGGGTGCAGGTAGGTAGGAAGCGAGATCTCCGCGCGCACCCCAGTGTTCGAACCTCAAGGGTCTGCCAGAACCCGAAATCCGACAATTGGCGCCCCAAGTAGGGGTGCGTTGGGATTTGTCTTCCACTGTCGGCATTCTGGGAACGGGGGTCCCCAGACTTGCCTGCCTGCGGCCTATGGCGTGGCTCAAAGGGGGGGGGGCAGCACAGCCCGTCTTCACCAACACAAACCCAAGACCCTCGCGAGGGGCCAAGCCTAGCGGGGCGGACGACGCGGAGCTTCCTCAGGCACGACGTCGTCAGGCTGGCTCACGAGGAGGCGGAGAGATCAAGGTGGGGTACCTCGCGAGGTGCCCGTGACGCAAGCCATGACGACTCAGGGCGCCAGGCGGGTGCCAGCCCGCGCAGCGTCCTCCTTTCCTCTTTGGTGCAAAGGGGGCAAGCGCAGCCGCGGAGTACCGAGGCATCAGGCAAAGGTTTCCATTTCGGTGCAACAAGACCAAGACCAGGAGGACTATGAGACGGAGGCCATCGTGGAGCCCAAGACGGTGTCATCACCAGAGCTTTGCGCAGGCGAAGACTACTTTTGTCAGGATAGCTGATACTTGCTATCCCCCTTCAAATTAGCCCGCCATTGTTGGCTCCCTTCCCGCTCGATATTTGGGAAGAGGACCAGGGCCTCTATAAATAGGACCAGCCGCCCACATGGCAAGGGGGTTCGGTCAGTTGGAAGAAGCAGAGAGAGAGAGAGAAAGGTGACTAAACTCCTCCGAGCAGTTCATCGCCCTAGCCAAGGACAGACCCTCGCGAGGCTGTTCTTCCTTGTATTGTTCATCATCATCAGCCCAAGAGGCAATCGACCACACCACACACTGGAGTAGGGTATTACACCACAACGGTGGCCCGAACCAGTATAAACCCTGTGTCTCTTGAGTTGTTCTTTCCGTAGTTTCAGATCCTAGCATGGCGGAGGGGTGCAGGTAGGTAGGAGGCGAAATCTCCGTGCGCACCCCAGTGTTTGAACCTTAAGGGTCTGCCGGAACCCGAAATCCGACATTTGGCACGCCAGGTAGGGGTGCGCCGGGATTCGTCTTCCACCACCCCGTTATCCTCCGACCATCACGCCCATGTCTGATGCTCGTCGGGCCCGCGCCGAGCGCCGGGCCGCACTCGCTTCCCGCGTCGCCTAGACCACTACTGGAATCAGCTACTTTGCCATCTGCCAGCTCTTTGCCGTCAGCTAGCAGACGGCAAAGAAGCTCTTTGCCATCAGCTACCAAAAAGCAGACGGCAAAGAACTGGCTGATGGCAAAGACCTAATTTGCCATCAGCCAGTTCTTTGCCGTCGGCTAGCAGACGGCAAAGATTCTTTGCCGCCGGCTAGCGGACGGCAAAGAGGGAGGGGCCCCACTGACGAGCTGCTAAAAAAAACCTAACGGCCCCCCCTCTTTGCCGTGCGCTAGCGGACGGCAAAGAGCAAAAAGGCGGACAGCAAAAGGGGGCGGACGTCAAAGAGGGAGGGCCCCACTAACGTTAACGGCCGCCCTCTCTCTCTCTTTCTCTCCCCAGTTACTCGCCACCGCCCCAGCGCCCCCCGGCCCGTCGCCCCACCACCCCGCCGCTGCCCCGGTGCCCCCCACCCAGTCGCCCCCGTCGCCCCCGGCGCCCTGCCGTCTGGGCGCCGCCACGCCCCGGCGCCCCGGCACCCCCGTGCCCCGCCGCCCCGGCCGGGCCCGGCCCCGTCGCCACTGCCGCCGCCCTAGGCCGCCCCGCCCCCCTCCTCCGCCGCCCAGGCCGCCCCGCCCCCTCCTCCACCTAGGTGAGCTCTCTGCCTCCTTTTTTTTTCCTTTTTTTAGTTTTTTTAGTTTTAGGTTTATGTTTAGTTTAGATTTAGTTTTAGTTTTAGGATTAGTTTTAGGTTTATAGGTTTAGTTTTAGTTTAGTTTTAGGTTTAGATTTAGTTTTTTCCTTTTTCTGTTTTTTTAGTTTTGGGTTTAGGTTTAGTTTAGTTTTAGGAAAGAAGAAGAAGAGAAAAAGAGGAGAGGAGAAGAAGAAGAAGAGGAGGAGGAGAAGAAAAAAGAAGAGGAAGAAGAAGAAGAAAAAAGAGGAGAGGAGGAGAAGAAGAAGAGGAAAAAGGAAAGGAGGAAGAAGAAGAATAAGAAGAAGAAGAAGAAGAAGAAGAAGAAGAAGAAGAAGGAAAAAAAGGAAGAAAAGGAAGAAGAGGAAGAAGAAGAAAAGGAACAAAAGGAAAAAAACCCCGACCCGACACGGTACCCAGACCCCGACCCGGCACCCCGACACGACACCCCGACCCCGAGACCCCGACCCCGACACCCCGACCCCGAGACCCCGAGACCCCGACCCCGACACCCGACCCGACCCCGACCCCGACCCGACACCCGACCCCGAGCCTGACCCGACACCACGACCCCGACACCCCGACCCCGACCCCGACACCCCGACCCCCCGAGCCTGACCCGACACCCCGAACCCGAGCCTGACCCGACACCCTGACCCCGACACCACACCCCGACCCTGAAACAACACCCCGACGCCGACACGGCACTACCCCGACATCGACACGACACACCGACCCCCGACCCCGACACGGCACCCCGACACCGACAGGACACCCCGACCCCTGACACCTCCCGAAAAGGTGTTCTTTGGCCTTCTAGAGGCCGATGGGGTCATATATTTGTGAATTATTAGTTAGGTCATATATTTTTCGATTTTGTTATGAAAACATCATATATAATTGTGTTGATCGTGTAGTTTTAAACGTGCAGTTGTTTCATCGCTGCGAGGTTTGGTGTTCGACGACCTCGCCGTGCGTTTGACGAGCTCTGCCCCTTCGTTCGTGGGTGAGCACAAATGACAAGTCCTCCTCCCCCATTAATTATTTGATCTATTCCGATGAAACTTGATAGCTAGCTATATATGTGTCTTGAATCATCAGTATGCGTAACCAATATGTGTCTCCCGTTCGAAAGCGTCATAGTTATAAATATGCATGCATTTGCATATTTATAACCTTGATTCTTTCGAATTGTCCAACGCTATCCATGGACAGCCCGAGTATGTGTAGATTGGGTTCATTTTCCCATATGCTTTGCTCCGGATCCGACGCATAAATTTCGTCAGTGCCTCACCTGTTGTTCTTCGGGTACACATCCTCTCTGTTTATTGCAGAGACGTGTATCAGGAGAACAGCGGGGAGGTGCTGCCGAAATTTTGCATCAGATCCGGAGCATAGCATGGGAAAATGAACCCAATCTACACATACACGTGTTCCTGATGTCTATATTACGGCTCAACAGGCGACCCAAGTATTCTATCTACCGTGGGCCTACCAAACTAATCCAAATCTGAAAGGTTGGGATGTCGTTTATGAAGTGCCGCCACGTGCTAGACTTTCTCCCCCAAAGGAAGAGGATTATGAACCTCACATTAACCCAGACACATATGAAGGAGAATTCTTCCAAGAGACACGTCTTTCCAAAAAGCGTTTCAAGAACCGCTATACTTCACCCCAAAACATTGAAGTAGACAGCGACAATGAATCCGACATCACCCCAGAGGAGGAACAAGAAGAGCCGGAACAAGAAGAGGTTACTGCTGCGGATGACCTGTCAATGCTTGACTGATTACGTCAAGGTGGCCTTGCACATGTTGATGCCAATGAACCCTATGACCCCATCATTGATTATAGTGATGATGATGATTATGCATTTATTGATGATACTGATCGAGATTATTAGTAGTGTCAGGTATTCAATTTTTTTATGTTGTACTTGATGATGATACACTTAAGTGATATACATATTATTATTCATGTCGGTACTTTTTTTTATGTTGTACTAATTTCGTTTATTCTTTGTCATGGCAGGTGCTGAAAGGTGGTGGGCGCTGGTCGGGAGCGCGCCGAGGCCCCTTCTTCGTCGGCGCGTGGTGCGAGGTCTTCCATTCCACACGCACCTCTCCGCTGAGCGTTGCTGGATAGTATGGCGACACCGCCGGGCCCTTCTTCGTCGACCACGATGCCCAGCAGGGGACGAGGTAAGAAGAAGAGAGGAGGTGGAGCACGTGGTCACGGGAGAGGAGGTAGGGTGACTCTTACGACGCCTTCCTCACCGCCGCCCCCAGCTGTTTCACCCGAGCACATGACTGCTAGGGTGGACTCGTCTGAGGAGGAGGCTGCACGGACTCCGGTCCACAAGCCTCCGGTCCACGGGACTTCGGCCCACGAGCCTTGGGTCGACGGGCCTTCGAGATGATGGCGGGGAGCCGAGTGGCCATGCGAGACCCCAAGACCCCGGAGGAGCACACGTATGGATGGGGTACCTGGTCGGGTCAGCCTGAGGAGCCGAGTGGCCACGCTGATGATGGCGAGGAGCCGAGTGGCCATGCTGATGATGGCGGGGAGCCGACTGATGAGGAGGGGGAGGAGGGGGCAACGTCTACCAGCGTGGTGCTACACGGCTCCCGTCCGTGCTGGCGACCCGCGAGCAGAGGTGGTTGATTTTCCCTGATGGGGAGAGGTAAGTGCATTTAATCTTTTTGTACCTTCTGCATTCACGTTTCTTCAAATAACTGATGTGTTGGCCTTGTCATGCTGCAGGGGTTGGGACCACCATGAAAGTGTCCGCCGGCCCAACTCCGTCCTTGGAGTTCTGATTCGGCAAAACTTCCCGGGGTTTGTCACGTTGCCTGGTGAGGGTCGGCTTCTAGAGGTTGGATTGACTTGGGAGCACTACTTGGCTGCCCCGGCCTTGCCGGGTGAGATTATCGACGGTGTCTTGTGCAAGACGAGGGCAGACGTCGTGATCAGAAAGTTCTGGGTAATTGCTCCTTTACACAATTAAAAATATTCAACTAGCTAGTTATTAATTGTACTAATCAATATTGTCTCATTTGATTGCAGACATTCTACAGGTGTGAGGAGGGATACGAGGAGGAGGCGGATCATGTTATCCACAAGGAGTGCAAGTGCCTACTTCAGAACTTACGGCATGACGTTTGGGTGCAGGCTGTTCGAGACTACTACGCCAGGCGTGGTATCAAGAAGCCCAAGCAGGAGTGCCGCGATAAGTTCTTGAGTAAGGAGAAGTACATGAAGGTAATTCTTAAGGCCTTGTACTTACTTCCTTCATTTAATAATTCATAGCCGTAGCGCTCAAGTTTCTATTTGCTAACTTAGGCCCCTCCGAGATGGTGTGCGGATCGGATGGATTGTTGGGAGGTGTTGGTCAATGCGTGGTGCTCAAAAGAATGGCTGGACACCCACAAAGAGGCCAAGGACAAACGTGGCCAAATGGAAGGTGTGCCACACCACCAAGGCAACTCCAACTTATTTCAGTACGGGCGGAACTGGGTATGTGGTTTGCTTCATGATTCATGCAATTCATTCATCATGCTAGCTTTAGCCCTTTAATTACTAATTTACTTTGTTTCTCTCTTTCAGGCACGCTACAATAAGGCGGATAAGGTGCCAGAGGTGTAAGACCTGTATGCCATGGCCCACACTGGCCCTTACAAGAAAGTCAAGGCATTCTCTGCGTCTGACCTCGATGATACAAAGAACTTCACCAACATCTCCGCCCACGACAAGCTCGTGCAATATAGAGATCAGGGGAAGGCGAGGAAAGGGGAGGACTTTAACCCGAGCCAGGGTCCCATTGATACAGAGCTGCTGATGATATCTGGTGGTGGGAGGTCCCATGGCTCCATAGCCATGGGAGATAGACTTATCCGTTGTCCTAGCACTCTCCCGGAGATCAAGGCGCGCCAGTCGAGCTCCGCTCCTGAGATAAGGCCTCTTGAACGGCCAGTCCAACTTGCCTTCAAGGTTAGTTATACGTACTCAGGTATCTTTCTCCATTACATTGTGTGCGCTTCCATCAATGATTACAAATGGTCATGTGAGTGGTGTTGCAGGCTGCTATACAGAGTGAGAGAGATAGAACGGAGAAACTTCTGGCGGAGGCGGCGGAGAGGCAGCGGGAGTTGGAGGAGAGGACGACAAAGATGTTGGAGGAGGAGAGGGCACAGAATGACATGCAGGCAAGGGCCATGTACGAGCTCCTTGTGGTAAGTTTCTTCTGCAGATTACTTGCTAGTCTTAACATTTGAGTCTCATTACTAACTAGTATGACTCTATTGTGAAAACCAAATGTGTAGTCTGCGTGCGAGAAGTCCGGTCAGACCGCTCCGTCGATGCTAGTGATTGCTCCTGGGAGTACGGTGAGTTTAATTTGAATGGACATTACTTGCTAGTCTTAACATTTGAGTGTCATAATGCTAACGAGACATTGGAAATGATCTTTGATGCAGCTTAACTCCAGAAACGCATCGCACGATCCTTCTCCAGCTACCGGCGCGAGCCAGCCCGCTCCTTCTCCAGCTACCGGCGCGAGCCAGCCCACTCCTACACCTCCGTGATCACGGTAAGTTTCTCTAGTGTTTTGCTTAACAAATGCATAAAGACCTAGACTTAGCTTTATTTCCTCCAATATGCTTACCATAATGACCTAGAGTTAGCTTCTTTTCCTCCAAAATGACTTAATAAGCTTACTGACCTCATAAACCATCAATTCTACCTAAGTTAGCTCTAAAATGACTCATTTTACCTTAGTTAGCTTACAAGTGATCCAATTTATCCAAGTTAGCTCTAAAATGACCCATTTTACGTAGATTAGCTCCTAAATGATCCATTTTACCTACGTTAGCTTTAAAATGACCCGTTTCACCTAGGTTAGCTCCAAAATGACCCATTTCACCTAGGTTAGCTCCAAAATGACCCATTTCACCTAAGTTAGCTCAAAAATGATCCATTTTACCTTAGTTAGCTCAAAAACGTGGCATTTCACCTTAGTTAGCTCATAAAAGACCCATTTCAATTAAGTTAGCTCCAAAATGATCAATTTCACCTAGGTTAGCTCATAAACGACCCATTTCACCTAGGTTACCTCATAAACGACCCATTTGACCTAGGTTAGCTCATAAATGACCCATTTCACCTAGGTTAGCTCATAAACAACCTATTTCACCTAGGTTAGCTCATAAACGACCCATTTCACCTAGGTTTGCTCATAAACGACTCATTTCACCTAACTTAGCTCATAAACGACCCATTTCACCTAGGTTTGCTCATAAATGACTCATTTCACCTAGGTTTGCTCATAAATGACCCATTTCACCTAGGTTTACTCATAAACGACCCATTTCACCTAACTTAGCTCCAAAATGATCCATTTCACCTAGGATAGCTCATAAACTACCCATTTCACCTAGGTTAGCTCATAAACGATACATTTCACCTAAGTTAGCTAATATATGGCATATACTTCTTCTTCTAGTCTTCTTCTTCTATTCTTTTTCTTCTAGTCTAATTCTTATTCTAGTCTTCTTTTTCTAACTTTCTTATTTGTCATTTTGCAGGTTTCATTCACTTCACGGAAGCCAGCTTCCTATGATGGATTGCTTGCTTTTTCCTGTTGTTTCCTTTGATGCACTTCTTGTATTCTGCTCGCTTGTTATGATGAAACTTTGCATATTGTAATATGTATGGATCGATGGAACTATGTGCAACCTACTATGTATGTATGGATGGATATATATGTGCTGAATATTTATTATGTTGGATATATATGTGCTGGATATTTATGTGATAGATATATATGTGTTGTGAAATATTTGTTGTGATAATTGTTGGATATAAGAAAAACAGAACAAAAAAGAGGCAGTGCAGGCTGCCGTTAGCCGCCTAATGGGGTGACGCTGGCGGACATGCAACATTTTGCCGTCCCCCCTCTTTGCCGTCAGCCGCTGTAGGCAAAGGGCTCTTTGCCGTCCGCCATAAAAAGCCGACGGCAAAAGACCTGTTTGCTGACCCTATCTTTGCCGTCACTGTTTACCGTCCGCCGCGGACGGCAAAGTGCTTTGCCGTCAGCCGTCCCTGCCTTTGCCGTCCGCCATGGCAGACGGCAAAGTACTGGATTCCTGTAGTGGACGGCCCCTGTCGGCGGGCATCCACGCCGTTCCCCGTCACCTGCCGTCAACGCCGCCACCGGCCTGGCGGGGGACGAACAACAAGCATTGTCTCAGCATCCGTCCGTGCGGCAAGACGACCGCACCGCAACTCCCTCGCTCACCCTAGCTGGTTCTTCGTCCCGCGCGCTCCGCGCGCCCGTGGAGGCTCGAGCTGCACTCATCGCGGCGAACGAGCTCCTGCGCTACCGTCCCGCCGACGACGTCTACGAAGAATGGCTCGACCGCGTCGCCGAGCTCGTCTGTGCCGCGGGGGGCTCTCCTGCGCCGTCCGTTCCACTGCACCGCACCCCGCCCCGCACGGGCGACGAGGCTCCGGCGGCGCCCCGGCCGCCTCCTCCTCAAGAAGACGCCATGGCTCCAAGGCGCGTGGCCCCTGGGCGGAACCCGCTCCGCCAGGTGCCAGCGCGGCAAAAATAGAGCTGCCAAGAAGTCCCACGCCCGCTAGAATCTGCCCGGGCGCTCCCTGCTCCAGCACATCGCGACCATCCTCCTGCTCCAGCGCGTGGGGACATGCAAGACCAGGCTCTCCGTCACCCAAGGCCTCCCGTGGCCACAGCAGGCTGCCGCGCCTTCACCACCAAACTACGCAGCGTCGCGTGGCCCGGCAAGTTCAAGCCAGACTTACCTCCTCACTACGACGGCACGGCTGACCCTGCAGAGTTCCTCCAGCTCTACGAGCGAGGCACCGAAGCTGCCAACGGAGACGAGAAGGTCATGGCGAACTGGTTTCCCATGGCGCTCAAGGACGGGGCCCACACCTGGCTCCTGAACCTGGCTCCAGGCACAATCTCCTCCTGGAAGGAGATGCGCACCCGCTTCATCGCCAACTTCCAAGGCACTCGCGACCGGCTACCCGCCGTAAGCGACAGCGCCGCATCAAGCAACAACCCAGGGAGACCTTGCAGAAGTACATCCAGCGCTTCAACAACGCACGCCTCAAGATTCCCAAGGTGACTGAGGAGGCCATC
Organism: Triticum aestivum; assembly: GCF_018294505.1. NCBI lineage: Eukaryota > Viridiplantae > Streptophyta > Magnoliopsida > Poales > Poaceae > Triticum > Triticum aestivum. The sequence continues at coordinate 277,129,680 of NC_057806.1, forward strand.
ATCTCGGCCTTCTCCGATGGCGTGCGCGACGTCAAGATGAAGGAGGAGCTAGCGATGCATGAAGACCTGTGCACTTCCTTGGAGCTGTTCAACTTGGCAAACAAGTGTGCCAGGGCTGAGGAAGGGCGTCTCTCCCTCCTCGAGCTGCCCGTCGCAGACCCAGAAGAGAAGAATCTCAAGGCCAAGGATGTGAAGCGCAAGGGGGCTGCGGTGCTAGCGGCAGAACCAGACACTAAGCGGGGCAGAGATCAGCCCGAACCATCCAAGGGCAGCCGGTACTGTGTGTACCACAACCTCCACACCCACAACACCAACGAATGTCAAGAACTCCGAGCCATGCGAGAAGGAAGGATCAGCCATCGCCCCGACCGCGGTGACCGAGGCTACGATCGAGGAGGAGGAAGGAACGCAGGACGCTGGGAAGACTGTGGCCCGCGCCAAGGGTGGCGCGACCAACCTCGCGAGGATCGCTGGCAAGACCCGCCTCGCGAGAGAGGATGGAGGGATCAGCCTCGCGAGGGAGACTAGAGGGATTAGCCTCGCGAGGATCGCCCGCAAGGCAACGTAGGCCTCCCACCCCTGCCGCCACAGCCAAGGAGAAACGAGGAACACCACCAGGACGAGGAGGCTGGGGGCTTCCAGGAGCCGCGCGCGATCGCCTGCATCTTGGGCGGAGCACAAGCCCCAGCCTCTCAACGCATCTTCAAGCATTTTTCCCGCGAAGTGAACGCAGTCCTCCCCAGGCTCGAAGCCACGCGCCCTCTCAGGTGGTCGGCGTGCGCCATCACGTTCAGCTCAGCAGATCAGCTCAAGTGTGCGGCTATAGCCGGAGTCCTCCCGATGCTTTGCTCCCCAATCATCAGCAACGTGGTGGTCACCAAGACCCTCATCAATTGTGGGGCAGGGCTCAACGTCCTGTCCGTGGAGACATTCAACAACCTCCAAGTGCCCTACAGCCAGCTTCAGCCAACCAAGCCTTTCTCCGGTATCACCGACGGCTCCACGGTCCCGATTGGGCAGGTCCGCCTCCCTGTCACCTTCGGGGCATGCAACAACTACCGCACCAAGCTCATCGACTTCGACGTCGCCCACATTCGCCTACCGTACAACGCGATCCTTGGGTACCCAGCCCTGGCCAAGTTCATGGCCGTAACTCACTACGGCTACAACGTCCTCAAGATGCCAGGAAGCGGCGGAGTCATCACGGTGCCCTGTGAAGAGAAGGACGCGGTGTGTTCCCTGGAACGAGCCTTTCAGGCCGCGTCACTAGAAGACCCGGATTGTGGAGGCAGGAGGCCTCTCGAGACCGCCCCTAAGAAGAAGAAGACATCGTCCGGCCCGACCACTCAGGAGGCAGGCCCCTCTAGGCCCACGCCTGCCCAGGGGGAACCTCCCTCCATTGCATAGGAAAGCGCGCTCGGCGCCCTCCTCAGGCAGGGCTCGGGGGCTCTCCCCTGGAGGGCCACCGACCTAGATAGAGTCACGAGGGAGGCGCTTGGGCACCACGTGGAGGCGTGTTTTGAAGCACATTTCCCTCAAGAAGGAGCAAGGCAAGGAGATCCAGACCCTCAGGAGTTCGTCAGCAAGGTCATTCAGGACCTACAGGAGTCGAGAGTCATGAAAGGCGGCCGCCGCCTGCCAGCAGTGGCTCCCCATCCAGGCGAGGATGGTGGGCTGCGCGTCTGCATCGACATACCAGGGCTCAACCGAGTCGCCTCCCTGGAGCGCCTCTGGCCCTCGCGAGTGGGGCGCTGCGGAGGTCCACCCCACAGCTACGTTCGCATGCCTTATGGCTTGCCGAGCACGGCTGACGCGTACCAGTGCCTCATGAGGGGCATCACGGAGGCACGAGAGGCCAGGCGTTCCGCTGCCCTGGCAGGGGTGGAGATGGCCCGCGAGGAGCCGCCAGCGCCACCGGAGCCTCCCGAGGCTCCTGGGCCTGGGGGCTCATGAGGATCGGCTTCCGCAGCCCATCGAGTCTGCTACACCAACACCCCTTCATCTTCAGCGTCATCAGGTGACATCTCTCTAGTTTCACTTCCAACTGGGAGCGCCCCCCCAGGGCTGCATTATTCCCAGGCCGCGAGGGTCTGTCCCTGCGGCGTGTATCCCTTTTTATTCTATGTTGTCAGCTTACCTTGTTGGGGGCGCCCCTCAGGCCGCATGATCCCCAAGCCGCTCGGGCCAGGCCCAGTGGCATGTATCCCATTTGCATTTATTTCCGATTATGCGTTAAACCCACCATGCATGATTATTCGATGCCGGTCCATGGCACCTCTTCTTCTCCATGCCGACCACTTGCACGTTAAAGGGGGGGGTACCTGAGCATCGCGACTCAGGGCTCTTACTGGCTCTCTAGCCCTCACCCTCTGGCCTTGTCCATGGCATCGCGACCTGGCATACCAGCGACGGCTGAGATCAGCTCGAGGGCCGGGACCCGAGGACGTAGAGTGTAGGCATCTAACCAAATTTGCAGGGACACATCACAAGATAAGGCCCAATGCCAGGCGCAACCCGCCTAGAGGTAGGGCCCTGTGAGTCCCGCGCTGGCTCACGGGTGCCCAGATACACCTCGCCAGGCCCTACCGTGGAAGCCACGTGTCAGGGCGGGGCTGTACACGCCCCGGGGGCTCCTCCCGGAGGGGGGCCCCCTCCCACGTACCAGTGGAAGCACCATGCTCCGCGCTGGCTGACGACACTGCCGAGGAGCGGCTTTGCTCGTACACATATGGTAGCACTATGCTCCGCACTGGTGATAAACAACTGAGGGTGGCCCCCGGGCCGCATCAACCTCAGGGAGCCCAGAGCTCAGTGTCTAGCCTCATCGTAACGCCTCCCCTCGGGAGTGCCGCGCGAGGGGGCTGGGCACGGGGGCTGCGCCTGGGTCACACCCAGACGCACGCCGCCCAGCCAGGTCCCCCCGGGCCTGGTTCGTCGCGCGTCTCTCCCTGAGCGGAGCCAAGGTATGAAGGCCGTTTGAGAGTCAAGGGGGACTCCTGAGCATCGCGACTCAGGAGCCTAACTGGTCACGTAGCCCCTCACTCCGTGGCCCCATCCTGGTTTCCGGTCGGGACCATTGCTGGGTGAGGCACGCGTGCGGCCGGGCTCTGCAGACGTAGAACGGTGGATCCACCCACATCATACCTCCCTACTTGCTGTTCGTGCATCAAGGGGGACTCCTGAGCATCGCGACTCAGGAGCCTAACTGGTCACATAGCCCCTCACTCCGTGGCCTCGTCCTGGTTTCCAGTCGGGACCATCGCTGGGTGAGGCACGCGCGCGGCCGGGCTCTGCAGACGTAGAACGGTAGATCCACCCACATCACACCTCCCTACTTGCTGTTCGTGCGCCAAGGGGGACTCCTGAGCATCGCAACTCAGGAGCCTAACTTGTCACGTAGCCCCTCACTCCTTGGTCCCGTCCTGGTTTCCGGTCGGGACTGTTGCTGGGTGAGGTACGCGCGGGGCCGGGCTCTGCCGGCGTAGAACATAAGCAAGTAGGAAGGAAAAGCGCAAATTTCAAGAAATTCAAAAGCAAATATTACAGTCCACACTGTTATCTCGATGCCCAACGCAAGTTTAAACGCCTCCCCGAGGCATGATACATGTGCAGGAACTAAGAGCAGGACAGGAGCCGCGACGGAGTCACTTATCGGCGGTGGAGCAGCGCGGATCGGGTTCGCCTCACGGAGCAGCGGGGTCGGCAGCGCCTTGCTCTGGCTTGGTGCTGAAGGCCCGGAACTTCCCTAGCACAGACTCCGCGCGACCCTTCACGTCCTCGGCAGCGGCAGCAGCACGCTCACCACTCACTGGCTCCAGCAGGCCATCGAGGTCGACACCGGGATCGTGAAGGTAGATGTGGGTGAGGACCCGCGTCAGTGCTGCAGAAGACAGGACATGCGCCTCGGCCTCGGCCGTGGGGCCAAGGCCAAGGGCGACATCTTCAAGAGCGTGAACCAGGAAGGGAAGCAGCTTGGCAGGGCCGTCCTCGGCGCCAGCCAGCGGGCTCTCCAGGCCGCTGTCGTAAAGCGTCCTCAGCGAGGAGCGAGCCTTCGCCTCCATCTCCGTAAAGGCCACGCGGTCCTCTGCACGAACCAGGGCCTCGTCGTCTAGCTTGGCCTTCCTCGCCCCCAACTCCTGCTCCAGCGCGCCTAGGCGGTCGCGGCGCTTCCTGAGCTTGACCTCCCTCTCCTTGACGGCCGCCTCGTGAGCCTTCACGCCTTCTTCCTGCTATTGGCGAAGGCAGGCCTCTTTCATGAGCTGGTCCCGCAGGCCTTGTAGCTCGTCCTCCAGCGCCTTGCAGCGACCACGGGCGTCGACCGCCTCCCCCAGGGCTGCGTCACGAGCAGCCTTCGCCTCAAGAACGGCCTGCTTCTCCTTGTCACAAGACGTCGAGGCCTGGACCAGCGCCGCCCAAATCGAAGCGTCGAAGCGAACCCATCCTGAAGCCAGCTCCAAGTGCCCGGCCACCTCTCCCGGGGCAGCACTCCAGCCGGCGCCCGCTCGCATCGAAGTCCTTGAAGAGCATCACCGAAGCACCGTTGAAATCCATGTGGATCGCGAAGACGCCCCTTGTCCTGCAAACCCGGGCGATCTCTCTCCAGCCCCGAGTCATGAAGACCTCGCCCGGGGCAACGACTGGGACCTCTGCCTCGGTTGCGAGGGTGCTGCAGCCGGCGTGCTGCAGCCAGAGCTCCAGGGGCTCCCCCTGCGGGATGATGGAGGCGAAGAAGGGAGGAAGGCGAATCCAAGACTGAAGAGGAATGGCGACGTGGAGCACGAACTCTCGGGAGGAGCCCCCGGTGTGGACCCCAGGGGGGACGACCCACACCTTCGTGACCCGTCGGCGCCGACGGCGGCGCCGCCCGTGGCGGTCAGCATCAGCTCCTTCAGGGCCCTCGACGTGGGCGTACAATGGAAGCGGGAACCCCGGTGGCGCCAGCTCGCACCAAGGCCTCGACACCACCTGAAGGGCCCCCTTGTCCGGGCCACGGGGGACGAGTCGTTTCTTCGGTGGGAGTGGGTCTGGTTCCTCTCGGGGAGCCTTTCCCTTCTCTGCCGTCGAGAACCGGCGGATCGGAGCCATCGCAGCAAGACGGAGCAAGGATCGGGAAGAAGGAGAAGCAAGAAGGGATGGACTGGAAGGGCGCACGCCGTTCCGTACTTATAGCCGGCGAAGGCCAACCGCCGACCTCCATGATCGCAGGTAATCATGACCCGCTTTGCGTGCAGGGACTTGTCCAATCCGTGTAGTTGCCGAGGCGCCATGGGGAAGTGGAGACGCCCACGTCCAGTCAACCGCCATGCGGCGCCTAAGGCCACAGGCTGTTAGGGCCCACGGCGCTTCGCTCTTGCCCTTCCGCCTCCCTGCACGGCCAAGTCCGGGCGCGCCTTGGGCTCGGGGGCTACTGTCGGCGTTCTGGGAACGGGGGTCCCCAGACTTGCCTGCCTGCGGCGTGGCTCAAAGGGGGGCCCAGCGCGGCCCATCTTCACCAACACAAACCCAAGACCCTCGCGAGGGCCAAGCCTCGCGGGGCGGACGACACGGAGCTTCCTCAGGCACAGCCTCATCAGGCTGGCTCACGAGGAGGCGGAGAGACGAAGGCGGGGTACCTCACGAGGTGCCCGTGACGCAAGCCATGACGACCAAGGGCGCCAGGCTAGTGCCAGCCCGCGCAGTGTCCTCCTTTCCTCTTTGGTGCAAAGGGGGCAAGCGCAGCCGCGGAGTACCGCGGCATCAGGCAAAGGTTTCCATTTCGGTGCAACAAGACCAAGACCAGAAGGACTGCAAGACGGAGGTCATCGTGGAGCCCAAGACGGCGTCACCACCAGAGCTTTGCGCAGGCAAAGACTACTTTTGTCAGGGTAGCTAGTACTAGCTGTCCCCCTTCAAATTAGCCCGCCATTGCTGGCTCCCTTCCCGCTCGATATTTGGGAAGAGGACCAGGGCCTTTATAAATAGGACCAGCCACCCGCAAAAGCAAAGGGGGGTTCACAAGGGTTCTAGAGAGGAAGTTCTTTAGAGAGGGGTTCGATCAGAGAGAGAGAGAGAGAGAGAGAGAGAGAGAGAGAGAGAGAGAAAGGTGGCTGAACTCCCCCCAGCACTTCATCGCCCCAGCCAAGAACAGACCCTCGCGAGGCTGTTTTTCCTTGTATCACTCATTATCATCAGCCCAAGAGGCAATCCACCACACCACACACTGGAGTAGGGTATTACACCACAACGGTGGCCCGAACCAGTATAAACCCTATGTCTCTTGTGTTGTTCGTTGCATAGTTTAGATCTTAGCGAGGCGGAGGGGTGCAGGTAGGTAGGAAGCGAGATCTCCGTGCACACCCCAGTGTTCGAACCTCAAGGGTCTGCCGGAACCCAAATCCGACACATGGTAGTAGCTAAATCTTAAAATCACACATACAGATCTCAGTTCTTAGGGACGGCCTCAATGAAACAACCCACCATGTACTCCTACATGGCCTCTCATCGATACCTTTACCAAAACATGTTCCACACATCCCTCACATTACCGACATAATCATTTCACTCTAGCCCATCACCCAGATGAACCAGACCTGACACAACTCTAAGCATAGTAGGCATAGCAAGGTAGGAATCACATACATGGCTCAATCATCTCCTACACATGCTAGTGGGTTTCATCTAGTTACTGTGGCAATGACAGGTCATGCAGAGGATAAGGGTTCAACTACCGTAGCACACAGCAGTTTGAATCGCGTTGTCTTAATGCAGTAAACAAGAGCAGAAGCGAGAACATGGGTTGTATCGGAATGATCAATGGGTTGCTTGCCTGTTGTAGTGGTAGTAGGGTACTGCCCTTCAGACGGATACTCGGGGTTATCCTCGGAGGCAGAACCTACCACGAAAGACACACCGAACATAATCAACACATGGCAATATGCAACAATATGATGCATGCTATGACATGGCAAGATGAAAGTGTCTTGGCCTAATGCAAGCTAAAACAGAAGGGGATGAACTCATTTGAATCAAAGATTCAAATGTTAGCTCATTAAACATGGCCTTATTAGTGCATTACCTTATTCTGCTTAAACAGCAAGGTTAACTTGTTTTGTCATGCATGAAACCATTACAGATGGATAGATTGAATTTTTATGATCATTTTTCATATATAAATCTTTGCATTTGGAGCTATGGTTGATTTTCTATGATTTTTAGAAGTTTTGGCTATTTTCTGGAATTTCCTATATAAGAATAATTCTAGTAATTGATTTAATGCGTCAGCATAACATAGGTGTGACGTCAGCGGGTCAACTGGGTCGGCCAGGTCAAACCTGACTGGTGGGCCCTGTCTATCAGTGACTCAGCTAATTATCAGAATTAAATTAACACTAATTAGCTGTCAGTGGGGCCTAGGCCCACATGTCAGTGTCTAAACTAATTAAAATTAGTTAAGACTAATCCTAAACTAGTTAGCAGACCGGCCCCACCTGTCATAGACTCAGGGGGGTCAACCTGGGCCCACACGGGTCAGACGTGGTCAACTCGCCGGCGGCTTGACGCCGGCGACGATAGACGCGGCGGAGGGGCTCGGGTTTGCGTCTCCGGCGACCAAATCGACGGCGGAGAGCAGCTACGTGACGCGGGGAGCGAGCCGCGTCGTTTGGTGGAGAAAGTGGAGCTCAGGGAGGCCGGGAACGACGCCGGCGACGACCTTGGCAGTTGCCGGAGTTCGGGCGAGGATGAACCTGAAGCTACAGGGCACGGCGAGGCGCGGGGAGTGGTGCGTTAGGCTCCTGGGAACATGGTGAGTGTGGTGACGCACTCGGAATCGAGCTTACGCGCCTGTGGCCACAACGGCGACATGGCCGGCGGAGCCGAGCTCTCGGCCGTGATGGCCAACGGGGTTAGAGGGCAGCTCGAGCGACGTGGCTAGGGGGAGAAGAGAGAGGAGCTCACGGTGAGTGCAGCGGGCGTCGAAGAGGGCTCGGGGAAGCTTGGGAGGTGCCAAAACATTGAAGACGATCTCCGATGACCGACGAGGCGAACGACAGCGGTGGCGGCGTTGCAGCGCGTCCGAGGCCTCGTGGCTCGTCGAGGAGGCCGAGGGAGATGTTCCGGAGCTCGTGGGCACGGTGGGGTGACACGGGGACGACGGTGGCTGCGGCTACGGCGGCAAGACGACGGCGGCTGTGTCGGCCATGGCTTCGGGGGAGCGAGGGAGAGAGGCAGGGGGCGAATGAGATGTCCACGGGGTCAGGGCAGCGACGTGGAGCTCCCCCAGGTGTCTTGGCCTCGCGGGCGACAAGCAGCTGACGCCGTGGCGAGCTCGTGCTCGCCGGCGTCACCTCTGTGCCTGCCTGGCGAGGGAGAAGCAGCTGGCTGGCGCGGGCCAGCACAATGCTGGGCCGGCCAGGTGGGCTTCCAGGTGGGCTGCGGCCAGGTAAGTTTCCTGCTCCTCTTTTATTTCTGTTTTTCTATTTTTCTGTAAGTTTGTGGCTTTATTAAAAATACTTAGGCACTTACAAAAATCCTGAAAATAATCATAGGCTCTATTTAGATTATTTCCAATAGCCCACACTTATTTCCAGAATTATTTGAGCATTTAAAATATTTTATAGCATTTAAATGCCCAAATTCAAATACTTATAATTTAAATCAAAAAATCCAGAATGTCCTAGAAAAGAGTGCACCATTTTTGTCAAAGGTTTTAACCCAAAACAAAAATGGTGGGCTTTTAAGAAGGGCATTTCAGGTTCATTGAAAAAGTTTTTAGTAAACCCTAGTTGTTTCCAGGGGGTGCTGGGTTTCTGTCATCCCCATTTCAAATTTAAAAGGAATTTCAACATGATGCGCACTCTAATGCTTGAACTAGCTAGGGTGTGACATCCTCGAGCTCCCGGAGATGGTCCACGTGGCGCAGAAGGTCGAGGGAAGGCCGTGGGTGAGCGTTGGAGGTGATGGGAAGGTGTGAGGTGCTCGGGTGGGCGGCAATGGCGGCGGTGGCCGAGGTGAGCTCCGACGAGCGATCGGGCGAGGCAGAGGGAACGGGGAAGAGGGGTTTTGCGCTCAGAGGGTCGAGGGGGCGTCCTTATATAGAGGGGGTCGACTTGGAGGAGGGGCGAGATGGATTTGGGATCCCGAGGAGATCGGGATTTTCCGACGGCGCGGCGGCAGTGGGCTCTGCCCCGCGGCTTGGAGAAGAAGAAGGTGAGCGCAAGGTTTCGGGCGGATAGGTGGGCCCCGCAAGTCAGCGTCGGCAAGAGAGAGAGAGAGGAGGTAGCGGGCGACCGGGGCGAAGCGGTTGTGGGAGCGAGGCCGTGGGGAATGTGGCCATGGGCCGCCCTGGTGCGGTAGGGCGGTGGGCCGAAGGCATTTTTTTCTATTTGTTTTAACCATGGCAAGGAAAACTAAAACAAAGTAAACATAAGCAAAATTATATATAGGAATAATATATCAAAATGTTCAGAAAACAAAATCCTAAAAGATGAGATCAAATAAAATACATAAAAGTACGAATAAAACAAACAGTGCTACTGTTGCATTAAAACCCAACAAAAATCATTTTTTAAATACCAAAATCATTTCAAATTTATTTTCTCCTAATTTTTCATGGAAGGGAATCATTTTACCCTTATTTCAATATATTTTATTTTTGGAGAAAATAATTTGAATAAAAACCAAATAACTACAAATTGAAAGGGGGTTTCAAAATACTTCCAAATGACTTTCAATTTGATTCTTTGTAACTTCCAACTCATATTTCATATAATTGAAGAAGTCATTTTATCCTCTCTTGTGAAAATCATTGAGTTGCATAAAGTTTCCAAATTTGAAATATTTCCAAATGGAATTCAAATATTTTCAAAACCTTTTTCATTTAATTAAATGGAAGAAGTCATGTCATCTTCACTCTAGGGTTTTGTGATGAGATGAATTTGAATTCATGGAGATCAGAATGCAAAGAGAAAGTTTGGGAAAGTCATTTCATTCCCTCTCATTCAACATTCAAAAAGTTTCAAATTCCTGTCAATTTCAGTCAATCAATCACCCAAGCAATCAAACAAGCAATCGTAATTATTATTTAATATAACATTCCAAAATTTAGAATTTTGGGATGTTACATTGAGATAAGTAGTAAATCATATCCTGGTGACTACACACACAACCAGGAGCAAGAGAATTAAACCGTAACTTAGCATCACCCTTTAATGAGAAAGGAAACAATTTGACAATATAGTAATAGCAAATTTTTCCTCATGAGCAAATAGGGTGGCTATATCATTCAATTTAGTAAGATGTGCCACAACTGTTTCATATTCATAACCATAGAAAGGATCAGATTCAACCTAAGTAATTAGCTCAGGATCGATAGAGAATTCATAATCATTATCAGTAACAAATATAGGTGAAGTAGCAAAGGATCATATTTCATTCTAGCATTCAAGGATTTTTCTTTCAGCTAAGCTAACAGTTTCTTAAGATGCTCTCTATCATTACAAGCAAAAAAGTCTCTAGCGGTTTATTCATCCATAACATAACCCTCAGGTACAACAGGCAATTCATATCTCACTACTGGAATCAGGATCTTTGTCGTCGGCCAGCTCGTTGTTGTCTGCTAGCTGACGGCAAAGAAGGTGTTTGCCATCAACTTAAAAAAAGCTGTCAGGAAAGAAAGAGCTGACGACAAAGAACATGTTTGCCGTCAACTAGTTCTTTGTCGCCTGCTAGCACACGGCAAAGAGGGAGGGTGGCCCACTAATGAGAACCACCTAGCGGCCACTTTATTTGCCATCCGCAAGCAAACGGCAAAGAGAATAGCCAACCTAACGACCGTTTCCCCCCGGCCCCACCCCACTAGCTACGCTCTTTGTCGTCTGCTAGTAGACGACAAACAAATTAAACCTAACTAAAAAACGGTCGGCTCCGCACCCCACCCCCCTCTCCCCTCTCTTTCCCCTCACCTCACCCGTGCCACCCTCGTGCCCGCCGGCCCCGCCGCCAAATCCCACCGCCCCCGCCGCCCCCGACCCGCCGCCCCCGACCACCACCACCCCTGACGCCCCCGCCCCCCACCGCCCCGAGCCCCCGACGCCGCCGACCCCCCGCGCCCCCGCCGCCCGTCGCCGCTCCGACCCCCGCCGCCCGGCGCTCCGCCCCGCGCCCTGATGTCTACTATGCAACTTTATTCTTGTAGACTCGTGTTGGGCCTCCAAGCATAGAGTTTTGTAGGACAGTATCAATTTTCCCTCAAGTGGATGACCTAAGGTTTATCAATCCGTGGGAGGTGTAGGATGAATATGGTCTCTCTCAAACAACCCTGCAACCAAATACAAGAAATCTCTTGTGTCTCCAGCACACCCAATACAATGGCAAATTGTATAGGTGCACTAGTTCGGCGAAGAGATGGTGATAAAAGTGTAATATGGATGGTAGAAATATTTTTTTGTAATCTGAATAAATAAAAACAGCAAGGTAGAAAAAAGTAAACGGGCAGAAAAATGGTATTGCAATGCTTAAAATTGAGGCCTAGGGTCCATACTTTCACTAGTGCAACCTCTCAACAATGCTAATATAATTGGATCATATAACCGTCCCTCGACGTGCAACGAAGAATCACTCCAAAGTTCCAATCTAGCAAAGAACATAGGACGGAATTGTTTGTAGGGTACGAAACCACCTCAAAGCTATTCTTTCCGATTAATCTATCGTAGAGTTCGTACTAAAATAACACGAAGTAATTCTTTCCGATCGATCTAACCAAGAGTTCATACTAAAATAACACCAAAGCAATTAAAATTCATAATATTCGATGCAACACAAAGAACTTCAAAGAGTGCCCCAAGATTTCTACCGGAGAAACAAAGACAAGAATGTGCATCAACCCCTATGCATAGATTACCCCAATGACACCTCGGGAATCCGCAAGTTGAGTGCCAAAACATATATCAAGTGAATCAATAGATACCCCATTGTCACCACGAGTATTCAATTGCAAGACATATATCAAGTGTTCTCAAATCCATAAAAGTATTCAATCTGATAACAATCAAATGTCAAAGGGAAAAACTCAATTCATCACAACAAGATAGAGAGGGGAAAACACCATATGATCCGACTATATTAACAAAGCCCACAATACATCAAGATCGTGACATCTCAAGAACAAGAGAGAGAGAGATCAAACACATAGCTACTAGTACAGACCCTTAGCCCCGAGGGTGGACTACTCCCTCCTCATCGTGGTGGCCGCCGGGATGATGAAGATGGCCACCGAAGATGATTCCCCCCTCCGGCATAGTGCCGGAACGGGGTCTAGATTGGTTTTCAGTGGCTATAGAGCCTTGCGGCGGCGAAACTTTTGATCTAGGTTAACCCCGAGGTTTTTCGGAATATTTGTGAATTTATAGTCCCAGGCCCCCAGGCGTGCCCTGGTGGGTTGTGGCCCCCTCGGGGCACCCCCCAGGTGCTTCTTTGCCCACTGGTGGTCTTCTGGTCTATAAAAAATCCACAAAAAGTTTTGCAGTGTTTGGACTCCGTTTGATATTGATTTACTGCGATGAAAAAAACAAGCAAAAAACAGTAACTAGCACTGGGCACTGGGTCAATAGGTTAGTCCCAAAAAAGATATAAAGTTGCTATAAAATGATTGTAAAACATCCAAGAATGATAATATAACAGCATTAATACTACATAAATTATAGATACGCTGGAGACGTATCACGCCCCCGACCCCCCGCCGCTCAGGCCGCCCACTGCCCCGCCACCCATCGCCGCTCCGCCCCGTGGTGAGATTTCTTTCCTTTTTTCTGTCTTTTTTGTTGATGTTTTTTGATCTAGGTTAATTAGTTAGTTAGTTTTTTTAGGTTAATTAGTTAGTTGTTTTACCCTACTATACATAGGTTAGTTAGTTAGTTATTTTTTAGGTTAATTACTTAGTTAGTTTTTAGGTTAATTACTTAGTTAGATAAGCCCTAGAACAAGAAAAGAAAAGAAAGAAAGAAGACCTAAAAGGACTATGAGGAGAAAACATAGAAAAAAGAAGAAGAAGAAGAAGAAGAAGAAGAAGAAGAAGAAGAAGAAGAAGAAGAAGAAGAAGAAGAAGAAGAAGAAGAAGAAGAAGAAGAAGAAGAAGAAGAAGAAGAAGAAGAAGAAGAAGAAGAAGAAGAAGAAGAAGAAGAAGAAGAAGAAGAAGAAGAAGAAGAAGAAGAAGAAGAAGAAGAAGAAGAAGAAAGAAAACAGAAAAAGAAGGAAAGAAGAACTAAAGTCTACTGTCACTGGGAGAAGCTTATTTCCATAGTTGTCGCAACTAAACCGAGTGTAGCTAGCGTTGTCGCTGCCGCTGGAGATGCGACGGATATAATAAGTCGGTCATAACCCCTCTTTAGTGTGGTTGCTTTACTTGCGACATCGTTGTTTTCATGTTCTTTGTCAGTCACCATTCCAGATAATCTGCCATATTGCCGTAACTTGTATCAAACAAGGGAATAAGCAAACCGTTTGCTTTTTGATTGAGGGCAATGCTTGCTTTTCCTCGTTTTTAAGGGATGATGACACTGATTGTAGCTATAGTGGGGCAGGAGTGGTGATGTACCTAGCCACTATCATTATCCGACCACATTCCAAATGCAACCCATTTTAATACACCTTTTACTCGCAATCCGCTTAAACCACCGTGGGGTGTATTATTGGTCTCACGACGTGGTTCCTACTATAGCTAGTGTAGGATTCAAGTAGTTGATCCCGTTTACCTTCATTATGAAAGACCATTGTTCGGGTGCATCCATGTGTTAAGGGGTCAAGGATCGAGGGGAAAAGGAGTTGAGGGTCTAGGGGTCGAGGATCGAGGTGTCGAGGGGTCAAGGGGAAAAGGGGTCGAGGGGTCGAGGATCGAGGGGAAAAGGAGTTGAGGGTCTAGGGGTCAAGGATCGAGGTCTCTAGGGGTCGAGGGTCGAGGGTCGCCGCCCCGACCCCCTGATCTCGACACCCCGACCGTGACACGACACCGCGACCCCGCCTCGACACCGCGACCCGGACACAATACCCCGACCCCGACACGGCAACCCCGACCCCGACACACTTTAATATTTTATTATGTTCATGATGATGGTACACACTTAAATATTTTATTATGTTTATGTTGTACTAATTTTGTTTACTCTTTGTCATTGTAGGTGTTGATAGATGGTGGGCGCGGGTCGAGAGCGCTCCGAGCCTCCTTCCTCGCCGCATGCTCGGAGGGGTGCTATTATTCCACCCCAGCACCTTCGGAGAGCGCTGGTAGACAGCATGATGACACCGGCGGGCGCTTCTTCTTCGGTCGGGAGAGGTCAGGGGAAGCCCAAGAGGGATGCTAGAGGTGGACGTGGCGGCAGGAGAGGTAGGAAGGCTGCTGTACCTTCCTCACCGCCACCCCCAGCTGATTCTCTGGACCACCCGAGTACTCCGTCTCAGGTGGACCCGTCAGACATGGACCCATCTTGGACTCTGGTCCACGAGCCTCAGGCCGACGAGCCTCGGGTCGCTGAGCCTTCGACCCACAAGACTCGGGCCCCCAGAGTCTTCGTTCCATGAGACTCCGGTCCTAGAGTCTTCGTCCCACGTGACTCCGGAGACTAGTGGCCATGATGATGGTGAGGACACCTTTTCTAATGATAGTTATAGTGAGGGCGAGCTAGTTGAGGGGGGCAAGAAGGTCTTCCAGCATGGTGTATGAAGCTCCCGGCCGTGCTGGTGACCCGCGATCAGAGGTGGTTGATTGAGCCTAACGAGGAGAAGTAAGTGCATTTACTCTTTTTTAACCTTTGTCCTTCATGTTTCTTCAAATTAATATCTAATGTGTTGGCCTTGTCATACTGCAGGGGGGTGGAAATACGACAATGGAATCTGCAGGCCCAACCAGGTCCTTGGTGTGCTTTGCCGGCACCACTTCCCGGGGTGGGTCACGTTGCCCGGTGAGGGTCAGGTTCCACAGCTAGCACTGAGCTGGGAGCTGTATGTGGCTGCCACGGCCCCGCCGGAGGAGAGGTTCGATGGTGTCTTGTGCGAGACGGTGGCCGACATTGTGAGGCGGCTTTTTTGGGTAATTTCTCCTTTACATAATTAAAAATCAACAGTACCTAGTGATTGTACTAATCAGTGTTGTCTTGTTCGATTGCAGACCTTCTACAGGTGTCTTGAGGAACACAAGGCGGGCGCGGCTATGGTTCTCGAAGTCGGGTGCAAGTGCCTACTTCAGAAGTTACGGCACGAGGCTAGGGTGCAGGCTGTTCGAGACTACTATGCCTCGCCTAACAGGAGGGCCAAGAAGAAGTGTCGCGCCAAGTATCTGAGTAAGGAGAAGTACATGAAGGTAATTACATATTTTTAAGGCCTTGTACTTAGTTTCCTTGATTTCATTCGTAGGCGTAGCGCTGCAATTTCTCTTTTCCTAACTTAGGTGCCCCCGAGATGGTGTGCGGATAGGATGGACTGTTGGGAGGCGTTGGTGGATGAGTGGTGCTCTCCCCAATGGCTAGCCATCCACAACAAGGCCAGGGATAAGCGTGCCCAAATGCAAGGTGTGCCACACCATCAAGGGAGCTCCAACCTGTTTGATACGGGGATCACTGGGTATGTGGTTTGTGCCCTTAACGATTCATGCAATTTCATTCTTCATGCTAGCTTGAGCCCTTGACTAATAAGTTGTTCCTCTCTTTTAGGAGAAACACAACAAGAAGGAGATGGGCCCCCTTCCGTTGATTCTTTCCCCAATATTTTTATTAATTCAAAAAATGATCTTCGTGAATTTTCAGGTCATTCCGAGGACTTACATTTCTGCACAAAAATAACACCATGGCAATTCTGCTGAAAACAGCGTCAGTTCGGATTAGTTCCATTCAAATCATGCAAGTTAGAGTCCAAAACAAGGGCAAAAGAGTTTGGAAAAGTAGATACGATGGAGATGTATCAACCCCGTCCATGCCTTTATAAAGGTGGGGAGGCATTGGGGGCAGCCACCCTTCCACCCTTGCCCGTCTCCCTCCCGTTACACCTCCCCCTCATGCAGACTCTTGGCGAAGCCGTGTTGCAATTCTGCTTCCACCACCACCATGCCGTCGTGTTGGTCCCAATCTCATATACCTCCTCTCCCTCGCTTGCTGGATCAAGAAGGAGAGGACGCCACCGAGTCGTACGTGTGCCTAACTCGGAGGTGCCATCTGTTCGGCACTAGATCAGATTGGATCGCGATTGGATCATGAAGAGTACGACCACATCAACCACGCTACAACACTAATGCTTTCGGTCTACAAGGGTATGTAGACACACTCCCCTCTCGCAACTATACATCTCCTAGATTAGATCTTAGGTGTTTCATAGGATTTTTTATTTTCATGCTTCGTTCCCCATTATTGACTTCGGCAACTCACATGGATCTACTGCTTTCTTGTATTCTTCAAGCTCGGCCACTGCCATCTGTTCATCAACAATAATGGAACCTTGTTGTAGGCAATCTTCGCCCTTTGCCTATCTTCGGAGATAGTAATCACCCCATTTGGACAGGGCAACTTTAGCTTGAGGTACACGTAACATGGTCTCGCCATGAAATGTGTGTAGGCAGGCCTACCAAAGATAGCATTATAGGCACTCCAAAAGTCTACCACTTCAGAAACCATGCTCTCCTTTCTGTAAAAAAGTTCATCCTCGAACACGAGATCCAAAGATATCTGTCGGAGTGACCTTTCCTTCTTTCCGGGGATGACCACATGGAACTACATGTTGCTCTTGCTCAACTTGGACATAGGACTGCCCATTCCCTTCAAGGTGTCAGCATAAATGATGTTCAGGCCGCTAATGCCGTCCATGATGACTTTGCGCAGTAGGACTCTACTAAAAAGAGGATCCACCACTAGTGCCTGCCGCCAAGGGGTCAGTATGTAAGAGGGGTGATCCAACTAATCAAAAGTTATGGGCGTCTGGGCCCAATCACGATATGTCGTGACAAAGGGCGTGGCCATGTTCACCTCTCGGTTTATAACCTTCAGGTTTCTCTTGCACCGAGGATCGGAAAAAAATTATCAAAACTTTCTCCACTATGGGGAACCCGCTGGCGAGTTTCTTTTCCCCATCACTGTCGTCTTGATCTTTGTCATCGAACTGGTTTTCAAGTAAGTACTTCTTCAGTAACTTGCACTCCCGAGTGGACTGTTTGGGCAAAATTCAATATCCCTCCTCATCCCTTTTAGTATGAACTTGATAGGGTTGATTAAGAATATCACCGTCCTTCTTCTTCGGGGTTCATTCTTTTTTCTGTTTCTAGGCAATTTGCCTTTCCCTTGTCCGGCTAGGGCCGCCACTTTGGCATTACCTGTTGCATTAGCCCTGTGCTTCTTCTTTCAACCGACATTGTGGCCCGATTGATTAGCATTGCCTGCTTGGCCCTTTCCACTCCGCAGTCAGTCTTCTTCCATGCCATTTGCATATTGATTGGCTATTCCATAGCTTGACTCAGGGTCTTGATCTCTGTTCAGCCAAACTTGAGGTTTAACTCTTGATATTGACACCTTGTTTGAAGGTGCAAATGGCTTGGTGTTCGCTCATGTTCTTGACTGTGTTGTGGGTCGTGGTCCACCGCTAGATATACACTTTCAAAGTCTTGTTGTTCTTCTAAAAATGATACTGCAACTCGTCTAGTGTGCCCGGCCGCTTGTACGTGCCCTCGAAGGTCTTCACGAACACTCGAGCAAGGTCGTCCAAACTGGAAATGTTGTTAGGCAGTAGTTGATTGAGCCAGGCTCTCGCGGACCCTTCAAGCATCAAGGGAAGGTGCTTCATCGCTACATCATCATTGCTGCCACCAATCTGCACGGCCACTTGATAGTGTTCTGGCCATGTTTCTGGCTTAGACTCGCCCGTGAATTTGCTAACTCCAGTTGCCAGCCTAAAATTAGTATGAACCTCTGCAACACGTATGTATCCGCTAAAACACATTGGACCCAAGGAAGCGGGTCCACTCGGATAGTCCCTGTCATAATTTTCTCTGTGAGCCCGACCTCGGCCGACCACATTCTGGGAAAGAATGGATCTTGCATTGAATTTTGGGTCACGGTTACCCATACCCTCTTGGTCTCGTAGATGATAACCACACAACTGTCGTGGGGGACTGGCCCTCTGATCGTCTCCATGCTAGCGTATGTCATCATACTGTCGGGGCACGTACGTAACGTCCCGCGGAGGGGTTGCCTGGTCACAATAATGATCGTCACAATGCCGAGTGGGTGTGACATGAACATGGTTCCGATCCCCATACTGCTATGGCTGCCGAGTATGGGCTATCCCTTCTCTTGTGGGAGGGGACCTCCTGTGTGTCCCGGGAGCGACCGGGCTGTGAGCCGACTAGATTGTATCTGCTCACACTGATTTGCTGTGTATGTGGTTCTGCGAGTGTGACACAACAGAATTCTGTGCCATTGTCGTCTTCAAAAGCGCTTGGATTTACCTGAGCCCCTCAACCACTGCTGAGCTGGACGGTTGAATGGAATCGACGGTCCGCATCACAACCGCAAAGTTTTGCAGCGGAGTGTGCATCACTCAATAGTTGCGGTTTTTGTTGTTCGGGGACAACTATCTTCGGTTCTAACTATAACTAGGTTGCTGACGAACATGCTCTTCAAGTTTTTTCGGCAACTGTTCAAGGCGCGTGCGCTCGGCCAAGGTGGAAAAACACGTCGACTCCAATGC